>NW_018128046.1:2194783-2238668 GCF_001952655.1 Monopterus albus
TTACCCACTGTACTAAAGCACATTTAAAGGCACAAAATGATCACACAGCAAAAATACACTGTCAACATTTTGTATTTGTTTTCATACAGTATCCACTCCTGCCAACTAAACCATTGATAGCCTTTTTGTGATTGTATTGAGGCAGTCAAAGCAATTGGATAAGGTTATTGAAAGGTGTTGGCTGAATATTGACAGTCCCAGCATTGATTTTATACAGGAGGAGGAATGTGTTGACTGTTTAAACATTTAGCTAAAACCAGAAGTTTTTCCCAACCTGTAACTTCCCCTGGAATATACATGTGGGACCATGTTCTCCAGTGACAACATCCTGTGGGTTGTAACCCAGCTGTGACTTCTATGTGATATAAGGGTGTCACACTTCATGAATCAGAGTAAAACTTGGCCAGTTAAACTATTTCAAACCATATACACATATTTTGTATGAGATGGATGGATGGATGGATGGATGGAGGGGGTTGACCCATTATATCAGTCTTTGTATATTCAATATTCTAATGATTTACCCATGTCAGGAAAATTTTAGCAGGGTAACTGTCATAGCACATAAAAATGAATAGAAAGTTCAAAAGTCACGGCCAGCTGGGAGGTTGGAAATCAAATTAGACGAGCTTCAGAGAACAGGAAAAGGTATCAGTCTGAGAGTGAGAAAACAGAAGGAAAGACACATGCAGACATACTGTGTACAGTTGGACACACACTTTGTTTCTCTTGTCTGCTAAGCACCATCTACATGTAATGCTAGATTTGACTCTGCAGGTAGGAAGCCTAGGGGAAATGGCCCACATCTCCTTCTCCTCAGCCTGTGTGTTCACTCCAAGGTTTTTATATGTGCTACTACTTATTAAAATAAACGAGTTATCATATAACAGTAAAACTGATTTGGATATGTTTAAATTAGCTGGTAAATGTTTCGAGTCCCATCTGTTCCTACAGCTTGAATGACTTTACTCTTAAACTCTTTTACTGTGTTTACTTTACTGCTAGATGTGGCCACTGAAACAAAACAATAACCTGATAATTATCAGAGGTTTTAAAAATCTGGTCTTTTCTTTTGTCATCCCTCTCAAGTAGAAGTCACACATTATATGTTGTAAACACCGAATTAGAAAGTCCCTTTGTCAGACACTGTAAAATACTGAAACAGGAAAAATGTACAGTCTCTGTTTTGCTGTGTTCTAATTTTGAATTTGATGAAATAAACATAACTTGAAACAAATCAATTATTTTATCCAAACAGAAGACAAAGATTTTCTTCCTTACTGATTCTTTATTGCCTCCGTAAAGTTTGATCTTTAATACTTTATTGTTCCTAACAGGAAAAAGAGAGACTATACCCATATTAAACACAATACACAAAACACATTAGGTGGGTGTGTGTGAGAGTACAGGGTGGAGAGTCTGTTAGAGTTGAGCAGATTTATGGCACGTGGGCTAAAACAGTTCTGTTAGATAAATAGGTTACATGCTCGCTATGTCTCCCATCCGCTCTCGGTCTTCCCCAGGACACACTGCTATCTTTGTTCCCATTGTGCCAGAGCAAATATACACTCTGTGTTTAGCCAGTACCACAACACACACATACACACTTTGTAACAGGTTCATTCATTCGCTTTCATTCTTTTTCTTTTACTGTGATAAGAAATGTACAGTTTGCACACTTCCTTTCACACAAGCCCTTGGCAAACAATGCTAAACCACCAGCTCATAAATAATCAGCATATGTGTGTTTCTGCTACATCAACATGGTATGTAGTCCTGTGCTGGCTGGTACCCAATGGGTACGTCCTATCAGGATTAGCCTGGAATGTACACACTTCCTCTCCCTTCTGTCTCGTTCCCTTTCACTGTCCCTCGCCTCTGTCTCTCTGTTCTCTGTGTGCATGTCTTCAGGGAGATGATGAATGCCCTTGTAACAAGAACAGTCACAATAGAAGACGTTTTGTGTGATTTCACCTCACTCAGACTGCTACTTCAGTGAGTGAGCTTGGTTAAATGTTTATAATAGAATCAGCTGCTTCCAAACAGACTGATCATTTGGAAGAGAACATCAGCTACCTGTGCTCAGTGTTCCAACATTATTTTGCACATGCATACCAATTTGCTTCAGTATTTTGAGATGTACTTTTTTGCTTTCTTGCCAAGAGTTATGAAAGGCCACGTTCTTGTCTGTGTATTTGGAGCTTCCACCCAAAGCCGCTTATTTTAGTTTAACATAATCCTGGAAGCAGGGTGAAATAGCGAGCCTGGACTTCCCAGAGCTGGAATATGCACCTACCAACACCTCTAAAGTTGCCCAGATTAGCACATCTGTTTGTTTAATTTATATGCAAACATAGTTGTAACAATAATTAGTTTTGGCTGCCTGCAACGTCACAGTGGTGGCATGACTGAGGTCAGGCCACTTCCCCTCTCCTCAGCTCAGTTCAATAAGTTATATTTGTCATATACATATATATGTGTAGTATGGCAAGAAAGTAAATTAGGTGATTCCACAAAATGTCTAACTGCTTCTTTAACACATGCAGTATGTCTGTTTAGCAGGGGCGCCGCTAGCAGTTTTGGGCCCTATGAAAAAAATTGAAGTGGGCCCTCTACCTCACCCATCTATGGGCCCCCAAAGATTGTGGGCCCTTAGAATCGTCCTAACTTCCCCCCCTCTAACGGCGCCCGTGCTGTTTAGTGCACATCAGCATAGACACACTGCACACACACTGTGAGCCAGTGAACTGCTCACATAGAGCAAATGAAGGGTTTTCACATAAAACAGCCAAACTGGAAGCAGACTGGATTTACTGTGAATTTCTTGATGGAGCCTAAAGCCATTTACACACCGGTTTGGAGATTTAGAGGAAACTCTTCTCTTCCTCTGACTGGAGATGTGACCACAGGGAACATAACCTCTTCCCCTCAGTGTGATGTACAGTAGTATAAGTTTGTGGTCCATAAAGACTGCAGGGATGAGTTCTTTTCCTTTCCTGTATAAGCACTGTCCCTCTCCCATGACCACCTCCTCTACCTGGAGACCTCTCTGTCTCTCTACCTACCTGTTTTTCTGTGTTTGTGTCTGGCTATGATCTGGACTTGATGTTCTAAGCAACAATGGTATTGACAAACTGTCTAAGCAGTGAACCGTGTTGTCTGCTTGTGCACAGATTGGGGGGGAGGGGGGTCTGTGGTTCAGAGGGCGGTGACTGTTGTTTGGCTGGGTAGAGCGATCATCTCCCATCCGGAAAGTTGGCGGTTCGAATCATGGTGCCTGCAGTCGAAGTGTCCTTGGGCAAGACACTGAATCCCCCGAGTTGCCCCCGATGATTAGAGCCATCGGTGTGAGCTGGCGCCACAGATGGCTGCCTTGGTTCTGTACCGGAAACAAGTTCCTTGTGTGTAATGTACTAGGCCAAATAAAGTGATTATCCTTATCCTTATGTATTTTATCTTCCATGATTATAATGGATGACTGCTGTCGGTACCTGCAGTTTAATACAAGCTCAAGAACTGTGTCACGTACCCCATTATACTGTTCAAATTTAGGGGTGCAACAAAGACTTGACACAGTTTACTAAAATTGATCAATAAATTATTTGCCAACAAATTTAATTGTTGACTGGTTGGTGACATCACGTATTTTTTAGTGTCCAGCTGACTCGAGCCGTGTTTCAGCAGCTCTTGGCTTCCACAAGCATGAATAGGCTAAAATAAAAAAAATCTTACAGCTGTTCCAGACAAAACTGCTTCACAGCCCAGCACTGATCCTGGGGGCTTGAGGCACTAGCACTTACTGGAATAAGGTGAACAACAGTGCAACGGCAACACGTTTCATTCGTAACTCGGCCAAAAAGATCATGAACAGCAATATTTGCAAAGGTGGAGCATCTTAAGAGGAGGCACGTTGGCTCTCTGGATCTTAAAGACTTGTCTTGTTAAGTTAGTTAGTAGAGAAGTAATGGTATGAAATTTTAACATCATGATTATAGTGGCCAAAATAATTATAGTGACCAGAACTGCCACTGTAATAATGGCTAAATATGTAGCCTTCCAGCCCCTCAACAAACCCTGTCAGCTACAGCAGACAGTGTCAGTTATTCTTTAACTGTTGCTTCAACTTATGCCCAAAGTGACTTTGCAGTGAAGAGCAGAGCAACTGTAGACAGGAAGGGTTTTATTACACATGCATTTTACCATAAGCTCTCTGCCTTACATGCAGTCGTTTGCAGATAGTTGGCATGGTCTGCTTATACTGTATAATGCAATCTTCATGTGGAGACAATATACACTCTGTGCATTGTTAAAAACATATGTAGTTTTTATTAGTATCAAATCCAGGCATTGATCCCAGGGATTTATTTTCAGTATTTAAAGATAGGTTGAAAATCTGGCTTAAAACAATGGTCAAACTGTCAGTAATTTCTTCTTCTTTTTTTTGGTAAAACCGCTATCAGCAGCTTTCTTTTTATCACTGGAACTCTGTCATGTTTGACAGTGTGGGTATATAAAAGCTAGGGGAAATCAGTTTAAGACTGAAAACAATCTGTGTATTTATTGATAAGAGTCTGATAAACAACAGGCATTACTCATAATGTGTTTCCGTTCTTCATAGCAGCTGATCGACCGGACAGCCAGAGAGATGAAATTGTATCCATACAAGGTGATCATACAAACCACTGTGAACGTTAACCACAGGGCAGTGTGGTGAGCAGGTTTGGAGGGGGATCAGTTTCAAAGCCGCCTCAGTCCTCACAACGTATCCATCTCCATTTGTGAGTGTGATGGCAGTATGAATACAAGGCTCTCTGTGCACCGCATTCCTTTTTTTGTGCGTGCATACATATGTTAATGCATATACATATGATATTTCATCTAGATTCATGTGTTCCACAACATATAGGGTCATTTCTTATTCATATGAAACACACACATGCAGCAGGGATGGTGGTTTCCATGTTTTCCTTTAAACTGAGGCCTTCAGAGTATAGAAGAGAGTCATGATGGGAAGGATGAATGTGTATGTTTCACTTTATTTTGACTACGGCACACTTCAATAGAGCCCATCAGTGAAGTCAGCCATGTGGAGGCTGTATAAAAATCAGACACAGCTGCTACGATCCTGTGATCTATCAGAGACGACCACCAAGTCAGATTCCTTATGTATTTTCAGACTTGTTCCCTCATACTGATGTCGTACCCTAACAACACATAGTACTGATATGTAATGGTGGGACTTATTAACTGTAAACAGTAGAGTAAAATCTGTAAAATGCATCAAATCTCGAGTCATGCATGAGGAGTGTGTGTGAGGGAGTTGCCATGGATTTCATCTCTGCCAAACAAATTCTTTGTATGACTTCTGTTGGCCTGCACGTCTGTGTAACAATGTGTATCATTCAAAGTGATTGACAGATGGCGTTTTCTCTTCATGTAGAGACAACGCTCCCCATTTCCTCTCATATAGTTGGTGTTTAACAGCAAACAGTAAAACAGCCCCTACTTTCCACCCCTCTCCCAACACACATACACATTACACACAGACCGAGTCCAGTCCCAGTGTGCTTGTGCAAATTGGAGGAATCAGAATCAGAATCAGTTTTAATCGCCAAGTATGTTGAGCATACAAGGAATGTGTCTCTAGCACAGAGGCTCTCAGTGTGTTTTAGGCAACAGACAATAAAACAGTGCAATCAAAGGTAGGGGAGAGGCTGCACATTAAATGTTTCTTTTGTGTACCACTGCCACACACACACAACATTTTAAAGGTAGGGGAGAGGCTGCACATTAAATGTTTCTTTTGTGTACCATTGCCACACACACACACAACATTTTGTTTGAGCAAATAACAGTTTTATCATAATCTGCTGCAGCCGAATGGGAAGTCACTGTAACAATTTAGATGGGCATCTATTGTTATCAGCTGTTTACAATTGCTGACAAGTATGTCAAGCATTAAAAGTTGCCACTAAAATGTTGTTAAAAACTGAAACTACTTTTATTGTCATTGTACATGAGTACAACAAAATTAGATGTGCCACATCTGATTAGTGCAGTATAAAAACATAAAAATATAAAATATCCATTCTCACAGCCACATGTTATAGTGAAACCCTGATAAATGGATAATTTCACATGCACATTCACACTCTATTTGGTGCCGTTCACAGAAACAGATATAGACAGACACACACTCTGGGGGCAGGCTGCAGAACTGATAGATTGGTAGAGAGAACAAACACAGAGTTATTTGCTTTAGACAAGTGCCACAAGCTTCATTCATCTTCACAGCCCACAACACATTCATTCACACACCCCATAATTCTTATTCTACACACACACAAAGACAGCAGTATTCTCTCTCACACATTCACACACAGCCATAAATCAGAATCTCCTCACACGTGTGGGCATGAGGACGGACATTCTGCTGTCGACACACACAGCTACACTCTTCAGCGCTGAGCTGACAGAAGTGTGTGTGATAAGTTGTGTTATGAGATGTGTTATCTGTTGTGACAACACTGCCTTTAACATTTCAGCACTAAAAATAAACCAAGGAGTTTTGCAGCCAAAAAACAGAATGATTTTTGTCTATGTCCATCATACAACCTCCCTCCATCATAAGTTTCACTAATGCAGACCCTAGTAACCAGCAGCTCATGTTTTTATTCATTTGAGCTTAGTTTTTCAGTTGTTAACACAATTTTGACAACAGGACTCTTTGTCTCAAAACACATAACACAGTTCACAGAACCACACACCCAAAGCACAAGAGACCTCACACACTTTACCAAATGAAGTACCACACACAAAACTACCTAAACTTATCAAAATCAAACTTTCCACCAAATGCTACACACTTCATTCACATTAATGGACTGAAAACTACACACTACTGGGCTAAATTCAAAACACATTTATCTTTGGTGGAGGATTCTGCAGGGAAAGATCCTTCAAGGTTCACAGAAATCAGCAGAAATGTTCACTACAAAAGCCACAATTTTGTTTTTACCTTCACAGCTAATTACTGCTACATATAGCACAGTGGATATTATAGTTGTGCAAACACAAATACGGTGAAGAAAAAGTACAGTAAGAGGAGAAAATAGGCTGCATCGTGCTGCCTGGCTGAGTCTGGCCCACTGACTTTATATTAAAGGTGGACAAACCCACAGTGATGTCAGCCATTGGTTTTCTGAAGAGCGATTTAGAAGCTCAAGTCTCGCACCGCCATCTTGATGGCACTTCACACCCCCTGCTATGGCTAATCCAAAACTGGGCAACAAGGTGGCGTGTGAGTGGAGCTTCCCCCGTCACTCAAAGCAGCTCTGCCCTTAATTGTGTGTAAATATTTGTCTCAATATAACTTAAATGATCCAGTTATATAAAAATTCATCCCCTATACAGTTCTGATAGAAGGGGAACTAGGTCTAGAGATCAAAACCGTTTTTTGTACCAGGCTGTAGACATGTTTATTTCTGCTGTAAAGTGGAGCATTTTACAGTAACAGCGGAGTCTGTGGGGATTGAATCCCTTTTTGGAGCCAGCCTCAAGTGGCCATCTGAGGAACTGCAGGTTTTGGAACGTCCGCATTGGCTTACTTTCTCAGCCTCGGAGGCTGCTGCTTGGTCTCGCCACAGCACCTCATCAACATCACAGCCAATGTCCTCTATTACTGGACTGTGAGGAATGAAACACCTTGAGTGTCATATCCAGCCTGGACAGCCCCCAACAATAGCAGTGCATGCTTCTACCATTGCCTCTAAAATAGGCCCCAGCTCTTCCACCTCCCCCTCTAGTTTGATCTCTACCTCCACCTGCTAGGTCAGCTTCCATTGTTATAAACAGATATTCACCTGTGGTCTTTTTTATAGCTGACATTCTGATTAATGAGTCAGCGCTTAAGCAATTAGGTGTTTTTCTAATGGCTTCAGGAGTGTGGCATTTTGAATGGCTTTGAAATGGCAAACAAGTGACTTTATGGCAGATTTCTGTATCTTATGTAGAGAACTGTGTGTAGTGTTCTCCAAATATTACATTGCAACATGGGTGCAAAGCATAAAATGTGTTTAGAATTTTGGAGAGTTGAGCTGAGTGTTTGCTCCCTGGGTGTCTGTTTTGTGTAATTGTGCCAAGTGTGTCATTTTAACATGTTGGCAACTGAAAAAACTGCAATAAATGCTTCAACATAATTCTTGCATCATTATATTATTCACTGTTAGAGGTCAGCTCAGGTCAGGTTTGATTTTCCAACAGTTCCACACACTTCCTGTTTCCTGTTTATCTCCTAATCTTATCACAAAGTATAAATTTAGGATTTTGTGAGAGCCTTTGTGTTTGGGTCCATTCCTCACGTGGTTAGAGGTAGGACAGATTAGACAGGTCCACACAGTGCAAACAATGAACTCACAGTTGCACACAGCGTGGGTGTATTTTTTGGGTATGTGTGTGTTTATGTATTTGAGGTGTTGTGAAATGATAGGATGCACCATGATGATGAGGATGTGTATCCTTAGCCACAAAGGGGGATAGGCTGACTGCCAGAGTCTTCCCTCTGCAATTAGACTACAGTGGCCACAACACACACTCACACACACAGACACATGCACTCGCTGTAATTGTTGTAGGCATCCAGCTGGAAGATCGCGGCATATATGACTAGTAAAATGATCAACTAACTTAAAGTATGTCAAGGGTTTGATGTACTGTAGTCTTTCAAGCTGCAGACACACATCTTTAAAAACTGGTCAATAAAGTCTCAGCGACTTGCTAAACTATCAGGGAACTGACGTTTTTAGCAAGAGTTACTCAAACAGAAGGAATTTGTTGATGACTGTTTTGATTATGAGTCAGAATTATCTACAGCAGCCATGGTCATGGTCAGGAGGGAGCTGCCACTCAGTGCAACAGTGTGTTGTTAATAGTTGCTGGACAACGGTGGAGCTCTATGGCAGAGAGAAATTAGATATATCAAAGTTTTAATACACACACGATACTGGTTAGTACTCTAGGATCAAGTCATTGCCAATTATTGACACTAAGAAAATCATGTAATATTGCAGCCATTAGTTTGCAGCTAGGGCCATGCAGTTAAAATACAGATGTCACACCATGTGATGTTCAGTTAGGTCCTGACTAATTAGTTCTAACTACTGTACGTAATAATATGGTCATCTGGTTAAATAATTTGGTCAAGAACTGTTTCTGAGATGAACCCCTGCTCAGTTTTTTTTAAATGACCTATTAACATGCAGTAAAGAATTGTTTTTGTAGTTGTGTGCGAAATGTTTTGTGTAATAAGTAAATATAAATTGGTACAGTTACACTGTGTAACAGCAGCAGGACTGTAAGAAAGTGTGATGTTTATTTCCACGTGCATTTGCAGTTGTATTCAGAGATGCATACTTTGGTATGTGTGTATATTCTTGTGAATGCGATATATCAGGAGCACCTTGAGGGAATGTCCTACTCTTTTTTAACTGCGGTGCATTTGCGGCGCCCTCGCAGGGCGTCGGGAGTGGGGGATGATGTATCATCAAAATCCCACCTGCACTTCTCTTTTCGGCCACCAGGTGTCACAGTGCTGCCCTGTCATCACTACTTTATAAAAGCTAATGTATTAAGTCTGGTATTGTAATCTCATGAATATAATTCAGTACATTCTTTGTTCCTGCTTGTTTACAGCAGCGGCCGTATTGTCAGCTGTCCGGAGCTGTGATTACAGGACTGCACCGCCAGTTTCCGTACAACTGTGTGTTTACTAGTGTGGGCGAGAGATCAAGGTTGTAAGAGAGAGAGAGAGAGAGCAGAAAGGATGAAGAGGGAAGTGAAAATGAAGTGTGAGAGTAAAAAGGAAGTCAAGTTACTGTCTGACTACCTCCCAGATACACTGTCTCCATGGCGACAGAAACGCCATCACGCCAGCTTAACTGGCGACATTATGACAAGAATCTGATTGGTTGAACACTTATGGATTTTTTTTTAATAATTAGATTTTTAAGTGTGACTGTTTGACCGTTCAAAATTTTGGGGTTGTTTTCCTTCAGAAGAAATAAAAAGAGAGAAAATGCCATCCAGATTTTCATGGGTAAGTAGTGAGTTAGTGTAACTCAGTGATTAATGAAAGAGAGCTTTTTCCCCCTAGTGTGTGTGTGTGTGTGTGTGTGTGTGTGTGTGTGTGTGTTAAGATGTCAGTAAAATAACTAATTCCATAATTATATTGAGCATCACTTGAAGGCTGTTTGGAATTCATTTGGTGTGTGTGTTTGTAAAAGAGCTCCATGTGTTTCCTGGCAAAACCTTTCCACCCATAAATCCAGTGGAATAAGTGTGTTTGCAGTAAATTTGATGTGTTTGTCTATTTGTGTGTGTGTGTGGTTTACCAGTGATGGGTAAATCTGTTAGACATAACCTTGGCACTACTAATACCACACACAACTGCAAACAAATGCGCAGTGTGAAGGATCACTGCACACTTTGCACTCACATTATGTGGTTGTGCTGTCAGTCTCTCATTTGCAGGGAACATTTATGAGGTTTTATTTCACTATTTAGAAATGAAAACATTACATAAAAATGAAATACACTGGTGATTTCTATAATATGTCAGATAGCACAGCACTGACATCATACGATCTACAGTTTTGATAATATTTTATGCAATTTTATATTTTCCATAAAAATTCTGATACAGGATTGCTGCAACAATTTACATAGAAATATGTCTACAGTTCAATAAGTGTAGAGAATAAGATAAGACGCCAACAATCCCATTAAGAATATGATTTAAATTCTCATCTTAATCGTCACCACTGCTAGTAGTAAGAAGATTAGAGCTTTAACTAATGCTTATTTTAACCACTGATTAATCTGTCATTTATTTTGTCCATTAATCATTTAGTTTGTCTATCATCAGAGATAAATCCTCAGCAGTTTTTGATTAATCTGTCATTTATTTTGTCCATGAATCATTTAGTCTGTCTATTATCAGAGATAAATGCTCAGCAGAGTTTCCCAGAGACCAAAATGGTCTTTAATTTTCCATCCCAAAGCCCAATGATATTCAGTTTATAATGATATAAAACTAAGAAAAGCGGCAAATCCTCACTTCAGCGGTTTTTGCTTCAGAAATTAATAATCAGAATTGTTACTGGTTTTGTCTTTTATATTATGTATTTATCATTAAGGTAAAAAGAAATTTAGAAGTACAGATCATATACATATATGGTGGTGGACATATGGATTCCTCCACCCAAGTACAGTATAAAGTCTCTTTTGTTTCAGAAATATTCCTTCATGTGTCTCTTACTGCTTGCTTTTTCTTTTCCTTTGGAGACATGGAGAGATGAAATGTATCTTTGGCAGAGGTGGTGAGGAGGAGGAGGAACGGTGGCTGACCACGAAACAGCTAGCGCGCACAGAGCCGCGGCTGTTACAGGCCCTAGAGGGAAGCTGAGCAGGTATCTACTTTGAGCGAAGAGATGAGAGAAAGTGGGAGAAATGGAAAGAGGGAAAGACAAGAGACAACAGTGAAAAGAAAGAGGTGGTGATATAAAAGTGGAATGAAGAAATTGAAACAGAGGAAAGGAGAGAAGGGATGGAGAAGAAATGGAAGAAACAATGAACTGAACAGGGGAGAAAACATGGAGAAAGAAAGGGAAAGGCAAAGGGAGAGACTGGAAGGTCAGACAGAGTGATGGGTAGGATGCGAGGAAGAAGGAAGGAAGGACAGAAAAGGCAAACAGTTTGCAGAAAATTGTTCCTCACAAGAAAGGTCAACTTTTTAATGTCTTGGAAAATGAGAGAATCTGAGCTGGGTGTTTTATTTGCTCATTTTCAGTTTTTTTTTCTAAAAGAAGCTAGCACAACAGTTTTGACTTTTTGTGGTACTGACTGAAATGTGTTGTGCTGTGTCTGGTCAGATGTGTAATCTTTTATCACTTTATTTAATTTAGTGTAAATCAGACACAGCTCCCGTCCAGCTGCTTGTACCATGTGACTATGTCTGAATGAAAAATAATGCATTTGTTGAAAAAAAAAATCCTATTTTCTCCAAATTAAGATATAAAATGTGTCTCAGCTCAACTGACACTGGTATGGAAAAATTAGGATGTTACCTTTCATTGGCAACGACAACTTTATTGACAAAATAATGTCAAAATAACATCAACTCCCTGGAGCCTTTTTCAGAACACATGATCTTAATCAGCTGAAGGAGTTTCCCAGTTGTTCTGAGCATGTCTTAAAGCTTCACAGATTGTGTTTGAACTCAGATGGAGCAGCACCAACTCTGTTTGCTGGTCGACATCATGTTATACGATTAAAAGCTCCAGAGCAGCTACTAACGGGATGTGATGACTTTTTTTTTATCAACTCCGTTTTTCGAGGTCAGGAATGGACTTTGAACCTCAACATTCATTTCTGTGTCAGTTGTTGAGCAACACTGTTCTCAGGATTTAAACCATAATGTGGCCTCAGCTTCACATGTTAAAAATACAATCAGTTTCATCTGATCACAAAACCTGTTTACAGGCTTTTTGAGGTAATACCTGTCTGTAACTGTATTTTATGAAACACCTGTGCATGCAAATGTATGTGAGGGCCAGGAGCATTTAATTTGCAGGTACTTAAGTGGTTGTGTGTACATGTTGTAATGCATACCTGTGCATACACACATTGTGGTGTCCCGCACCTCCTTGGCGGTCTTGCTGCTTGGTTTGGAGGATGTGTGTGTGTGTGCAGGCTTTCCCCAGCAGGGTTCCCTGTCTGTAGCTTGCCAGCCTGGGTGCTCCCTCTTCCCTCTCCACTCTGAATGAGCGACACGCAAACACCAAGCATCCAGAAATATAAAAGGTCTGAAAATGTCTATAAATATTTTTATCATTAGCTTCAGGGACAGAGAGGCCACAGCTCTGCTGGGTCCGCTCTACTTATTTATGTTTCACATGTTGATGCTGTAACCCAGGTGAGAGTCAGTGCATCAGTATAATGAGCTGTAAATTCAATACTGGTGGAGTTAAAATTCAAAAATATAAGGGATCTTAAAGGATTCAGGGCAACATCACAGACCAGCAAAACAGCTGACTGAAACCTTAGGATCAGCTACCACTCTGGTAGCTGTCTGCTATAGTTGTAAGCAGTGAAGCCAAGCAAAAGGCGAGTCCTTGCTGTAGTGGCAAGAGCCGGAGAAGGAGGACGTGGACCCGGCCGTGGCCAGGGAAAAGAGGCCATGTCGGGTTGTCAACACTTTGCTGCATTCGTATTGGCTGGTTAGTAGACATAGATCGTAGCAGCAGTCACACTGTGAGGTGGTCACCCAAAACTTCTGACGGTGTCAGAATTTTGTCTCAGGCTGTCTTTGGTCACAAGACCATGACAATGGCCATCTTTGAATTCTTCCGCACCGTGCGACTCCTACCACCGTGTTGGAGCCACGATATCACCATGTTTGTTCATCATTCATCTGGGACAGCCCAAAATTGCACAGTGTGTGCCCACCTTAAGGAATACCAAGGCTGAAATTGAGTGAAGAAGTACAGTGGACCTTTGTGGTATTGTGTCTTGCTCAGGGGCACAAGATTGACACACATTAGATCTTTAACAGCTAAAACCTGTGAGCTCCTGACTATAGTTTCTCCAACCACATCATCCTCTCTGGCTCATGTTTCCCTTTGTGTTCACACGTGTTTGTGAGCATGTTGGAGTGATGCTGACAGACCGTTTGTAGCTCATCCAAACTAAAAACACACAAGCATACTGGGTATATTTGGTGGGTGTGTGTGATGCAGAGAGACTTCTGTAAAACCAGGAAAAATAATGTTTGTCAGACTTGTGTGTGTATGTGTGTGAATATAACAGGCTGACCACAACAAAGACACCAACTAAACATGTATGCTTGGTTTTTCATTCTGCATTTTGTGTTTCACATATGTAAAGTGTGTGTAGTTGTCTGCAGGATGTGAAGTATTTTGACATATGGTTTGTGTATCGTTTGAAATTGAGTTTGCATGTGCAAGTGTGTGTGTGTAAGTCACCCAGTGTTGTAAATGTCCCCTCTGATGTGGCTGGCTGTATTTAGACAGAGTGCAGTGAGCGCTGAGGAAGTTGACGGAGGCGTGTTTGTGTGTATCAGTGTCTTGTGTGTTTGAGACGGAGAGATTTTATGTCACCACCAGTCCTGGAAAATTTCACGTACTTTAGTATCAGGCCAAAATCTTGGTTCTTTAGACTGGCCACTGTATATTTTCTGTATATTGTGCACATTTGTGTGCATGTGTGTTGGTTAGCAGCAGGGCGTAGCTGAGCAGAGAGAAAATATCTTGGCCGACCACGGGAATGAACCCACCCACTATACCACACCCAGAGAGAGAGAGCAGGGAGTGCTCTCTGTTAACCTCGCTCTCTCTCTCTCTGAGTCTTTGTCTCTCATTGCTTTTCTCTTTATTGTGTTATTGAAAACATAAAACTAATTTTTTTAAATGTAATTCAAGCTCTGTCTTCCTGCACCTCTGTTTTGTGTGCTTCTTTTCTTTTATCTTTAATGTTCGCCTCTCTTCTCCTCTCCTTGTCACTCTAGTTTTGAGTTCACATACTTGGTCCTTTTTTTAATCCAGTCCCAGTTAATAAAATACACAAAGCTCCAAATCTAATAGATCTTGTACAATGTTCTTTGAAGAAGAAAAAAACCTTCTCCGAATGGTCAAAACTTGAAGAGGTGGTGTTAAAGGAATGGGTGAGACTTATTCATTCAACTAGGGATGGTGGTATGTTTCTTGACAGTCTCTTGCAGAAGACATTCATAGTTTTGAATTTATGTACAAGTGACTGAAGTAGTTGTGTGAAGAATGAAAAAGAGAAGTTCAAGCCATACTTACTTTTGTTCCTCTGCAGAGTCTTTGTGTAACTTGGATGTTGTGTGATCATCAGGTTTTGTAAAGTCACAACATACTGTATACCCTCTCCTGGCATTTTCCTGGCAGCTCCAAGAATCGTCCCCTAGTTTCAGCTCATTCCCTTTAAATCAGAGCCTCCAGGATTCTGAGTAAGAAGGTTGAAAATATGATGTGTGCAAAAAAGTAAGAAGGTTGCATCTTTTTGTATCTTATGCTGCTCATCTTGTTTTTCGTTCTGCCATTCAAACCTATAGTTCTACTGCTTTGTCAGTAACAAACAGGTGATTACAGGTCTCAGTTGATGCTTTCAGTTTAGTTATGTATGACCTGGAAACAAAAATTATTTAAGCTCAGTAAATGACTCCAATGGGCCCAGATTTTATAAATGTATTTGATCCTGGATTCAAATTTAGTCTTGCTCCATCTTCTCTGCTCCACTCTACATGAGAAACTTTGCCACGGTTGGCGAGGACATTCTCCATCATCACCCTGAGAGGCAAGCTGCAGTAATAACCAGTGTGAGCAAGTGTGTGTATGTGCCTGAGTTCCCATTTGCACATAAAGTAAATATCTGTTTTTCCTGAAATGTCTGAGTATGTGTGGAGCGCTCCATGGGTGGTGTAACCCAGGGTTCAGTTTCACACTCTTAGCTGTGCTGTTCGTGGTCTGCAAACACACACATCGCTGGGCAGGTCTGCTAAGCTTCAACAGCACATTTCATACCAGGAATAGTAATAAATACTGCCTGTCCATGCGCTGTCAAGCTCCTTCTCACTCTCTTACACCTCATCACATCTTTTTGCAACATTAGCAGTATTATAAACTGTTTTGATGACTTGTTTGTTGTAATTTGTGTAGACAAACCTGCACTTTCCTCCTTCACCTGTGCTGTCTTTTGTTAGTGGTTTCCAACATTTCTCATCATACAATCCAGCAGCCGTCAGAGAAAGGCTGTGAACTTGTAGAGCAGTTGTCTTCCAACCAGAAGGTTGAAGGTTCAAATCTCAGTGCCTCCAGTCCACATGTCGAAGTGTCCTTGGGCACCCCCTGTTGCCCCCAACTGTTAGAGCCATCGGTTGAGTTGGCGCCGCAGATGGCTGCCTCGGTTCTGTACTGGAAACAAATTCCTTGCGTGTAACATACTTGGCCAAATAAAGGTGATTATATTATTATTATTAATTTGCACTGCAAAATGAAGAGCTGATTTGAGTTTTGTCATGCCTTCCAATGGTCATTATCACTCATCATAGACTCATCTTTTGCCGTCATCTTCCAATCTCAGCTTTGATTTGAATGTGCTTGAACTGGATGGCTTTTGGCTAATCGTGTGTGCAGTAATCTCCCAACTACCCAAACACGGATTAACGAGAATTTTGTGGGATGAGTTTTCTGACTTTATGGCCGAATATGATAGGGCGCTTAACGTTGGGGATTTTAATATTCACGTCTACTGTCCTACTGAGCTGTTGGTCAAGGAGTTTCTTAACATTATTGACTCTTTTAACTCTGTATAGTCGTGTCTTGTTCCACACAAGTGCATGGGAATACTCTGGATTTGATTTAGTCCTGTGGACAATCTGTCTCTAATATTGTTATAAGTGATGCTTTCTTTTCTGACCACATGCCTGTTATTTCCTTTGTACAACATCTCATTACCGTTAACAGACATGCACCGTCTGTTTTTCTAAACTTACCGAGTATTGGAAACGTCACTCCCTTTCAAGTAGCTCCAAGGTCAGTAAATCCAACCGGTGGTCGCTGCGTCTTCCCCCACATGATCACATACAGTCCCAAAGTAGTGAAATTAATTCCAACAGGCAGTGTAGCACCAACAGTAACATCATGGGTCGTTAATTCGTTCGTCCTGTCCGACCCTCATGAACTCACAGGACAGGCATCAACGATCTCTGTAGGCATACACACTCCCAGACACAGACTACACCACAGATCCAATCAGTCAATCTTTGGCAGAGCCCCTCTCTCTTTCACACACACATTCGCATGCACACATTTTACAGCATGAATCCTGTAAATCACCAGGTCTCAGCTACAGTCTTCTGCATGATGGTTAGTTCAGATGCAGGCGATCTGTGCAGCCACCTTTATTTTGACTACGGCTGCCTGCAGATGAATGCAACACCACGATCCACCTCTAAGGCATGAATCCTGGGGGAACATTTAGGCTTTGAACGTAGTGCAGATAGTGTCACTCACCTTATTTAATCAGCACGCTGACTTTTATTGCTGTGGTTTTTGTTTTTGTTCCACAAGGAACAAACAAGTGTTGCCCTATAAACTCCAGTGGAAGATGAAGAGTGTCATTGCTGGGGTCAGAGCAGTGTGGAAGTGTTGTAGGATGATGTAGGTACTGAGATAATATGAGATAATTTAATGGAACAAAACATGTCAGGTAGACAAATTTGCACATTTTGATATATGTATACCTGAATACTGTATGTATACATACTGTAAAACCAGACTTGACAAACACATCCAAAAATATCCACTATGTTACTTAACTTACCCCAAAAGAAAAAGGAACATATAAAACCTGAAATAATGGAAAACCATCAGTAGAACTATACTGTTATGCAGCTTCTCATTTTCTAGTGAGAAAAGTGTCCATTCTTTAAATAGCTTATGGCATCCCATCATGCATTTGGCTAGAGCCCTAGTAGCTTTAGTTCTGTGAGGTAACAATGTCTTTTTATGTTTTTTGTCTAACGCTGCCACGTCACAGCAAGAAGGTTCCAGGTTTGAGTTTGAGTTTGCATGCTCTCGCACACTATCAGCTGGGATTGACTCCAGCCCCTCGCCACCACTACCCTATTCAGGGAGAAGCGGTATAGATGGAGTTAGTATTATTTCTGAGATACATATGTTTTACTTATTTCTTATTTAAAATAAATAAAGTGAAGTTTAACTATGAATGAAGTCCAAATTCAAAGAGCTGTTTTTAAAGGAAACTTGGCCAAAATGACAGCTGCACATTAACATAGAGAAAATCAATCATGATCTTTCCAGAAAGTCAGTTCAGCTTCGTGCTCTTTTCCAGCCTCATTTCCACACTGGGAGCTGCCCGCTGCAACCACCGAGCTGGGTGTCCACTGAGCATTACTCATTCACTTTTCCCATCCACAGTTTACCGTGGGATTTGAACTGGCAACCACAAACCCAAACCTGAGTAATACATATAGACAGAACTTGATTCCATGACAAAAAATAATCATAGAGTTGAAGTGAAGTTACCACAATAGACTAATAAACCATCTCTGGTCAATATAAAAGATTCTAAAATGAATATGGAAACATGGAAACCCAAACTAGGGTTGGAACAGACACACAACCAAATACCTCACAGAATCAATTACACAAAACTAACAAAATACACAAGTGCAATCATGTCATTACACCAGGCAGCCTCGGCATGGGCTGTGTTCCTGAAAATGAAACACCTCCTCAGTAACTTGGGGAACAATACAATAATAGATGGATTCCCTTAAGGACGACACTGAAGTGAACAATGTGCAACATGAGGAACTTTGTTACCTATGGTTTCTTGTCAAACTGATGGCTGTAGCAGATTCACATGGGATTAAATGGCTGCGGATTGTGGTACTCCTGATGAAAACCACCAGACACTTCTACGTAGCTCCGGTCCCATGTGAAAAGGGCTTAGTGTCACTTCGTTTCCGGTCGCTCAGCTCGACGCAGAGCACTGGCCTCTGCTCTGTTTAGTCTACAGACTTCCACTTTGTTAGTTTGTTGAAGTAGTAGACTGACAAGATGTGACCTGACCCCTCTGGATTTCCATACAGGAGAGAAGCTGCCATCTTGTCTTACACTGTCAATGTTTATCCACCCTCAGCTACTGCGCCCCCAAGGACCTGGCTCTCACACACTTTAATTTCCTACTTGTTTAATGGGAGGGGGACGGATATGTTAGCTTCCCTGGGAGCTTGAAAATGTTGTCGACAAGTGCAGAGAACATTGTCACAGATCTGGTCTGTTTTTGTTTTTTTTATCCAGGGTCCTACATGACAGTGTCCTGTATCTTTTCCATCAGACATCATATTCACCATTCACTTCATTTTCATCTGCATTTTGATAAGAGCCACTGTGCAAAATCATTGAACTCAAAACTCAGCCACAGTAACAAGACTGAAGACCATTCAGCCACCTCAGAGAATGAGGTAGCAAGTGAGGACCGGTGATCGAAGGAGCCAAAAGAGGTGTACGTTTGAAACTTCTGTAATCAAAATCTGAGATGTAGATGAATGACTGACAACAAAAACCACTCCAATAACAAAAACAAAAACAATTTTGCAGTAACTCCAGAGAAGCATGCATCTGTCCAGGAGCTGTCCATTCAGCACCACAAAACTACAACACGAGCAAAAAGTAACAATAACAATCATTTTTCAGTGCATTATATTTATGTGCAGGGTCTAAGAATAGAGAATCTTTTGCTTGACCATTTTTCTCACTTTAATGTACTGTTGCCATCCTTCAGTCAACTAATCACTGGGATTATTTTGCAATTTTCCAGCTCTTTACTGGTCATTGTCTCTTATTGGCTTATAGCAAAATTATAAGTGTAAATATATATGATGGGCAAAAAGAAAATGCAGTGTGGAAACATACTTCAGGTGATTCACAGTTTTTGATCACAGCCCTGACAAGTTAATTTTGCATTTATTCAATTAGTGTAAAAATAGACGCAGGTTTTCTGGACTGAAGGTTTCTAACACCACACAGCTGCACAGGGCCATTCCTTGAGACCATTCAGCCCAGAGAAGTTAAAGGACTGACCCACTCAAATTGCAAATTATTAATGTTGCCTAGTCATGCAGAAAGCTGAACAGATAGCATCCTTCTCTGCGGTTTTTGCCTCCACCCAGATACAATGGAGGTGAATGAAATCCATTTGTAGTGCTCACAGCATTGAAACCTGATTGATAACTCAAAACCTGGACAAATAAAAGCCAAATCTACCTGAAGTCGAGACACCACCAGGAGACATGATAACATTTTATTTTTAGCTGAACAGACTTAAATACTGGATTACATGACATGTTTGCAAAGTGTGTTATTTACTAAATCACAAAATGATAACAGTGATAAAATCACCATAAATAGGCAGGAGCCCTGTGAGGCCACCCTGTTCACCTTTAGGTCGTACTTGTGCTGTAACAACAAGCAATAGAGGCGAGGGCCGCTGACCTTTGACATGAAGCAGAGAAGGGTTTGACCTGCAAAAATGACCATCAGAGCAGAGTGTGTCAGCAGCCAAAGTCACAGATTTACTATCAGTGTTAATCTGAATAGACAGTAGTATTTAGCTCCCAGAACAAAATGGGCACGCTGTAGTGGAAAAAATGCAGAACCCATGGCAAGCGTTACTTGGCACCACACGTTTTGGTGGGTTCCTACAATGGGAAACCCCCTATGTGTGCTGGAAACAGAGTGAGTATGTTCACGTTGATGGTGCAAATGTAAATGTATTTAACTCCCGTCTGTGTTTACTGTTGCAGTTTTGAGGTGATGGAGTTATTTGCCCTGGGTTGAGTGAGCAGACAAGCGTCTGTAGGGAAAATAACACACTGGAGCGTCCTCAGTTAGCGGTTAAATAACCAGCTGACATTCAGCTTTCTTCAGTAAACTAATTTCTTCATTTTCATGTAAACAAGAAACCTGGTTTCTTTAATCGGTGCAGGGAATTAGAGAAACCTGTTTTATCGGTGTATTTATTGGACTTTTTGGCTTTTTACAAGTGCACATGTGCATGACAAAAGACTGCAGACAGGGAAAGAAGTGGAGTGGAGTGGAATGGCTGAGTGAATGGAGACATCATGGAGTCTTGTGTCTTCATATTTAAAATAAATCTGTAAACTGCAAACTAACACCAGTCTTCATAAGTCAGTTTCCGTGACTGAACATTTGAGTATTTGTTACATTCAGTCTGTGAGAAGGAGTGCCATTCTATCTCCCACTGTGCTGTCGCTCTGCTCTCAAACAGCAAAAAGAAAGAAGGCAGGAAGTAGCATCTTCTGTCACGGTACAGTTTGAATCTGTGATCCATGCTTACAGAATAATTCTGGGTAAAGTGTAGAAATCTGGTAACTGATCTGCTACATATACAGTATATGTAGACATATGGTAGCCAGAAAAAACGTTCTCAGATTACCCGCCTGCTGATTTTTCTGAGTACCCTCGTTACTTAAGTGCATGTAAACACACACTTAAACTGTGAACTCTAAAATCCTGTACCCACTGGCCTTGAATTTAACCTGTATATACAGTTAATGTGTTTGTTTCACCCTCCATCCTGTGTGTGTGCAGACTCAGAAACAAAAGACTTGAAATGATCCCTAAATACCAGCTTTGAACTGCAAACCTCACTATGCAGGCTAGAATACTGTTGATTCTAGTCATTAGGAAAATGACTGAATCTGAAAACCTTTAGTCCTCACTGAAGGCCCTGCTATGACTTTGGCTTAGATGCAGAATTCATTTTAGTTTTGAGTTTGGTCATTTGACAAATCGAACCTTCAAAACTGATGCTAAACCCTTTGATCAGCAGGCAGCATGTCTACACTTTGTTATAAAAACAAAATTGTCTGAGCATTTCAGTGGGTTTCTTACTTTAGAAGTGTTTATGGCACTTGTCTGCCAGCCCCACACACACACAACACACACTTGACTCGAGTCGTTCTCTCTGAGACCCAGACGATGAGCCATCTGATTAGAGTGGAGTCTGGGAACACACACACTTTGTAGTCAGTAGCCTCCACGTACACACATAGACACAGACAGTTTTAGAGGTTGTTCTCAGTCTGCTGTCTCCTCACACACACACACACACTGTGAGATACCAGGCTGCAGTCTCCAGTCTCTAAACCCTCTCTGTTCTCATGGAGATAAGAAGTGTGTCTCATTGTTGGCAGACAACGGTCTCATTATCATCTTATCAGAGAGCCAGTCCAATCTGGAGAAGGTGGGGCTGCAGAGAGTGTGTGTGTTTGGCAGGGGTGGGTGGAGGGTACTTTGGCTAAGTGGGGTCTTTTGTCATGCGACAGGTGATGTTGTCGCTCAATTTGTCTTGATGCTAAAGACCTCTGAGGGTGTAGTGTGTAGCGTCAAGACCCAGCTAAATGTGAAACGTCACTTAATCTTCATTTTCTCCACTGGTGAACTGACAACACACCTGAAGTCATACTTTGTCAAAGACAGCCTGTGGCTTATGAACTTTGTGACCACAGCCTTTAATCCTCCACCAGCACAGTCTGTTTTTTGGAGACAGCGACTCCATCCACATAAAGCCAGACAACCTGAGACAACAGACCGATTCAGTCAGAGCCCGACTGCTGCGCTTACTACAAATTGTCAGATAAGGCCAACATACTCGATACAGGTCTGTGTGTTCCAGTGTTCTTATTTTTATGTTTATTTTTCATATTTTAACCTTAGGCTTTAGGTGCTGTGATCTTGGTAATCAGTGCTGTTGCTACTGGATACCTGAATTTCCCTCGGGTTCAATCGAGCATCTGTCTATTTAATTACAGGACAATGGCAGTGTACAGTATCCTGTGTGGTTGGCTTAATTTACCTAATGTAAAAGGCAAGAAAATGTGTCTTCATCCTCTTAACTGTATTGCCGCACAGCCCGTGACCGTGACTGTGCAGGCTTTACAAGAGCCCAGTTTTCCCTGTACACACAAAAATGCATTTTGAAGTTCATCCACTCTGGTAGCCACAGTTTTTGGGTGAGACAAATACTGGCTTAATGTGGGGGGAAAAAAACTCAGAGACGAAGAAGAAGCATGTTAAAATGTTGCCAACGTCATGTAGATATATTCAGCTTCTTAGCAATGATGCTAATGTTTCTGTCTTTTGTGTGTTTCTGACCAAGTTGTTTAGAGTTTTGTCATCGCTAGACATTTGCCAGGTTTACACTGTAACTAGAAAGTCTCAACACAGGACAAACTCTTTAAACCACATCCACACTAAGCTGGCAAAATCTGAAAAAGTCATCATTTTGGCTGCTTTGACACTCTATCCAAATGAATGAGCTGAAAGGTAACCACGTTTTCTTTAATAAACACTCTCAAGAGTGAATAAGTGTAAAGTCACCCACCTCACATTTTAGGATCGACGAATAAAACATAGCTGCTCAGACACAGTTATCTGTGACACTTCACTTTTAAATGCCAGTGTAGCTGTGGCTCCATTTAAACAGAGTGACTATGGAGCAGGAGGTTTAACCAGCTGAGTCTTGGAGCTGCTTGTTCTCATGGTGTTATGCTGTCTGTTCTCTATTGCTACTTGAGGTACTGAAATTTGTTTATCAAGATATGTGTGTGGTGTTTGTTTCTCATGGTGTTATGTTGTTTGTTCTCAATTGCTGCTGAAACACTGAAATTTCCCCATTGAGGGATCAATAAAGTATCTACCTACCTAATACGAAATCTAGTTGGTCTAAGGTACATCACCTTCTCTCACTCAGTGTCAGCTGAGAGAGGCTCCAACCTCCCCACAGCCCTCACAGAGAGGCAGGTTTACCTGGTGGATGGATGGAAAATGAAAAAATAAGACAACTGGTTGTGTGTGGAGGTGTGTGCATTAATGATCTTTCGTTCTCATTTTTCATCCAGATAAGGACTCCAGAGAGAAAATGGACATGTCTGAGGAGCCATCGGAGGCCACAGTGAAAGAAGTAGCAGGAGGTGCAGAGGAGCCTGTCAAAGAGGAGTCAAAGAAGGATCCACACAAAGAGGCCAGAGATCCCAGGGAGGAGGTGAAAAAAGACTTCAAGAAAGAATCATCCTTCTCCAAGGAGAAGAAGGAGAAGGAAGAGAAGGAGGCCAGCAAGGAGCCATGGGACAAGAAAGTGTCCATGAAGTCTTCTGCAAAAGTAAAAGAGAAGAAGAAGGAGCCAGAGGCTGGAGAGGGCTGACAGGGGTAGTGCACTAAGTTCACACAGGATGCACACAGACACACTCATAAACAAAACACAAGACACATCTAAACAGCATTCACATACACACACAGGGTCTCATGCATATAAAGACTGTATATGTATAGACAGTGTACATGTAAACATATACACGGTCACAAATGTTGACACCACACATACGTTCATTTACGCAGCCTGAATATACATTTACAGGGCTCCAGACTAATGAAGTCTCTCAAATGGTGGAACCACCTCTGTTTTACTTCATAATGCAAAAGAATCTGTATTTCATAAATTATTTTGAACACCCTTACCGTCCAATATGTGTAGCCTGTATTTATAATGACATTCAGAGAGAGGGAAACTTATGGAACACAGTATATAGGAAAATCATTTGTTTGTAAAATCACAAGTTTGTACCTCTTTTTATTTTTTTACTGTAGTGTTCTGTAGCCTGACAGCCAACATGAAGACACTGATGATGATGATTAGGCTATTATATGTCAGTTGAAGTATAAACGTATGACACTGTGCACGTGCTTTGCTGTTTTTGTTCTGAAAAAGAGTTTTGGCTTTTTGGTGTCCTGTGTTGAACTTCATGCACAGTTCATCTCTCACTCGCCTGCTGGTCCCAGCTCATGTTGGGCTAAACTTACTAGCAGCCTACTACTTAAAGAAGGATTGATGGTGGGTTTCAGTCGCTACTAACTTCAAACTGGGACTTCACTAGACGTGAACGATGGGACTTAAGTATTTGATCTGCTCAGTCCACACTGACTCAGACCACCCAGCAGTGTCTCTCATCAGAACAGCCGTTTGACAGCAGGAGGACAGCACACTCTTCACCAGGCTGACTGACAGCAGAAATGTACTGGACAAAAAATAGTTTTCATGTGGGCTCATCAGCAAGAGACCAGCAGTGTTTATATGTTCTGAATTATTTATTGTATTAATTTCCTTGTCTTTACTGGGCAGAGTAAAACCAGAAAGCTCACAACGACACCGGGAGCCTGATCTGCCAGAAGAGTTTCAAGTAATAAGTTTACAATATATAAGTAGGCTAACAGGTGATCTACCTGATTTAAGCAGCTGTCTGTGATGGTTACACTTCAAATGCACCAAAGGAAAAAAATAGACTCAAAGCGTAAAAAAGGGGTCCAGGGATATGACGCATGTGTCTCAGAGTCAGTGTGGATCAATATCGATAGATTTGCCTCATGAGATGGGTGAGGGACAGACCTGCAGATAAACGTTGCAATGACAGTTGCTTGTCTGCTACTTACAGTGAGAGCATTGTTTGTGCATAAGCTACTTATTTTGTCTGGAGCCCTGATTTACATGTAAATGCTGTCAGTCAAGGCTGCATATTTCAGTAGCAAAGCAGTTTCCCCCTCGATGTGTATGTACATCGCCTAGTAAAAGCCGATCCTCTCTCTCACACACACACACACACACACACACACACACACACTGCTGCTGCTGAGCGACACTACCACAGTCATTTTGGTGAGTGTGTGCGGAATGACTGTGGTCAGGTCTGAGCCCATGGCGAGTGAGGACAAAGGCAAAGTCCACCTCCTCCCCTCAGACATTACGCTGACTCTCTCTTTCCTCCTCGTCTTCTTCGTCTAGCCTCGGCAGCAGTTGAACCCACAGCCCTGTGCCTATCTAAGCCCAGTCATGCCCAAACCTCACCCCTGCCCACACACACTTCTGGCTGTGACGTCAGACGTGCCCTCTGCCTCCTTTGTGTGGCACCGGGCCTCGTTGGAGCCTCCCTCGCCTCACTGCTAAGAATAAACCACCCGCTGCGTCCAGCTGCCCCGCTGCTTCCGGGTAAATCAAGGCCACATCCTGCAGCCAGCAGCACCACTCCCTCTCACCTCCTCCAGGCAGTTTTCTTCTTCAAATCTGGGACATTCAAGGACATGCAGCCGCTGACAGACACATACTTGGTGCTGTGGGCTCGAACCTGATACTGTTCTTGTATGGTGGAAAGCAACAGGGTGTTTCTGGAAAAAACAGGTTGGAAGAGCAGCTGCAGGGCAAGTCTAACACCTGAAGCCTGTCCTGCTCATTCTGTGAAGGGGAGGCTGGATGATGCACACGCTCTGCTTCACCTATGTCATCTATAACATCAGCAGCGTATTTAACCAGCTCCATCTGGTCTGATACGATAAGTTACTGTGGGGTGATTGTTAGCAGAGCAGGAGGAAGAACAGAGTCCATGAGCAGCAAATAAGCACATGGGGATAGGTCGTTTTTTTGTCTGTGCATGTGGTGATTTCTGCTCTCATCCCAGCAACAGTTTTGTTTGTTGTGTTCACAATTTGAAATGTTGAATGGTGAGCTTGTGTTGTAAACAGGTTTGTTAGGGACTGTTTCCTCTGTACAAAGTAGTTCCAATGGAAACTGTTTACACTGTGTTCTGTGGATTATCCAGTTTATCACAGACACGGGTTGAAGAAAGATGTTACTGCCTTTGTCAACTGTACTTTGTTCTACTGTTGGGGTGGAGGTGGAAAACTGAGAGACAGATCCAAACCCATCTGTGTGGTTAGATACCAGCAGAGGGCAGTGAGAAAATATCCAACAATAAAAGAATAGATAAAAAAAAAAAGGTTTTACTTGCTGAAAAACAGATCTGGCATTTACAGAGTTGTGAGTTTCACATGCAGCTTACAATGTGGATTACTAGCTCCTTGGATGATTTACAGCATAATTCATAAGTACAATGTGATAAAAGATGGAGTCACATGATCTGAGAAAGACAAAAGCCATTTTGTTACTTACTGAGATTAAGTCACCATTACACTTTGGTTCAGACAAAACAATTACAGTATATACTGTATGTCCTTGGTTGACAGTTTACAAACCAAATCTTCTGATACTAGAGATATGGAATTACAGACTTAGAAAATATTTTTCTTCCCATTATATGTAAGACACCCCCCCCCCACACACACACACACACACACACTCAAACACAATTTAGGAACTTTAAACTGTAATTCTGCCAGACTTGAAGCTTTTAGACTTCCACCATAGATGCTGTGCCAGCTGAAGCAATGACAATCCCAGCAGCTTTGTACTACAAGTCTGCATCATGCCTGTATGTTCGCCTTCACTTTTAAATTAAAAAATGTGGAGCTCTTAGCCCTCCATTAAACACACGAACTTAAACAGGCATAGGCTGATGAGGAGGATAGTACAGAGTTCACTTCATGCTACTGTTTCAGATTACCCTACATGTTTGTAATATAGACTAGGTTTTGCACTATTGTGTTAGTGGTTCAAATGAACCAGTCTCCTGTTTCAGCCTGTTTTTATAGCCACAGTTGATACTAGCAGGACGTGCCCTGCACTTCAAATAACCGATAACTTAATGTGCAGCCGGAAGAGGAATCTGGGAGAGAAATCAATCTAGTTATGGAATATTTAGTAATAAAAATAAACTACTATAAATCATCCACAAGTCATTTTGTTTATTGTAACAGTTGTTTGGAAAAAAACAGCTGTTTCTCGTCTGTTTTTGTTCTGTTTGTGTGGATGGGAGCGACTGGGCTGAGTGATATCATCTCCACCTGCGTTATTCTCTGGTGTGATCATTCAAACTGCTACAGGACAAATAACCTGCTGATGTTCACCAGAAGACGCAGTCGGCCAGTAGAAAGCCATTTTCCCCTCAGAGGTCTGCGTGGCGTCATCTTCCCTCTGCAGCGATGCTGAAACTGTAAGTGTATGATAGTGTGACAAATTTCATGCTATGATGATGTTTCAGTGGATTTAATCAGGAACAGGAGGTTATCTTTGCTGCCTGAAATCTCTAGCTCATTAGGTAAAATTCAGAGATAATGTTATTTCATATGAGCTACTGTAGTATAGAACACAGGAAACTGTAAGTGTACTGTAGCACCTTAAGAGTACAGTATGCACTGTATGTTACAACACAAGGGTTTTGATAAATGACGTCCTGTGACACCAAACACAGAAGTAGGCTACAACCTGGTTCTTGTTTTTTTACTGATGATAACGACACTGTGCTCATCAGGTTCTCTGCTGAGGCCTGGGAAGACGGTGGCTAACATGGCAGCCAGGAGCTGTGGCTCATTGAGCCTCCCTCTGACACAGTAGCTACATTTCTGAGCTTCCATCATCAGATGCAGCTCGATTCTTACACGTCTCCAACAGGACTCGCTCTGCTGACTTTTGAAGTGATTGTTTGTTTCTGTTTTCTCTGTTCTGTTGGGTCCTGGGTGCGACGTCAGCTGCAGATTGGGTAACCGTGCTCAAGCTGAGCTCCTGCTGTTTAATTTGGCAGCTGCTCCGACTGTGTGTACGTTTAGGAGCGTTTCAGATAGTTTCACCACCGCAAAAACATTTTTCTCTCTCAATTTCACTGTTTGTCTTTCTCAGCCATTCAAACATTTTCATTTCACTCTCTCTGCCCATGGTTTTATCCCCTCCCTTAACAAAACTCCCCTCTGTATCATTTTTCTCTTCATCTCTTCCTTCAGACTTTCTCATCATTTCATTCTGTCCCACCCTGTCTTTTGTAGTGGTGTCTTTTGCTTCCTTTCTCCCTCCATTTCCCACCACTCCATTCCTCCATCCATCAGCTCTCGCAAAATTACCAGCCTGTCTCTGCTGTATTCGTTCCTATTTCAGTTCACTGTTGCCCCCTCATCCACCCACAGGAACTGTTCCTGGAAGTCTGGGACCTACTTCAAGAACTCAGGAACAGGTCCACCAGAGTGACTTACTTGGTCCAACTTTAAATCCTTAGCCATATTTCCAACCCTGAAAAAAGTCCCTACATCCACGGACCACAGACTGCTGCACATGATGTTGTTTGATTATTATTTTTTTTTAATATTTGTTCAGAAAAATAAATATTTGTGGTTGTTCAAACCCAGACTGTGTTACACACCCACCAACAGAGGGATGGTCATACCAGGCTGATTAAATCATAGAGTACCTGAAGAATCACTCTTGACGAAATGTGGTCCTTCCTACCCATCACAGATGTCAAAATCAGTTTACTAGCCATGGCCACTTCTACTCAACCTGTAGAAATGGTTGTATAATGTCTAGTGGGCCTGGAGGACCTTTATCAAGTCCATGAAAATTCATTGGGCTTGGACAATAGAATTTTTTTAGGAAGGCATTGCATATAGAAAATGTGAGCATTTTAAGGTGCGGTGTGTAAGATTTAGAAGGATTTATTAGCAAAAATGGGCAATAGTATGCACAGTTATGTTTTCTTTAATGCGGAATCACCAGAAAATAAGAATTGTTGTGTTTTCTTTAGCTTAGCATGAGCCTTTTACATCTACATAGGAGCTGGTCCCGTATTGTGAAGCCCGCTATGATGAGTCGTCAGAACGGACAAACCACACACTGGCTCTAGCTGAGAGACGCCATGTCCTGTCCCACTGTCACTTGGTTTATCAGATTGTGTGTAACTCTTAGCTAACGCACCTTTAAAATGTAAATTCGGGGCAATTTTCAGAAATGTTTCTCATAGTTTCAGATACTATTTGTGTGCGCTTGTGTGTTCTTCTGTTCTTGGGTTTCTCTTGCAAAATAGACCTCAGTAACTGATAAAGGTTCAGTAATGTGCTTGTCAAACATAAATGTTGGCAAAGCTGCTCTAAAATATAAAGGAAATGTGGTTCATAGTAGATGCTATGCTTCTGACAGCCAGTGGACATTGGACATGTGATGGACATCCAGGATCACTTCTCTTCCATCATCCTGTCTTTTTTTCCTCTTAAAACAAAATCTTCACCTGCATTTTTCTCTTTCTCATCTCATTTTCCTCACTTGCTTCTCGTTCTTCCAGAGTTTCTCTGTCTTCATCCAGTCAGCCTCTGCTTTGTGTTCTGTATTTATCTTTAAACACTTTTCCAGATTTTGTTTTCTCCCCCAGTAATGTCTTCCCCCATTCATGCCTTGGTCCAGTAAACCAGCACTGATGAGAGCAACCACCAAACATGGTTAAACACACCCAACTCTTAAAAATATCAAACAACAATACTTGAACAGTCAAAGTGTAACTTGGCCGCAGCAGTTTGGACAGAGCTTGGATGTCAACGCTGAGAAGCAGGCGGCTCCGTGTGGATTTCATTTCAGAGCTTATTTCTGTCTCCCGGGGTTTAAGGTGTAAACAAACTGGATCAGATAATTACTGCATTATTTTACTCTCGCTGCAGATTTGAGCAGTGTTTCACCTCCGCCACAGGGAACTTAAGTGGCTCGGATTTCTTTTTTGTGTGAGCAGTACTGATCCCATGTTTTGATCCCAGGGGAAAATTACCAGAAATTATATTTTGTTTCCTTGGTAACAGCACATGAACATATTTGCTTCTGCTATGTGCAAAGATAGAGAATGCAGCATATTTTCTGTGATGTGAATGTAGCCCAACTAGCACCAGCATGTTAGCCAGTACAGTAGATCACCAACTAGCCACTACATGACCAGGTATTCACAAAGATGCATGGCTGGATCAGTCAGTAGTGTCCACAGGTGGCAGAAACCCTTATCTGTTTCCTCGCTCTGATAGATCTGTACACCAGCTGGACCACTGTTTTCACTGCAGCTAAACTGTCTATGAAATACTGCCGGTTGCAGGTCACTGTAGTTTCAGACATGTTGGTCTGAATGAATCTTCCAATACTGATTTCCCTTTGAAACAGGTGAATTTGACTTTTCACCTGAAACGTGTTTCCTCATTCCACTTTAAAAGAAGTCACCCTGAACATGTATGCTGTGTTTCTGCCTGTAGGTGGAGGATCTCTGTTGCATGCGCTCATGTTCTGGTCCAGAGCAGCAGGTACAGAGCTGAAAACTGAACCCGACAACAGCGACAGACACCAACAGATCGTAGCTCGACTTCTTTGTGAGAAGCTTGTAAAACCAGGAGAGTATGGAGTGTGATAGATCCCAGGCTTTCCAAAATAATTCACCTCTTCTCTAACAAAGTACTTCTCCTCCCCCTGAAAGACATATGAGAAACACTTCTTTACATCCTGAAATATAGACAACATCAAACCCTCAACTAATTTACACCTTTACTCATGTTTCCATCATCCACTCATCTCTCATGAAAAAGTACAGAAGATAGTTCACAGCTCCATAAGCTTCTACAATATCTGCAGTTTATGTAATTATGGGGATTCAAAATGCAAACAACTACATGACATGATTGTCATGTGTTTGTATTGTGGAGTTCCACCCTGCTGCTGCCTGATTCAAGGGTTTAGTCTCCATCCAACAGCTGCAGGATATAAAACAGCTGTCACACACATATAGACAGTGAAACTCATAACTGATAAGCTGGATGCCACTCGCTGTTGTGAACCTCTGATATGTAGCCTTCCATCATTTCTTGTGTCTCAAAGGTGTGGCTTTGTAAGAAGTCAGCAGGCATAGGTTTCACACTGTTTGCCTTGAAGGACCTTTAAAGTCACAGTGAAACAACATTTGTTGTTTCATGTGTAACTTTTGTAATGTGACATCAGAAGGAATGGTTCTCAGTGGCATCCTCCTCCACTGTTAGGAAGCTATCTAAAGTCTGACTGCTGCTAAGCCATAGTGAGTCTGTCTTTGTGAAACTGGCCTGTCAGTTAGTGACAGACAGTGGGGACACTGACGAGCCGTCCCTCTTCCTCCACCAGACTGGGTACTAGCTGCCTCCTCCTCATGCTCCTGGAGACAGCTGGTCAGGCGTCCTCCCACCATGCTCTCCTTGACTCTGGAGCTGGGGGTAACCTCATGGACCCGGCCTTGGTGGAGCAACTAGGCCTCACCGCTGAACCACTTCCCCATGTGATAGAGACCCGGGCTATTGACGGCCGACTGCTGACCCACCGGACTCCACCTCTCCGCCTCACCATCGCCGGCAACCACCATGAGGGCATCATCTTCCACATCTTCTCCGTCCCGGATACACCACTGGTATTGGGTCACTCCTGGCTGGTCCAACACAACCCCACCATGGACTGGACCACCGGCACCATCACCCAGTGGAGCCCAGACTGTGCATCGACCTGTCTCCTCGCCGGACAACCCACCTCCTCTTCCTCTGCTACACCACCAGAGCCATTGGACCTGTCTTCCATACCCCCGGACTACCACGACCTGCAGCAAGTGTTCAATAAACACCTGGCCACGGACTCTCTTCCCCCTCATAGACCATATGACTGTGCCATCAACCTGTACCCAGGAGCCACCTTGCCCAACAGTCGCCTCTTCCACATTTCCAAACCCGAACGACAGGCTCTGGAGGAGTACATTGAAACTGCTCAACGTGCAGGCATGACCCATATTGTTCTTTCTATATGTTACTCTAGTTTCTGTCCTGCCCCACCATCTCTGCTTTCCTCCTCTATGGACCTCTCCTCTGGACTTTTGGATTTACTCAGCTCTTCCAGCCACCGCCTCACAGGTCGATGCACAGTGTCCTCTAACCTGTTGTTTTCATGCTTCTATGTCCTCAGCCATCATCACCTCCACCTCGACCAGCCCAGGAGTGAGTCCTACGTCCGCAGCGCGGCCCATCATCACCCCTCCACTCAGTGACTGTGTTTCTGCTCCCGCTGATCGACACCCGGTCATCTCCCACAATAACCTTCCTGTCCCTCTCTCTATATATATATATCACTGTACAGCACTTGTTAATAAACCTCACTGTTTGCACCGAAGCCAGCTACCTGGGTCCATTCTGTTCTCGCTCGCTCATTTTGTGTGCGAGCAACCCTAACATGGCCCATGATGTCAGGAAGGGCAGCAGTGAGCTAACTGCACAGTAGAACAATGATGGATGTTCTTGTCCCACAAAAAATGAAGCGTCTGTAAAGCTGTAAGTAGAGTAGCTCTCCAGTTTTTATGTGCTTTTTCAATTTATGCATAAATAAACCTGAGTAGAAACACTGGGAACTCAGGAAGCAACAGGGGTGACTTAATGCATGGGCTTTCCTGGACTGAAGCCCAGGGGCCTGGGATTTCAGTGGGCCTGTAGCTGGCAGTACTCATGGATCAATAATAGATCCATGTTAATTTCAGACGGTATATAGTCATTAATCATATGCCCTAATTGACTGGTCAGTTTTGTGTCAGGTGTTGTCACGTGATGAACTGCTCCGGAGACCCGAGAGAATGATGACTAGTAGATGTGAGAGACGTGTTCACAAATGGCCAAGAGAAGTGAGATCAAGAGTAACTTTGAAAACTACCACTTCAAAAAGGCACAGAACAACAATGCAGCAGGTACGGGTCCTGCGATTCAGGCAAATTTACTCCACTGGTGGCTAGCGCTAACATAGTGCCTCAAATGAGTGTCATTAAGGACAAACAACTGTGTGCTACCAGGGCTAGACTCTGACTGGGAAACAACTGAATCAAGCACATCCACAGCAGGGTCACCTGCTGTTTAAATCACTAAACCAGCAAACTGGAGATGATAGCGATGGTGTCTCAGCAGCTGGAAGCACAGATCCATCTAGCACTGACCCTGGTCCATGGGAGATTTCATTGATGACACTGTATGTACCCACTGATCCGAAGAAGAGACTCCGGGTTTTTGTTGAAACAGGGCTACTGAGCTGTCTCATTGGAAAGTTAGCCTTTAATGTTAAGGCTTGTTATTCTGACATTAATATATTCTACATTTCACAACTTGCAGTGCATCTGTTGGGGTCTGTTGTATTATCAGTGTTTGTTGTTGTGCTGAACTACTGGAGAAATGTTTGTATTGTCTGAAATCTAATGAAGTGAATTAATGTGCAGTATGTTTGTTATGGCGAGGTTTGACAGTGTCACTCTGTGCAGTGGTAAATTCGTTGCTTGTGGTGGTGGAAAAGGGCCGACAGACGGAGCAAGCCCGGGGCCCTGTGACAGGATTCAATTGTCCCTGGCAATGGAAGCAGACTCAGTAAATGAATCATGATGTACACAGACTGGATGTCTTTAATGTTCTCTAACAGGACAACAGAGCGGCAGAGCAGTGGCAGACCAAAGCAGATCTGTGTGGAGCGATGAGGAGACTACAACGGCCCACACATTAATGCATGAAGGTAACAGAAATGTCACATTTCTACAAGGATTGAAAACAAATATGTGTATGTCAGAACAGGTCACCCCCTTCCTCTGTTGCCATCTTGTGGTTTCGCACTGAGGCACTCTTTACCTCTTATAAACACACAGTGTTAAAGGTTTCACTTTCTCTTCCACACACACTTAATGCGTAATCCTTTCTCTGACACACACTTTTGCTCTTTGAATCACACAATCTCCCTCTCGTTGAAATACTGACCATTTCTCTTTGTTAAATCGCTTTTAGACATTCAGGTGTTCTCTCTGCAGCACCAACATAGTCTCTCACATGCTTCACTTTTGTCTCTCTTCCCCTGTCTTTCACACACACCTGAGCTGTGCAGCAGCACAGATCAAGTGGTGGCTGATGTTCAGTTTAAAGCTGCTGGGTGGGTCCTAATTATTTCTTTGAAGACTCACTTTTTTCTCTCTGTCTGAGCTTCTGACAAGCTTCACTTTAAAGAGGCCAAACACACACACACACACACACACACACACACACACACACACACACACACACACATTCATGCAACCCGCCTCCTCTGTCACATAAGACTTTAAAGCCAACTGCCAAACTGCAGATTTATGGGAACACAATGCTTAAATGTAGATTTTAGATGGTGGAGGATCTTGTGGAGTTTGGTTTTCTCAATGTTTGTGTGAAACAGCTGCAAATAACAATGTTACATCTACAACTGCAACATTATATAGATGATGGTTTTGTCCCAAAGAATCCATCAGCATTTTGATTTTGGTTAACAAAATGCATTTAAAAGCTACAATACTATGGGAATCTGAGGGATTTTTCTTTCAAATGAAGAACAACGAGAGTAAACTCTTTCTCGACTGACTTCAGGTCCTGTCAGGGTCTGATCAGTGTCCCTCTGAGGTTCTCCCAGACACTAGCTGGTAAGCCATTGACCTTTGAACCCTTTTGGAAGGGACAAACAGGTCTGAGCAGTGACAGACACAGAGATTAACTTTGCAACAGAGTGAGCAAATTAATGTTGAAGTGCTTGAAAATATTGCATAGATATTCAATCTAGCAAAGAGAAAGATTTAAGAGAAAAGTTTACATCTATGACACACTACATGGCCAAAAGTATGTGGACACTAAAATATATTTCAGCATTTCAGTCATGTTTTGCTGTCATTGCCTGTGCTCTTCTGGTTTCAGACTTTCCATCAGATGTTGAACCTGCTGAAAAGATTTGCTTTCTATTCAGACACAACAGCATTTGTGAGGTCTGACACTGATGTTGGGTGATAATGTCTGGCTTTCCAGTTCCTCCCAGATGTGTTGGATGGGACTGAGGTAAGGGCTTCACGCAGACCAGTCAAGTTCTTCTCCTCTGGGGAAAACATTTCTTTATAGAGCTGCTTTGTGCACGGGGACATCGTTGAAACAGGAAAAAGACAAATGCAAAGTTTAATGGCTAAAATATATTGTGTCTCTTCTTTGAAATGAAGGGGCCTGGGAAAGCAGGAAAAAGAGCCACAGATCAAAACTGCACAATAATGGACCAGGATGTCCACATGTAATGTAAACAATCTACACAATAAATACATTTAAATAGTAGTAATGAAACAGTTAGTTACTGGTACCATTTAAATAAGGAGAAATGCTCCGAATCAGAAAAAAAGTCAAATAAAACCGAAAATAAAACATTCAGTACAAAACAAATTCTTTCTTCCTCACAGTCATTTCTACATCCTCCTGCCAGTTATACCACATTAATGCCAGAAGGGTTTGAGTGAGCTCTTAAAATCAGGAACATTTGGAATGTTGGAGGTAAATTTGGGAAAAAATTAGTTTGAAATCTGGGTTTTAAAAAGTACCTCTGCTTCTCGTGACACTTCAGTTTGCTTCTTCAAAAATGCTTATGACCTAAGGAAAAGCAGGTCTCTCTCTCACCCACAGACACACAGACTGTCAGTATTAAAACCTTAATGAAGAGGGTCTTGGAGGTACGTACATTTGGAGGAGGACTAGAAAAGGTCTGCAAAGACCTGAAGCAGAAGGCCAGAGAAGGTCCGGAGGAGTTTTTTTTTTCAGAGGTCTAGAGGCAGGAGGAGGACCTGGGTTTCACAGAGGAGGCAGGACTTTCTGGCTCTGTGGTGCGCTTCGACACCACAGGTCCGCTTTAATACCAGAGGAGGAGGAGAGGCGAATCGACTTTTTACACGGCTCACAGAGAGAGCGCACAGAGAGACGCTGCAGTCCACTCCTCCATCCCGGACCGCACGCATCCAGCATCCATGTGTCAAAGGGACTTTTGGATTGGGAGCGCAGATTAACACAGCTCCGCTCCTGGCAAATCTTCATTCACTGGCTCATTACAGAAGTTGTAACATATGCGCCTTTATCTGCGCGTAATATAACCTCAGACCCTTTGCGTTGGACGCGTTTTAATTAATATCGAGACTCCTGTTTTCTGTGCACGACAGGGGCAGCCGCGCTGTCTCCTGTATGTCGGCGCGTCTTTGTCATTTTAATGTGGCAGTGATCACCGCGCGTCTGGCTGGTTGTCGCTTTGCATTTCAGTACAAACTGATGGACTGGGGAGGCTTTCTCTCTTGGTTGGACTAAAGAAACAAAGCTGCTGGACGTGTTTCACTTCATCATTTTCTTTTGGATTGATATTATTAATTTATTCTTCAAAACCTCTTCAGTACTTTTTCCTGGTGAAAACTCGAACATGTTGCTCTGCTGCTGGAGCCCTCCCTGTTGGTCCACCTGTAGTTTCCTTTTCTGCTGTTTGTTGCTGCTCCAAACGCCCCGGTTTTCCTCTCCGCTGATTACAGGTAAGATTAAAGGGATGGTGTGGCTTCATAATAACACATCACAACACCCACCGTGCGTAAAATCAACCCAAAGCCCCGGTTATTTAGTCTGCTGTCGTTTCTCCGTGTCTGATTCTATTCCATGGAGAGAGCGCACCAAAATCAAGGTCACGTAAGGTTTTCATATTTCAAAGCACCAGCAATGTGGTGGTGAGGTATAGTGTTCATGAAGCAGGCGATAACCTGTATGTATGCCGAAAAACGTGCTCATGTCTCCTTTTACAACTAGCTCCTACACACTGCTAAGATGGTTAAATGTACAGAATGCTGTAAACCCAACGACTGGTAGATCCATTTTATTTTATTTAACCAAAAGGCCCTGTTAGTCTTGAATCAGGGGGTTCAGGTGACATTATGGATAATGAAAATATGGGGGTTCGCAGTTTAACCCGGGTTATCCTCTCCGTGCCACCTGGTAGGGCATTGGTCCGCTTCTTCCAGTAGGAGCAGGGTTGACGTAAAGAGAAAACCCACTAAGATCCACACTGACACACTTGATATCTTCAGAAGTCGTTTTTTGTCTGACATATATCATGATGATATGAGTCAACATGAGAATCATTTATATCAAACTAAAGGAGACGATACAAGGATGGATGAAATATCTGCGTTAAATTACAAGTGATCTTTACTTAAATTGTTGTTTGTGTCACCCAGAAGTTATAAGTTACGCATATTAGTTAAAACCAGGCTGTAAAGTGTACATCATTTTCTTATCCAGCCCTAATTGAACAGCTTTTCTCCCTCCTGAGCGGCCGCTCCCGACTAAACGCGCTCTCTGGCCGCTTTGCTTCGTTCTGACAGCCGCATTGCATCATATGATATCCTCTGTTTGCCCTGCAGCGCTGTTGATAAATGAGAATAATGGAGTAGGAGTGCGTGTTGTGGATCTGGTGGTGCACGCAGGCCGGACTCCGCCACCAGCCGCACGGCCTACATGCGTTATCGCTGGGTAAACAGCAGCGTGAGGGACGGGGCTATACCGCGTTGACCTGACCCGTGTCCTCTGGCGCAGTGAGGAAAGGGCGTTAGTTGAAATAGATTTGTGTTTTTTATTTCAAGCATTTATTTGGTTTTGATTCTTCCAGGGACCATTTGAAGGCTTCATGATAATTAAATTAACAAAAAGGGGAAATCTTTGCTAGAGCTGACAGGCTGTTCAGTTCAGCTTTTATCCTAACTTAGACCTCCACAGGTCAACAAAAGACAGAAAGTGCTTTATGTACTGCACATCCGTTTGAACTCTGTTAAGAATATGTTCTGATTTTAAGGGTTTCCTCTTGGCTATTATCACTTTTTCTGGAGCAAACAGAGAGATGGGAATCAGATGGGGGACAAACCCTGCACCAGATGGGTCTCTGTAGTCATGCATGTGTATCTGTTTGACATGAAACTGAACCACCAGTCTCACTGCATCAGCTGAGGGGGCTGCACTGTCCTGATCCCGTCAGATCCCATTCCTCCACCTGGCATCCCAGATATGCATTGTGCCATCTGTGTGTTGTCCTCTGAGCCGCAGACCCTGCGGTTCTGGGCTGTTTGCAGTCTAGTTGAGTCTAGTGAGTGAGTGCAGCAGGTAGAGGGGTCGTCCTGTGGGCTTCAGCACCAAAGATGCTCCAGGACACTTGTTGCATGCCACCCCTGTCTCCTTTTGTCTCTGCTACATTTTACTCAATCTGATTGTTTATGATGCTTTTATAAACTCACTGGTGTTCACCACTGACCACTATGAAGTTGGGAGGTTTAATGGTTTCACTGGAGGAAAATGTGAATAAAAGCTACAAAGAGTTTTTTTTTTAATTAGTTATGAAGCCGATAGATTAATGCTCTGTAATATGCTGCCGTTTAACACCTTCAGTCGTGATAAATTGTATTTTGTAACTGAATTTTCCAGATGAACTAAACTAAATTCAACATGTTCACAGTCCCTCATAAATCTTAAATGCAGATGTTCACATCAGATATTTCTTCATTTCCCAGCAGCAAACATGTACTGTACTAAAGTACAAATCTGAGGTTCTTGTAAAGTTTTTGTAGCATTTCTATTTCATTCTACTATAAAGAGGGAAATGTTGTGCTCTTTTTAAATTACTTTTTTATCCTGCCACCTTTAACCCAGTACATTTAAAGACTACAGTACAATTGTCCTGTTGATACTTAAGTACATAGTTCTTAGGATACTTGTGTACTTTTCCTTGAGTGACATTTCAGTGCAGTACTTTTGCTTGTAATGGAGTGTGTTTATAATGAAGTAGTGCTACTGTCGCTGAAGTAAAGGACCTAGATTCTTACTGTGACGCTGGAAACAGAAACTGTAATCAGAGGTGGATAAATGGAACAAGCTGAAAACAGTTTGTGGCACAGACCTGAAGGGTTTCATCTCTAAGAACTACAACTTAAGTTTATCAGATTGGTTATGGCGTATGTTTGACATTTAGCTAACTTGCTCAATCAGTGTGAAAAGAGATACATTCAGAGATCGCCTCCTTGAACTGGATCTAAAATGGAACATTACAGTCCGAGAACGTGACCTTGAACTAAAGATAGGCCACAGCCTTGTGGCCCTTGTCGTCCTGTTGGCCCTCTCTGATTATTTTATTTTATTCTATTCGATCTAGTCACTGCTTACGTATCTTATTTAGTACATTTTTTGTGTGCAGTAGTTTCATGTTGTTTTTTAATGTAAATAAAAATAAAGCCATGAGGTTCCAAGTATGAAGGGGATGTAAGGGCCCGAGGTGAACACAGCAGCAGAGAAGCAGGAGAGGAAGATATTTTGTGAGGAAGATGACTCAGAGAACGAGGCCCCCACCCGCTGACCCCCTACCTACAGCCCTCCTTGTTTAATTACACTCGAAGGTTGTAAATTTTACAGCGGCGGGGGAGTTGGCAGGGTTTGTCTGCTCTGCACGAATCCACAGGTTCGCTGCTGCAGTCACAAAGACGAGCACAGACGGCACGACTTGCTGCTCCAGGAGTTTTATTACTGCGTTGAGCTGATTTAGGCCTTTGTGGCCCTGATACTAACTTCATTAAGGTATTTAACTAAATGACAGTGTGACACTGGGCCTCAAACATGCATCTGTTGATGTTACTCTTTTAGCAACAGTGAGTCTAGTCATGAACATTATTACAGTTTCTTAAAACACGGCTCTATAAACATACGTTAATGATGTGATCTTTGCCTTTGGATAGAATACTTGGTTCCTGCTGTAGTCTAGCCAGCTAGTTAGCATCTTATGTTCGAGCAAAAGCACATTATGTAATTTACTCCGCGCACGTTTTCTCCAGTGATTTTTGGTTTTGTAAAAGCTTTAAGTCGTTCCTAGACTTCCATGCACACCGCTTTGGTCCTTGTGAGGGAAACTGCAAATGGCCAGTTCCTGAATCATCAATATTATAAACCCAACTGTGAGCAGGTCAAAGGTCAGAGGTTGCAGTAGCATAGGAACCGTCTTTGTGACACATCAGATGATCCTGATGGATGAATCAGAGCTTTAGACAGTTGTGATAGAAAACCACAGAGATCTGGACAGCAGTACAGTTGATTCACAAGGCTGACACTGGTTTATTAAGTTTATAATCTCCAAAGAAGCAAATCAGGTGTGTTGTGCTCAAACAGTGTGAGAAATGATTTTCCTCTGAGAGATGGAGGAAACAGGACTAGAAACAGGAAGTAGCTGGACACTCAGAGTGGTCAAGGGCGGGGATTTGCCTTCACCTCTGATGACCCCGGTTCAATTTGCAGGTCATCAGAACAAACTGGACACAGAATAAAAAGCTGATCGGGCCCTCGTGTCTTTGTGCTGCAGCTCCATGAGGCGGAGAAGTTGCGAGATGTGGGCATCTATCTGCTTCTACCCACAAATCTTTGCATTTGGGGTGGTTTCCTGTAGCTGGCTTAGATTACAGTAGCACTCGTACCAAACTGACTGACTCACCTTAATAAGACCTCAGTTTAAATGGGACAGGTTTGACCTGGACAGACAGGCTGCACTGAATGAAAGACAACCTGCAGAGTCTAGGAATTAGAGTCAATACATGGTGAGGCTCAGTGTTGCCCATTCATCTGTATGTAGTACTGCTACTTGTAGGTTGTTGTTAGTGTGGTAAACTGCAGCAGTGTATGTTTTACAGGCTGCATTTCTATGTCTGTTTGGCCTTGAGTTTGATTATTCAGGTTTAACATGCTGTAGTTTTATTTGGGTTTGTGTTGTGTTGCAGAGCCAGCTGTCACACTCAGCCTGCATCTCACCTTTGTCACTTTCTTCCTGTCCTTCCCAGGAACTGAAGCCAGCTGTGACAATGAAGGAGAAGTCCTCCACATCCCCAACATAACCGACAACCCGTGCATCACCTGCGTCTGTCTGGTAGGCGTGCCAGCTTGTTTTACTACAGTTATCAGCCCTTGTCGCTCCATGTGAATGACTTGCCGTCTGCCCTGTTGGTTCACAGTACCTTGATGTGTAAATGCGGCTCTAGGTTTTTCACTGATAGCACAGGGTAAAATTACCTCTTTACGTGCTGATAGTGATGTTTCTAAAGCTGATTGTTGAGCTTTGTGTGGTGTTTCTTATCGATAGGTTGTGAAATTTTGCAACACTAGGACACAACTTCAACAGGAATTTTTTTGGCGGGACTTTAGGCGAGACACAAAGTGTGGATTGTTTGATTTAGTTTGATTCCTTTGTAAGCTATTTTTTTCCCTGAAACTTTAAAAGTAAAACATGAAGTTGACATTGTGCTTAAAACACCTAGATTGTAACCAGTGTTCTGAAGGAAGAAATGAATGTGGGTGGCTGTAGAAGTCCCTCCTTGGAAAATGGTTTGTAGCACTCACTTGACGTTAGGATTTGAGGCTTATTTCTTTACTGTGCAAGTGATTTGTGAGCACAGGAAAGCACTTTGAAATGCAGCTCTTTACTGTTTCCTGAGGATTTGCAAATTTGTAGTGACATGAAGTGGGGACCATTTGTCATAACAGACAGACTGTCGTCACACTGTCTTGGTTCAGCCAAGCTGTTAAAACCAGCCTACAAAATGTTAGGACTGGAAGACTCCTTCCTAGAACATGCGCTCTTTGACCCCTAACCCCCCGACACCACCTCTCAGCCCCTGTACTGCTGTTGAGGTCTTTGTGTTAGGGGATTAGAAAGGACCAGTGAGGCTTTTGTGTGTCACTGCCTCGATATTAGCTGAGAGTGTGTGTGTATTAAAACGTGTTTGTCTACCATATCACACACCACACTGTATATATTTTATGCATATTGTGTTCCTCATATATTTACCCACACCACATGCTTGGTTCTGATTGGCCTGTAGGTTGAAACTGTATCTCTGGACAATGCAAACACACCCATATCACTCAGTCAACAGTTTATTTCCTATTGCCAGTCAGTGCTGTATTAGATTGTTCACAAACATAGCGACATGGTAGATATGAAGCCATAGCTAACAGCCGGTTAGCTTAGCTTAGCATAAAGACTGAAAACAGGGGAAAACAATTAGTCTGACTCTGTCCAGCAGAAACAAAACTCATTGTCTTTAGCTTGTCTGGTCTCGATTCAGTGAAGAGTTGCTGTGTGAAGGCAGTCCTGGTGTTGCACACAGCTGTGCACAACAACAGTAACAGAAGTAGCAGTATGAAGAGTGCAAAATGAGAAAAGGAAACTCTCAGCTCCACACATTTGGCACTGCTTAATGTTCCAGAAATTATCAGATGCACTTCTGACAGTGGGAAGCGAATCTCAGACATAGCCCAGATTTCACACCTCATGGGCATGTTTGATGTTTACATCTCGTCACAGACCTGCAGTTAATGTTTGCCTTTTATCAACTGCAGCTGCAGCCTCTTCCCAATTTCAGCTATGCTGTATTTAATATAGTAGAAAGTGAGAAAAGATTGGCACCAAATGTATTCAGTGGTTTTGCAGAACTGTCCAGTATCAGCAGTGTTGTGTGGTGCTGGAGCTGTTCAGATGCTGGTAGATTATCTACCAGTTTGAAGCAGAGGCTTTACCTGACACAGGTGAGACACAGGTGACTATTTTCTCATTGGTTGCCTGTGACTTTCAGTCATGGTATAGAGCTAGAACATACTCTGAGGGGTTTAATATATAGCCTATATGACTGTACAAATACACATGCAGCTGTTGGTCACAGCTGGTACAACGGTCTGTGTCCAAACCCCAGCTTCTGATTGGCTGCTCTGAGGCTGCCCTCGGCTTGCAGTCTGACTGAGCCGTCCTCTGTGTTATCAGGCAGACATCAGCTAAAGCCCTGCTGAATGATATCAGTCATCAGTAAGCAATGGCCAGCCTTTCATCTTGACTTTAACCCCCCACACACATATAACCCCCCACCCTGCACACTTACACACACACTAATAAAGTGACACACATTTAGGGCTCAAACCTCATTGAGTTTGGTCTTTGTTTATCTCCATAAACTTTTATAAACCCAGATGTGTTGCTTTTTTCTGTGTGCAACACGAACCCATATGAGTCAGGTATCAGTAGCCAGCTTCTTCTCTTTTGTCAGTTTAGCACAGTTTAGTTTTGAAGAACAATTAGTGTATATAACAAATTACTAAAGGCTTCTGTTCTTTATGACACAAAATCAAATGCAGTGATCATCGCTCTGTTTCTATGTTTATTTGACGTGCAGCAGAATTTTAATCTGCATTTATTTTATTGACTTCATTGTTAAATAACTCGAACTGATAATGTAAAAATCCAGATGACAACTTAACTTTAAAAAATGTTTAAAAATCTCCCAGTTTGAAAACCTTGACTCTTAATATGACTATTTTGACTTTACCTTTGTGGACGCTGGGTGATTTGCAGCATCATGTGGAGCATTTAGCATCATTTTCTTCTCCTTGTTCTCTGTCAGTCCAACCACGTTCTGGTCTTTCCTTGTCATCCTGCTCATGGTTAACACTGGTGAACAATATTTCTCTCTGGGTTTTTGAAATAACCAGAAACACTGAAAACAATGAGCCTTACATAAATTTAACCCTAACTTATCCTCAGTCACTATACTTCCAGAGAGAGCCCTTTGTCGCCGTGTTGTCTTTGGGGGGCGGGGTCC
>NW_018128046.1:2238792-2248049 GCF_001952655.1 Monopterus albus
TGTGTGCCGGGGGGAGCCAAAGCGCCAGGAGTGGATGTAGCCGACAGACTGACTGACAGGCAGGTCGCCATGACAATCCGTTATCTTGGGGCAAGTCGGCCCGTCTCTGTCACACTCGTCATCACCCTCGTCTATCTGTCTGTCCATCTGCATGTCATTTTCCACTCTCTCATCGGCTCTTCCTCCCCTCACTCGCCCTCACGTCGGCTCTGTTTTTTCACTATGTCACTTGTTGCAATTCAGATTTTCTCTCGCCCGCACCAAAGCTAAAAACCAGGTGAACTACCAGATGTATTTTTATTGGAGGATATCTTGCATGACTTGATGTTCTCCAGGGTGACAGTACAGCTCATTATTCAGGTCACATTAAAAGACCATCAGTGACAATATGAAACATGTTTCAAATCAAATCAAATAAAAGATTTTTTATATATGTCTTTAAAAAGCAGCAACTTGTTGACCAAAGTACATCACATAGGCTACATAAAAATAAAATAAAGAGCAAGAGAAGCAGACTATAAACACATTAGAGGAGCAGACATGTCAACTCCACTATGATCCAAAGGCCTTGGAAAACCAACAGGTTTTGTGCAGTGATTTAAAGACTGGCAGATTCATTGTGGATGTAATATTAACAGGTAAACTGTTCCACAGTTTGGTCACAAACTGGAGAGCAGCATTTGTGTTGTTGTCCTGGCTTTTCAGACAATAGCATCAGATGTATGTAGCCAAAACCAACAGGTTATTTCTTAGAAAATTGGCCCACACACTGTGTTATGAGGCTCTGAATAGTCAAATGTGATGTCCAGTGAGAACTTAAACACCCCCACATTATATCAGTTGTCAGTGTAATCCAACATCTGAACACACCTGCCATTCTTTCTCCAGCTGAAATCAAACATAGTTGGACAGACAGCACTGTTGCAGAAGTTCCTACAGATGTGTTGCACTTGTAGGCTGCTTTGCTTTCACTCTGGACACTGTGCTGCTGTTCCAGCATTTGTTCTTTCCTTCTCCACAGCCTGGAGGTGGTTTAGGCTCATTATCCTGCTACAGAATGAAACCGTGAGAAGCTCTGACTTCCTTTGTTCACGGCCTTTTTCCAAATGCTGCTTCAGAGGGTGCATTAACAGTCTTTTGCAACGCTGCCTTTGTACAGACAGAATCTGTTGCTGTAAGTCATCGGTTTTCAAGGCTTCATTTACTTCCACTGCTGCAGAAAAGACTAAGGTTCACCTGTTATTGGATCCATGAAAAAGGCCTGGTTTATATGACTTTACACACATTTTACATTTTTAGTTTTTGAGTGACTGTTTTTGTTTGTTTGTTTGTTTCACCTCTGGCAGTTTACTCCTTAGTTCTGTACTACTGAAAACTATTCACGGGACTCAAACTGCTTAAATGTAAAAAGTAAACAGCTAACCACAGCTGCCATGCACAGGTACTGTAAAAAGCACAAGTGGACTGTTCAAATCAATCTGTGCTTTTCACTGAATTGCCATGTAACAGTAAAGTAACTATGATGATCCAGAACAGAACAATGAGATCCGGCAGATTTACACTGTACATGCTGATTAGAAACCGGGTTTGTTGGTACGAGTCATCAGGTCCTTGTATAACCGAAGTGAGAGTTGTGTTTCTATACTCGACAAGAAGTTAAACAGGCTTCCAGCTGGTGTCAGCCTTCATCAGGGCCGTCCCTTGTCACTGATCCCCTTTGTGATTTTCATGGACAGGATCTCAAGGTGCAGCTGGGGTGAGGGCAGTGTCCGGTTTGGAGACCTCGGAATTGCATCTCTGCTATATGCTGATGATGTGGTTCTGTTGTCTTCATCAGATCGTGACCTCCAGCACGTACTGACCAAAGTTGGACTCTGAACAAAACTGGGTGCAGAAATCTGATTGACCAGTGAAAAGTTTTCTTGCTCGGTGTGTGCCAGAAATGAGCTGATTGCCGCTGATTCTTCACTGTACAACTTTATTTCCCCATAGGAGATGATTCGTTTTGCATTAGAATATAATAAAGATGAAAGAATTACAAACATCTTCACTCTGACTGAAAACATTTCACTCACACAGACATTTAATCTGCTCCTCTCTGTGTGCGTTTACCAGTACCAACACTGAGCAGCTCAAAGGTCAAAGGTCCAGCCGTCCGTTAATCGACCAAACAAACATTCCAGATGAACTATCCATGTAAGTTGTGGGTGAGCAGTTTTACACTCAGTAGCTGAGATCGATCTGAGAGAAGGGTCAAAGGTGGTTTCCTGTCAGTGTTTCAGCTCAAACAGTAGCTGATCAATACAGGAGGAGCCTGAATCAACATCAGCTCTGTTATTCATTATATTCCGCGCTGTTCTATTTCCTTCTGCATATATCAGTATCAATCAAAATAACTTCAGTAATACTCTCATGTTTCAAAATAAAAGCACAATGCAGATAAAATGCAAAAAGTAAAATGAAGAGTTTCTCACATTATTTAGTTTTTGCCTTTTTTCTTCTCTTTTCTTCTGTGGTCTCTTTTTCTTTTGCTGTCGAACTTTGTGTCTCTTTTCTCTTTGGTCTTCTGCAAACAGAATCGTAGGAGTTGGGACAAAGGAGATGAACTAGTGAGAGGTCGGTGAGAGAGAGATAAGTGGCAGGACACAGTCAGTAGAGGAGGACAAAGTAAACGCTCCAATATCGGTGTCATTATGGGCCAAACCAACAGTTACAATAAAATGTGAAGGAACTCGGAAATGTACTGAACCAATTTAAATATTTCTGTGGCTTCAGGAGTGTCTTTACGAGAGAAACAAAGCTCCAATAAAACTCCATTTATTACAGTGTTTTGCAGTGATATTTGAAACAGTGCTGCAGAAAGCAGGTGAACAAAGAAGCGTCCTTTCATGCTCAGCTCTCTCGTCAGAATAGATAATGTAATGAAACAGTTTTGTTCCCACCAGCGTCTTTCTCCGCCCGTCTCATCTATAAAATACTGTGGCTCCTGCTCTCTGGCGGGGGGTCGTGACCTGTTTGTTTTGGAGGAATGGTGAAAGGTGGGAGGTCACAGTGGACAGGGGGGTTAGGGTTTGGGAGGGGCTGGACTCCAAGGGCTTAAGTGGGTCTTTAAGTTGAGAGTTTCTCTCCTGCGCTGACAGATCCTGACTGATCTCTCAATCCTTCACCATGACAAAGAGTACGAGGGGCAGAGAACAGAGGAGGGGGAAAGTGAACCAGAGGCTTTGAGTCCCGATGAGAGAGGGGCTCATGTAGAAAGATGGAAACACAGAAGAAGTAAGAAGGAAGAGCAGAGGATAGAAATGTTGGAGAAAGATGGACAAAATGATAGATTTAGAGGTAGAAGTTGAGGACCAGTGAGAAAAAAAAACAACATAAACACTGTCGCCTCCTAGTGGCTGCACAGCCTTACTGTCACACAAAGGAGATAAATTAATGTTAATTAAATGTTAACAAGCTGAGGTGTATATTATTTTCTCATTTTGCCAGGACTGATCTGTAAAAGTCCTGTTCATGAAGCAGTAAATGACCCTATGAGTCAAACACTTTGCCGTTTATTCTGGTGGTGAATAAATTTGGACAAACAGCTGAGCATATCTGCAGATCTCAACAGCCTTCCAAGTCAACAATATGCTTAAATAAATGGTAAAAACTATACACCATGAATCGTTATTTGGCCTCCATTGTAAAATTGTGTTGGTTATTAATTTTTCTAATGCACAAAGTAACATTCTAGTTGCTGGCATCAGAGAATCTAAAAGTATTCATATAGTTATTATCCCTTTACATGGACATTTTTATATTTGTTCTTCTATGATTATCCCCAGTAAAATGCAGTCACACTAGGATTTTTATTATCTGTACCCGAGCAATTTGAATTGGATATTTCTAACAAGATTACTGCCTTAAGAAACAATTTTCTCGGGTTTGTTGGAGATTTAAATAGAAAACAAAACAAAAACACAATGAACACACGTTGTTTTCTGAGGTTAAAGCAAATGCAACTGGTCAATTAAGGAACTATGATTCTAACTTTCACTATTTAAAGTAGTAAATAATTGAATGCATAGAATAGATGGACTTCAAAATGTTGTGTCTGTACAGTCTGATGACTCAGTGTCAGCTGAATATCTTGTATCTACACAGTTATCCAGGTGAAGCTCCACAGCACTGAGGCTGCTTATTGTTAAGTAATGATTAGGTTAAAATAAACAGATAAATAAAAACACTGGAACTGGAGTTAGAAGGTTTTACTGGACAACAGTAATTAAACACATTAATGGATTCAGTGTAATTCACTGGAAAACCTTGTATTTCCAGGTGGAAGCATGTAAGTACACAGACAAACACAGAGTCCGTTACACACAGACTTTCTCTGACTCACACATATGTGCATACCAACACTTCAAACCACTTTGTGTGTGTCTGTGTGTGTGTGTGTGTGTGTGTGTGTGTGTGTGTGTGTGTTCTATACTTGCTACATAGTGAGGACCAAATAAGTGTTTATGCTACTGAGTGAGGACACTTTAGCCGGTCCTCACTTTCTGAAACAGCCTTTTCAGGGTTAAAACCTAGTTTTAGGGTTTAGGTTTAGGTTAGATTTAGCTGTTTAGTTCGGATGGTTAAGTGTTAGGGTTAGGGGCTGGGGAATGCATTATGTCAGTGAGTATCTTCACAAAGACAGAAATACAAGTGTGTGTGTGTGTGTGTGTGTGTGTGTGTGTGTGTGCACGCACGCATGCATGTTGTGGTCCTCGGTGCCCAACAGCCGTCTTTTTGACCAGCAACAGTGCCGCGTGGTATGGTGAGTGTTTATAAGGCGTGGTGACCTGTTATGACCTTTGACCAGAACACAAGGAGGGTGAATGTGGAGGGGGTGGGAGGGGGTGGGGGTCACAAGTACTAACTCTGTGTGCTAATAGATAACAGGAGAGAGAGAAGGACATGACCTTGGAGACCAGCTTGTCTCTGGGTCATTCTAGTGTTCTTAATGTGTTTAAGCCTGTTTCTACAAAATGACAAATGAAAGGACAAGCCAACCTAAAGAGTCTCAGTGAGGTACTGTGCCACCACGTGCACCAGAACAGCTTCACCTTGGCATTGACTCTCCAAGTCTCTGAACTGGAGGGATGAACACTGTTCTTCCACCAGATGTTCCCCCATGTGGTGTTTTGATGACGATGGTGGAGACGATGGTGGAGACGATGGTGGAGACGCTGTCTAACACGTTGCTCCAACATCTCCCATAGCTGTTCACCTGGGCTGAGACCTGGTGACTGGGAAGGCCACACATCATGGTCATCCTCATCAGACCAGTCAGTTTTTCAGGGTTTCATTTTATTTCATTTATCATCTCGGATGTCAAATACAGACAGTATTTGACATCCGAGATGATAATGTTGTAAGCCACAGCGCTGCTGTGTTTGAGCTTCAGAGTATTTTTTCTACTGTGCTAAACAGTAAAGATGGTTTACATTCCCTTCTGTAAGTTACAAAAGTCTGTCCTGCTTGTTGAAAACAGTGGTATGATATTTTAAGCCTTTGGAACTGCACAGAGGCGGTGTAGCAGCGCAGTGGTTAGCACTGTCGCTTCACAGCAAAAAGGTTCACAGCCGAACGGGGCCTTTTTGTGTGGAGTTGTGTGCTTGTTCTCCTCGTGCCTGGGTGGGGGTTTCCTCTGAGTGTTCCAGCTTCCTCCTTGGTGACAATAAATTCCCTGTGAGTGTGAAAGGTTGTTTTCAGTTTACACTGCTCATTCAAAAATTCATGAAGATTTGGCAAATTAGACTGATACCAGATTAGAGCAGAGCATTTGATAAGTCATTTTAGTGTAAAGCAAAATAAAAATAGCATGTTGTTCTACTGTTGCATTTGCATAAATGTTGTATAACAGACATACAGAATAAAAATGTGCAAAATGCTAAATAAAATCTGTCGTCACTCAGTCTCTGTATTTTAGTCTAGCTGAAAAACGAGCTTACATCCTCTAAGCTTCAGTATCTTGTCAACACGAAGTCTAAATGATGTTGCATACTAACGATGCCTTAGTAATACACAGACTTGGTTTTGACTAGTCAGTAACGCTCAGTACTGCAGTAGTTGCTGGACCATCAAAAAGTCATACTTCAAGAACTTTGGTACTAAACTTTAGTTTTAGTCATTTTAGTTCCAAGAAAGGTTCCTGCATGTGAGAAGGGCCCATCTCTGGGCAGGTCAGTGGGTCGGCAGGTGTGTGTATGTGTAGTTCTGGTCACCCCACTTCACATTAACATCCAGGCTCATTTCCTGGTGTTTGTCATCTTTTCTTCATCTTCGGTTACTCTTTCACTGTTATATCTGCCAGTGCGTTTGCTGCGAGGACAAGTGGCAATGGTCCAACATCCTGTCACCATACTTCATTCACTCTTTTGCTATTTCAAGGGAACTTGCCTTGCAGCGGACTGTTACTTTTTCTTTTAAGTGCATTACACCATTGTCTTCGGCTTAAAAGCAAAACTCTGGACGGACTGAAATTCATCTGGGCATTTGTTGCACCTGTTGCTCCACAGTCAACATTGTTGATCCACTGTTCTACCCACCTGCTTCGCAACATTTTGCAGGATCTTCCTGCTCTGTGCTCTTTGTTCAGACTCGTGCCCCTGTGCTCTGAATTCCCCCTTTGTTTCATAAACCGTGAGATGGACATACTGTGGTCGGGTGATGCCGCCGGTGGTAAAGCCCAAAGCTATAGAAAAGATCCAAGATCACACTGACTGATACAGGGGCACATAGATTTTAAATGTTAACACTGACCATTATAATAGCTGAAATTGTCTTTACATAATAAGTCATTTAACTTAATGCAGCCTTCCCCACTTTACTACTGTAATCTGAGATCAACTGTAGATTTTCTCTTTCCATCTAAATGTGCAGATTTGTTTTTCCCTTTCACCTTTATCTCTTTTCCATCTTCCTCTTGCTTATTTAACGCCTGTCTCCTCTTCCGTCTCTGTGCCTTCCTGTCATGACATCATCTGTCCTCAGTGTGGTTGTGGTGTAGCTGGAGCACTGCCCCTCTATTAACCCCCCCCAATTTATTCTTACCCTCCTTTGATCCATCCTCGTTAGATCCACCGGCCACAGGACCTGCCAGCCTTCACTTTATAAACCCTGACAGTATGTAAAATAAAACACACACAGCATGTGGATAACAGTAGCGATAAAAGCTGGGTGTGAAAGTCGAGCTGATTAAACAAGGACAGATTCTGTCCAGTCACACGCTGTATCAGTGATGACTGATACAGCGCACAGTGTTTCAGGAGGATCGTTGAGTTGGTGTGAGAATTCACTGTGAACACAGTGTTGCCTTTTGTTTAGAGACTGAAGCTGCAATTTTTAAATCCTATACAGAGTCTGATAGCGAAGAGAGGATGTATCACATGCAACAGTTCTCCCACCCTATTCAGACTCAGGTTGCACAATAAATGTATTTGCAGGATCAGTTCATTGTTATAAAAACACAGGGGTGAGAGACAAGTCTCATCTTTTAAAGATAATTTCCTGGAAAGATGTCACATCTTGGAAAATGTTTAACAGTGAACCACACAAAATTAAATCAGCAAAGCTGTGACAAATGTGTCCATACTCCTTTCCTCTCATTAGCTGACATGACTTTTACAGATTAGAAAGTAACAGACAACACACACCATTCACTCCCTGGCTCAGCACAAGCTTGTACCACTTCTGTAAGATTGTTTACCCTAAGAACACGGCTGTCTCCTCTCTCTCTCTCTGTCCTGCAGGAAGGGAAGGCCGACTGTAAACAGGAGAAATGTCCGCTGGTCTCTGAAGACTGTGCGTTGGTGGTGAAACAGACGGGAGCGTGCTGCGAGAGGTGTAAAGGTGAGGCAGACAGGTGGATGGACCAGCAGAGCCAGAATAAGATGAGCGTGGGAAAAAAATAACTAATTAACCTGCATGTTATGTGTGATATTGCAGTATACCAGTGATGATAATAACAATAGGAGCAGTGGGCGAGTGTAATAACAAAACAGAGACGCTAACCAGAACCAATCCATGTACTGTACTTAAATACAACCTGTGGGAATAAAGCTGTGTCATTTACGTCACATACAGGCATTTTTTCTCTCTCTCTCTCTCTCTCTCTCTCTCTCTCTCTCACACACACACACACACACACACACACACACACACAGCTGCAGTGTGTGGAGACCAAGCAGCTGGAGAGCAGGTTCACCACTGGGTTTACAGGCCCAGTAAATAAAATTGCCTTTATGAGCCAGAAACTCCTTCATATCCTCATCTTCTTCTTCTGTACTAGACTTTACTTGCAGGTTTTTATGTTTGTCTATACTCCTGAGGACCCTGACCCCCAGTTCAAACTTCCCCTGACCAACTCGGACATCACCCTAATCAAACTGACCAACCTTACGATAAACTGAGGCTCTAGGTTTAACAGAAGACATTTATTGGGCAGTTTTATTGATTATAAAAGCATCAGCTGTTACATGTGAACATCTCTACTGCATCTTCACAGATGGTCACACATTGTCACATACAGTGAGCAACAGAAGTATTTGAACACCCTGCGATTTTGCAAGTTCTCCCACTTAGAAATCATGGAGGGGTCTGACATTCACATTGTAGGTGCATTCCCACTCTGAGAGACAGAATTAAAAAAAAAAATTCAGGAAATCACATTGTTTTAAAGAATTTATTTGTCTTGCACTGCTGAACATAAGTATTTGAACACCTGAGAAAATCAGTGTTAATATTTGGTACAGAAACCTTTGTTTGCAATTACAGAGGTCAAACGTTTCCTGTAGTTCTTGACCAGGTTTGCACACACTGCAACAGGGATTTTGGCCCACTCCTCCACACAGATCTCCTCTAGATCTGTCAGGTTTCGGGGCTGTCGCTGAGCAACGCAGAGTTTAAGCTCCCTCCAAAGATGTTCTATTGGATTGAGGTCTGGAGACTGGCTAGGCCACTCCAGAACCTTGATATGCTTCTTACGGAGCCACTCCTTGGTTATCCTGGTGTTTCTGGGATGCAACTCATCCTTCTTTTTCCTCCAAACACGACGAGTGAAGTTTAGACCAAAAAGTTCTACTTTGGTCTCATCTGACCACATGACTTTCTCCCATGCCTCCTCTGGATCATCCAGATGGTCTTTGGCAAACTTCAGACGGACCTGGACATGTGATGACTTGAGCAGGGGAACCTTCCGTGCAATGCATGATTTGAAACCATGACGG
>NW_018128046.1:2248416-2254791 GCF_001952655.1 Monopterus albus
AATTCTGTCTCTCAGAGTGGGAATGCACCTACAATGTGAATTTCAGACCCCTTCATGATTTCTAAGTGGGAGAACTTGCAAAATCGCAGGGTGTTCAAATACTTCTGTTCCTCACTGTATATGCCAGTCAAATAAATGTGTGTGTGTGCAGGTGAAAACAGTGAGAGAAATCATATCAGTGAAGTTCAATCTTAAAGCTAATCTTAATATTGTCACAAAGTTATAGTCTAACCACACACTGTAAAACTGTCCTGGTCATATCAGCACTTTTTTTATGAAATGATACACACAGTTAAAGAACCTCGCAACCAGACTGCATCAGTTGTCTGGGTGCAAAATTACATATTATATCAAATTTCTGGAATAATAATAATAGTGGAATAATAGTGTCCAAAGATTTCTGTAAATATTTTTATATATATGTATTTGTTACCCTGATTTGTGGTTTCTTTAGTCTTTCACACCCCCGTTTGCATTTAACTAATTTGATCAATACACTACCAGACTCTCATAATGTAGTTATTATTGTGCCTACAAGTACAGCTGTGTTTTCCTCACCAAGACGGTGCAGAACCCCATTTGAAAAATGCTGAAACTAAACACATGTGGTTCAGTATAGAAAACAGTAAAGCACCATATTTCTGCTTTATCATTTGTACTCTGATAGTTTTCAGAAAGTACCTTTAAAGGATTAGGATGATGTTATTCTATATCTGACCTATTGTTACCATGTCCTGTGTGCAGACTCAGACCTGTAGTTTGTTTGTCCTCAGCACCATCTTGCATGGCTCTGAGCTCTGAGCCCACTGGTTCCTCCTGATGTTATTCTTTAAAACTGGTCCTAAATGCACAGTTTCGTTTTTTAAAAAGGTTCAGCGATGGTCTAAAACAGTTGGTCAAACAAACAGCAGGAAGTGATGCATTTACTGGGGACTATTTTGCTGCTCTGTTAGCATTTGGACAGTGCATTGTCACATCAGTCTGTGTTAGTGAGGACTGAGTGTATGAACAGGATGTGTGTCTCTGTGGGACTTCTTGTTCCCTGATTTGATCCTTTTTCTCCCAGATACTGTAAACTCCTCTGCAGTGGAACCGTGTCTGAGGGTTTGGTTTACACTGAAGAGCGCAGATCAATGGCTGTGATCGGGTTTCATTGTATGGAAAGTTAAACATTGATCTGAGACCACTTACTGTAAATGGGATGAAATGAATAGGCTATTCATTTAGTACTGAGCGGATGGGTCGCTGAGCAGCTATTATGTCCAAACACACTGCAACCAGTGTCTCAGTTTGGGGGGAAGGTACTTTATAAATGTAACTTTAACAAGACAAAGAAGCAGTGTGATTCCTTACAGAGCTGCAGACATTTGAGATCTGGACTTAAGTCTGACCTAAGCCACCAGAACGAGGGCTGATCTTGGACTCAACCAGTAACAGACTTGACTTGACCTGAGAATTAAGAGTAAAATCATGCCAAGTTTTGACCTGATAATATCCTGGTCCTCTCTTTCTTAGGGTGCATGTTGGATGGACAGTCCTACAACAGCTCAGCATCATGGACCACCTCCACCAAACCCTGCAAAACCAGACGCTGTCAGGTGTGTGTAGCACCTAAAGCATTGAATTTGATGACTTGGTTTAAAGCTAGTGTGGGGGTCAGGCAAGTCATGGTTAAGTGTAGGGTTAGTCTCCAGGAAATGAATGCAAGTCGATGTAAAATCACTGTGAAAGCAGTTGGCAGGTGAAGCAGGCGGAAAGAGTTGTTCTCAGTTCTGATGCCATGCTGAAACAAAATAGATGTTAGAGGGAGGCAGGGCTGCAGGAAGAAGAGAGGGAAGGATAAAAGAGAAGAACAAAGACAGTACAAGAGGTGGAAGAAACGATAAGAAGAAGAAAGTAGAACCAAAGAGCAAGAAGAAAGAAACAGATAGAAGGAGGGAGAAAATGAGGAAAGGAAGGAAAGAAGGAATAAAAAGGAGGGTAGGAAGAAAAGGGGAAGGGAGAGAGTAGGCAAGTGTGAAAGAAAGCAAGGAGAGATGAAGAGGAGAGAAAGAAAAACAGGAGGAATGGATAGAAACTGAGCTATGAAGCAAAATGACAGAGTGGAAAGACCAGAGAGGGAAGGGAGAAAACATGGAGCATGAAAAAAGTCATATTTACATTTTTAAAAAGAAACAATTTCCCTCCGGTCATGGCAGGAAGGTGTCATCACCGAGGCTGAAGTGCAGTGTGTTGTCCACTGCAAGAACCCCAAAATCCACCCGAAGAAGTGCTGCCCCACCTGCCCCAGTGAGTAGAAACTCCATCTGAATCAAGGTTTCTTTATGTTTCCATACCTAATGCAACAATATTTAGAATGTTCTCATTTTTATTTTAAAACCTCTGTACCTTCTGGAGAAAGGCACTGAGCTGCAGATTTCATGTGATGCCTCAGAAAGAACATGATAGGGTTCAGTTCATGACTCAAAGTCATCGTTCTCCCACTGCTCTGAAAACAGAGGAAAATCCTGGGTTGTGAAGAATTTTCACCAGAATTCTATAAAAATCCTTCTGATGTTTCAGTTTGATGTTGGTTTCAACCAACTGTTGAAATCTGGTTTGAAACCAGTTAAAGTAAAGAAACAGATGAAATGTTTGTCATTTACTTCCTCTTAAATATGAACGCTTCAGTGTGAATATTGCAATTTTTAGCAACAGGCATTGGCCAATTTGTAAATTCTCATTTTCCAACACAAGATCATTTTGGTACTTATGGTAAAAAGACGGAAGGGTGCAACAAGGGGTAGGTGAAGGGGAACTAAACAGTCTGATGTATGATGCGTCTCTGCTGCCTGCAGGTTGTATCTTTGAGGGTCGTCTTTACAAAGAGAAGGAGGAGTTTAGTCCAGAGGGCAAACCCTGCATTAGGTGTACCTGCACCGTGAGTACACACACACACACACACACAGACTTGCATTCAATAATTCAGTAAGGGGGATTTGTCAGTAAGTTAGATTTTCTTAGTTTCCAAATCTCCTGGAGCCACAAAATGTTGGTTTTGTGGCTCCCCCTCTCTCCCCCTCCTCCCCCCTTAAACAAACCCTGCAGGTGCATCCATGAACACATCCCTATAGCCCCTCCCGGTGCCTCAGATCGGCCGACCAGCTGCTCTTGGAGGTACTGAGGGCTAGGCGAAGATCTAGGGGGGACAGAGCTTTTTCTGTGGGGGCGCCTAAGTTGTGAAATGCATTGCCCCTTTAAATTAGACAGGCCCCCTCGTTGTCCACTTTTAAAACCTATTTGAAGACTCATTTGTACCGTCTGGCATTCGAACCAGTATGATCCTGTGTCTTGTTGAGCTTGTGATTTATGATAGGGTGTTGTTTTATGTATGATGTTTTTGTTTTGCTGTTCGTTTATGTTGTTTTTTAAGGGGTGTTGTGGATGTTGTGTTAAGCACTTTGGTCAGCTTTAGCTGTGTTAAATGTGCTATATAAATAAAGTTCATGATGATGATGATGATGATGATAATGTGCTGACACCTAGTTGGAGCCAGCTTTTGGCCACATTTACACATATACACAGCTTGCCTTGCTGATGCAGAGGTTATGTCCACCTCTGGCTCTCTGAACATACAGACAAACAATGATATGCATATGAAAAAAGAATAAGGTGACATGATATTTTACTTTTATTCCATTTTATTCCACCTAACTGATAAAATGGTTATTTCTACAGTGTGTTTACATGGACACTGTTAAACATTCAAACATTTTATCCAGGTATTTTAGTTGCATTATACTTGATGGTTTTTTTGGTACACCTAGCTACAGTAGGTGGGTTTGACCATTGTGGAGTCTGTAGTTTGTGGTGCTGTTGAATTGTGCTGCATCACACTGACATGTGTTTCTGTGAGGCAGGGCTGAATAACAGAACCAGCTCTATGTGTAGCTGAACAGCAGCATGAACTGCAGCCTCCATAGTGAACACACAGGTGGACCAACACCTCTGAAACAGTTTGAACACAAACTGAACATTGTCACCTTAGTGAAGGAGGATTCGCTGCAGGACTGTTGGATTAGACTGACTCAGTTTGAGCTTGGTGTTCCTAATAAACTGACCACTGAGGTGAATTATTTCTATTTCACATAAAAGTTATGCAGTGAACTGGCTTTTATGTAATGCACCAAAAAACTTTCCTAAATATTAACTCGATCTTCAAACATGACTCCTTCAGTTACCGTAAAACAACCAAACATATAAACATGTATGCATTTTGTCGTTTCAGGGAGGGCGGACTCTCTGCATGAGGGAGGTGTGTCCTGTCCTTTCCTGCCCCTCCCACCTAACCCACACCGCAGCGGGGCAGTGCTGTCCCAGATGTCGCGGTAAAAACCAGCAATGACCTTTCTGACCTGTCACCAGTCACGAGGCTGGTGATGGCATATTAGAGCGATCCTGGATTAAGTGATATTTTAGGAAAAAAAATTGTAATGATACAAGGAAAAGTTGTAGGAAGAAAAAAGTAAAATTTTGAGAGTAATGATTTTTATTTTGTCAAAATATTACAAATGTTCAAAATTTTAACTTTATCCTCACAATATTATGACTTTGTCTCAGAGTATTACATTCTTTTCTCAGAAAAGAATGCATTCATTAAATAATAATATGACTGGCAGTTTCTGCAAAATCAAAATTTTATGTCGTAACTTTTTTTCCTGAAAATATTTTGAGTGTAATGTGGAAGACGTTTCTATACTGTAGGCCAAGTTAGTTTGTCCAGATTTGTGCCACTTGAGATGAGGAGGGCAAGTCACTGCCCTCTCACCAGAGGCTCTACATAACCCTGTCTGATTTGACTTGTTCTTACCATATACATTTTATATAATATCATATTTACTGAGTGAATTGTGTAGTAATATAAAGTATTTAAAACCCCTTAAAGCAGTATCTTTAATCATTGGTGCAGTTCTTTGTAGTGTTTCCTCGCAGACATTTAACTGTTCCTTGAATTCTTAACAAAGTTACACCTGTCCTGCTCTCTTCACCTGTCTCTGTTAACTTTATATGAACTTGAAACCATCCACGTCCCTCCTCGTCCTCCAGGTCAGAGGAAGGTGTTCGACCTGTCTTTAGGAAGTTGTCTGTTCCATAGCGAGGTTTATGAGAACAACACTTCCTTCATACACGACAACTGCACCACCTGCACCTGCAAGGTACTGGACTGCATAGGCAGCAGATGCCGGTTGGATCCATTATGGATCCTGCTCATAATTATTAATTCAACTCAAATGTTTCTATCACAAATTATTACACAGCTTCTTTATAGTTATTGATTTTAAAATTATTTTTATAAATGCCCTCCATGGCCGTTTCCTTCTTCTTCCCAGGATTCAACAGTGGTGTGCAAGAGGCGGTGCTCACAGCCGGGGAGCTGCCAGGGCGAGCAGTGCTGCCAGGAGTGTCTGTCCTATGTGAAGGTGGAGGAGGTGAAGTACTGCAGAGTCCGGAACAAGATCTACAGGGTGAGAGAGAGCACAGGAAATGCTGGAGGAATGGATGGGTGGAGAGAAGGAAACATGACAGATGCATGAATGGATGACAGATGGACATATGGATAAGTGAATGATGAAGTGCTCGATGGATGGATGGAATAATGTGTTCTGTGTTCTGTTTCTTCTCTCTGGCAGGAGGGAGACATGTGGTCGTCAGTTAACTGCACTCTTTGTGCCTGTGTTAAAGGAAGCGTTGAGTGTCGGCCCAAACAGTGTGTACCGATCACCAGCTGCCCCTCGGTGAGTGACAGACTGGCCAACCAATCACCAGCCTATATGTGATTTGCACGGTGTAGCTGATTGACCTCCAGCTTCACAACCACCAGCTCGGTCCCTGTCTTCTTCTCCTCTCCCTGTCTGACACACACACTTTACTGCCCATGACTAACACCATCGTTTTCACTTCACATGTGTGATGCCTCAAACCAACCACGCTACCCTGATTTACTGACGGAGCTGCCATAATTTATGGGCTTAAATTCACCCGTTTCACCTAATATCAGTCTGACACACTGGGCCCTGCTGAAAGTGAGACTCAAGGCTGTCTCACTTTATTGTATTTTACTTTTAGAGGTTATTCTTCATTACTCATCTAATCTAACTAATCTAACCCCTGGATATGAAGGGTCATTTACTTTTATTAAATTCTATATGATTAAAAAAGTTTAAAATAAAATGTGACCTCCAGTCAGTGAGCATCCAAACATATTACCTAAAAATTTGTTTGAGTGACTTCTGAGATATTCAAGAAAAATATATGCTATATCTCAATTCAGGTCAGTTTGACAGGTGTTATTGGGGGATATGATGGATTTATATAAAACATTAGTAACAGTCAAAA
>NW_018128046.1:2254814-2299370 GCF_001952655.1 Monopterus albus
GGACTTTTCCCTAACACAACGGCAACTTAGTGATCCTTTCCGGTGCTGAAGCGTTAGCCGTCAAACACGCTGGGAAATTCTTGAAGGAGGAAGCTTTGCACTGCGTTCACCCGCTGCAGATGTTGCTCGGGGGGTCATCTGTCGGACGGCGGGTGATGGAGTGGATTCTTCGCATACCTCCAGCCGCTGGGGGTCACTCAGTCAAAGGCAGTGTCAGCGTTAGTCCAAGTTCACACGCTTCCAGTGGTTACAACAAGCCCTCACCTGTTGTCTGCGGTCACAATAGGCGACTGAAGGCTGATGCAGGTGGTCTGCAGAGAGTTTGTCTCCAGAGAAAGTTTTTGTTTAAGTCTTTAGCTTTTGTACTTATGGTAAATTCATTTTTATTAAAACACAGCATTACCCATCCTAACGCAGGTGACATTTTAAAACTTTGTACATATATATAAAATAGAGATATTAGACAATTGTATTTTCTCCATATTTTATAATTTTCAAATTAAAACAATAGTTAACATTTTGGCAAAACTCACATAAGGCTACAGTACGTCTCTACACTAGCATGAAACTCCAAATCATCCACTCTGCTCCGCCCAGCGCTCCGTCTCCCTGCTCCACCATGCTCTACTACCATCTGCTATGATTTGCTGTATTTGATTTGCTTTAGTTTCATTTCTGTTTTTGGTTTTTAGGTAAGCTTTTACAACTTGTGTGGTGTCCCTTTCTTTGTCCACCCTTGAGTTGCCCTGTGACAAACTGAATCAACTGTGAAAAAACCAGACAAGAGACACACTAGATGATGCGCTCTCATCATGGATCTTTGTTCATGTTCATGTGAAGAGCCCACGTGAACATCTCTGTGCTGATCTTTTGGGGAAAAAACATTTTGGTAGATCCAGGCTCATGAGTTGTGAAGTGATGTGATGTTTTGAAACCGTGGAATAGGATCAAGACTCTAACCCTTTTGTTGTGAGTTGTTTGGCAGTGCTGGTAACTGAGTTGAATCTGAAACAGAACGGTACTCTTAGATGTCTGGGTGTACATTTGGACAATTTACAGTAGGAAAAGCACAAATGAGAAAATTAACTACATCTTATTTCTACTTAGCTGTTTCAGGGTTGCCTCACTGGGACACTGCAAAAGAACAGAGGCAGCATTAACGTTATTAGCAATGACAATTCAAAATGCCTGCTGTGGAAAAGGCTTTTTGACAGTGGTACCTGCTTAATTATTACAGCGGTATCTACACAAACAACTGATCAGTTTGTCATTTATCCATACACTAGTATCCAGTAGACAAACAGCCTTTTGTCTCTGGGGCCAAGGTGCAAAAGAAACAAACAATATGGACACAAAACTACAGAAAAGCTAATTATCCAATACCTGAGAGGACGACTCGAGACCTGCCAGGGGAAGGAAAAATGTTGTTCTCATGCTACATATTTCTAAAAGACCAACATCAGTTGTCAGCATGTTAAATCTGACGTCTGTACAAAACATACAGGCTGCATATACACACACTCTCACCTGTATAATAACAGGCAGAGCTTTTCAAATCACAAACAACATTACATCGGCTCCACACACCTGTCCCAAGTTATCATGAGTGTGACTGTTCTCTTATGGCTTACCTTGACTCTCCAAACACACAAAACACACACACACACACACACACACACACACACACACACACTGTACCATGACGTCATCCTGCGGTCAGCGGCAGGTCAGCAGAGTGTGTGCATCCCTGTAGAGACAGCGTCTCCCAACAGTCTTTTGTCTATGTGACATTTGAGTGACTGCACAGAAGAGGTTCAGACCCCTGCAAACCAATCTCTGGCACTGTGTGTGTGTGTGTGTCTTCGGCCTGTCAAAAAGCAGCACTCTTCAAAGAGAGAGTGCCCCATGTGTAGAGGTCAGGACTCTGGAGTGTGTATTGAGTGTATGGAGAACATTTGCATGTAGTGACAGATGAGCTGTGTGTGTGTGTGTTTGCACATGAGCATCCCTGAAGCAACAAAATCTAGGTGTGTGAAAGAGTCTTCTGATGTGAACATATTGTACGCACACACATGCAGAGGGTCCAGTTACACAGACCGAGGTCAGCAGCTGAAGCTAAGGTATCGGTGTCTTTGTGGCCGTCCTGGTTTGTCTGTGAACTTCTCAAAACAGAAACCTCTCCTTTATTCTGTCTTTCATTTGATTTCCTTTCCATCTCTGTGAATGACGGCATGAAAACAAACTTGTTACCTTTATTATTCCTGTCAACAAAATGTTGGTTTTATTGTTCTCTGTTCCCAAGCTGTACCCAGCAGTCAGGGTGTTTTTTTAGCTCGTAACTATCATATTGAATTTTCATTTGTTGCTGCAAATGTGTGTTTTTTTGGTGTCACACGCTATTTTGGGTAGTACATCAAAGCTAGGTGATGAAAAAAATGAAATCCAAATAAGTTGTAGTGACTGTGGTTTTTAAGTTATTCATGAGTGTCTGAGTATTTTTTTTTTTTTTTTTTTTTGCTATAATCTTAGTTTTAAAGGTTTCACTTGAACTGTGGTGTTTCCTGGTTCTCTCACTGTCTCTGCCTTGAATCTTAAATTCAAAGTTGATACACGCTTCATTCGCATCACGGACACACATATGGTTTTGATTAACAACCTAACAGTAATCAGAGTCAGATAGCAGCACATCAATGAAATGAGCTTTGACAGGTAGATAAACATTTTGACTTTAGTTTTCTATATTTTATCCCAAGGTTTCTTCACCTCTGCCTCTGTCTGCATTTTTTTGGGATTGTTCTTCTGATCACTCACTGTATTGAGGTGTTCTATCCTCTTTCCTTTAGGCTGTCGAAGCTCTGTGACAGTAAACGCTGAGTGTTTGTGCCTTGTCTCTTGCAGAATAAGATCCTGAACAGAACCGGCTGCTGTCCAGTTTGCACTGAAAGTGAGTAAGTCTTTCTCAACCCTCCAGCTTCCTCATTTCTCTCCTCGTGTTATTTAATAATCAAAGAAAAGTCTTGAACTAGAGGTGATAGTTAGCCAAAGTCAAATCTATGAATTGTCCTTGTTAAAGCTATGAAACCAGACCTCAGTCCAGCCACTGGAGCTTCACTTTCCCATGAACTTCAGTCCAGACTGTGGTTTGACCTCAGGTCATTTGTCTTCTGTTTTTAGCTGCAAACTGCAGCAAAAATCTCCCATAATAGCTGTAAATGTACCGTTTCAGGATTACAACGACTCTATAACCTCACTTCTTTATAACATAGAGTTTTATCACAGCACAGATCCTGGTTCCACGTCTGAGTGAGTTAGATTAGTGCCACATATTTCACCATTTATTGTAAATGATCTTTGTGCTGCTGCCTGTCAGGCATCAACATATTTCCTTTTTAAACCCTCATATTTTGGGTTGTTGCTAGTTGTCCTGGGACAGAGACAGCGACCAGGTGCTGTCCCACAGCTGTTTTTTTTTGTCGTTCTTTCCCACGTTTCCTCCATGCTTCTCTCTCTCTGTCTCTCTCTCTGCAGAGCCGGGTGTATGTACAGTATTTGGCGACCCTCACTACAACACTTTCGATGGCAGGACCTTTAACTTTCAGGGAACCTGTCAGTACATGCTGACTCGTGACTGTGGCAGCCTTCCTTCTGGAAGTCCAGGAAATAACATCAACATCAACAGCCCAGACTCCAGCTTCATGGTGGGACTGCAGTTTAAGTTGACATGACATTTTACAGGCTTTTAAGGGCCACATTGGCAGTTATGGTTTTCAGTGTCACTGATATCAATTTGTGCATCTCTTTTTAGCTTAGCTTAGCATAAACACTGGCAGCAGGGGGAAACTGCTAGCCTCTTCCCACTGATGGAATAATATGCTTCAGTAAGGATGGGACAATATATTAAAATTCAACATATTCCGATACAAAAAATGTCGCAATATGTATTGTTTTGTCTAGCGATACATATCGTGCGGTATCCATACACTAGCAACTTCATATTTTTTGTACGTAAGAATGCCAGTCAGTATATCTGGTTGTTCTTTACATAATCAAGCCAGAATTGTATCATGATTGAATCGAATCGTATGTCGTGCATTGAATCATATCGAGAAAAAGCCGCATCGTCCCATCCTGACTTTCTGGTGACTCCAAAGTTCTTTTTTTTACATGTGGTGACCTGTTAGCATAGGAGCTGGCCACCAAAACATCCAAGTCAGCTGGGTTTGCAAATGCTTTCCTATTTCTACCTGTGTTAAATATAGAGGAAAAAGATGTAAATAAAGAAACAGTCTCTCTAAACACTGTTGTCCTGATGGATCAGTTTTAACCCACACCCCGAGTTGTGAACCTCTATGTGAACAAGCCTGAATAACATTCATAACTTTGAGTGAACTTTACTTTTATTGTCTATTACTCACTCCCAGGTTTTGGTGAAGAATGACGCCCGGCGGACACGCTCCTTCTCCTGGACTCAGTCTGTTGAGGTGAGGCTTGGAGGTTTGATCCTCAGTCTCCACCAACACCTGACGGTCCGGAGGAATGGCACCCGTATCGCCCTGCCGTACCACGGCCCTGGGGTGCACATCGACCTGGATGGATACCTGCTCAAACTCACCACCATCGCAGGTCAGTAAACATCAGTCAGGTCACATTTTTTTACAAGGTCGCGATTTAATGCCGCACAAGGAAGGATTTTTATAAAAATATTCATCAGTTCTCATTAGTCTCAGGTGAATCTTGACAAGGTTAAACCTTTCTTCTCCTCCCTCAGGCTGTATACTGTTTAAATTTAAATACAAGCACTGTCAGTGTGTAATTGAAAGCAGCTGTAACAACATTTTGCTGCTGGACAAAACAATGACTAGTTTTTTCTACCACTTTTATGACAACTGATCCAATTCTGATGAAGACCATGGTGTTGACAGCTGTTGAAGCTACTAAATGGATTTTTATCAAGATAATATTGTCCAATTAAAAATGTGAAGACCAAAGGTCAACAATGAACAAGTGTGGTCTTTCTAAAAGACTCACACTTACTGACTTTGACCTTTAAAACACACAAAAGCAGTACTGCCCAAAGAAACTTACTTCAGTCTAATGTTAAGCTTTGTTCCTCCACCTCCGCCTGCAGGTCTGGAGATAACCTGGGATGGTGACAGTTTTGTGGAGGTGGTAGCAGCCCCCCACCTGCGCGGTCGCCTTTGTGGCCTCTGTGGCAACTACAATGGCCACAAGCGTGACGATACCATGGGAGGTGATGGCCAGTTCAAGTTCGATGTGGACGATTTTGCCGAGTCTTGGCGAGTCGAGGGAAACGAGGTTTGCTCTGGGCAGCCTGCGCCTCGCCGGCCGACGCCGTTCATGTGCCCGGGCAGTGTCAAAGTCAAATTTCGCGCCCATCGGGAGTGCCAGAAGATAAAGTCATGGGAGTTTCAGAAGTGCCACCGTGTGGTTGACTTCACCCCTTTCTACAGGTGAGGACAGAGTGAGCACGCTGTAGTGACAAATACAAACAATGTCCTGAAAGTGGACAGATGGTGACATCACAACCCCCATGTCCAAAAATACCAAAAGTCACTCATTTTTTTCAAAGAAAGGCTCTAATCACAAGTATACTCACTGTTACACAATATATACTGTACCTGCCATAAAAATATGTACAGTGTTTTTAAATAACGTAAAGTAACAGGTGCATTAACAAATACAATTCAATTTAACAGACAAACTAACTTGGACTTTAAAACCCAGGAAAACAAAGGTACACTTTGAAGAATGTGAATATGTACACACGTATCCATCTGTGGTTCTGAACAATGCTGTTCATGTAAACTACCCTCTGCCCAAAAACCTGGCACTAAACCAAACCAAATCCTGCCCTTTGCAGGTCGTGTGTGACAGATATGTGCGAGTGTCCGGTCCATAAAAACTGCTACTGCGAGTCCTTCATCGCCTACAGCCGAGCCTGCGAGAGGGAGGGAGTGCCTGTCCTCTGGAGGCCTGACACCACCTGTATGGGTGAGTGGCAGCACCGGTGACTCAATAATAAATCTCATGAGATGAAAAGTTAAAGACGGGGTATAATATTAAATGATCATAGACAACTTTCAGCAAACATCAACACTGTTTGCTTTTTCAAACTGGATGAACATGGCAGCTTTTAGGAATACGCTGCCACATTTTTTCCTAAACTAACCACCTCCATCAGCTTCTGAATAAAGTTGAAGCAAAATAATTCCACTTAATAATTTAAATTTCACCCTGTGGAGTTCAAATATTTGTACTTTACTTGAGTATTTCCATGTCCTGCCACTTCATCCTTGGACTTCACTTCATGTCAGAGACAAACCTTGTACTTTTTACTGCACTACATGTATTTAATAACTTCAGTTCCTTTTCAGAATCAGATAAATCAAACCAAACACACTTAGAATCATCAGACTCTATTGATCCTGGTGGGAAATCCACCAGCTACCCAGCAGGATGTAAAGTACTTGACAGTATAAGTATATAAGGTAGTTAACATCAGCTCCACCATAATGCATCAGTCATTATGATCCAATCCATAGACATTAATGTGAAATGGGCCATTCTGCAGGATGACTGCTGGTACTGTTGGTAATTCAAGTATATTTTGATGCTAATACTTTTACTTAAGTAACATTTTGAATGCGGGATTGTTTTTTTTTACCTGTAACAGAGTAGTTCTGTACTGTGGTATTACTGCTTTTACTTCAGCAAACAATCTTCCACCAGTAATTAAATTAGGATTCACATCAGCATTACTACAGCTGATTGGCTGAACCTTTCACCTTCTCTTCCCTCCCATCAGCCACCCAATGTAAACACGGAGCCGTGTACGATACCTGCGGCCCGGGCTGCACCAAAACCTGCGACAACTGGAACGAGATTGGACCGTGCCAGAAGCCCTGCGTGGCTGGCTGCCACTGTCCCGCCAACCTGGTGCTGTTCCAGGGACGCTGCATCAAACCCACATCATGCCCCGGACGGTGACCTTTGTGATCAGGGTGGGAGGGGCGAGTAGATTAGGAAGGGTCATTTAGTTTCAAAACTCTAGAGGCCAAACTTGTTGAGAAGAATTTGGGAGGACACTAAAGGGTCTGAAGTCGACTGACGTGACGCAGCAAAGTACTCGGGGTCCATATCTTCACAAGGAGGTGCACTGCAGTAATACTACGCTGGTGGACTGAAGATATGGATGGGAGGCTGACGCTCGCTGTTCTATGGCCTCTTGCAATATCATGTACTGTTCCAGCACCAGTCCCCATCTCAGGAGCTGCTAGTTTCAGCCTTGTAGAGGAACTGAACTCCCAGGACAACTCAGGGGCCCTGTGTGAACTTTACGAACTCCATCATCTGAGGAGGGTTTGACATGCTGCTACAGACCTTCATGAAACAATGTGGGCCAGCGGACTCCTATTGGAGCCAACATGGCATCCGAATTTCTCTCACTTTAAAGTGGGAAACTGAGCATCCGCATTTGGATTCAAAGTAAAGAAACTCTGATTCATCATATCACTCTTCCCTCATGATCTCTATCTGATCATTTCCTACAGTAAGCTAGCCAGATTTATATGAAAGTCAAACAGCTTTTATATAATTATTGTTCTAATTATTATTTGTTGTTGATGTTGTTAATTTATATATCGGTCAAATGACGTCGTAGCAAGAGCCAGAATCATAATTATAACTACATTACAAGTGATTTAAAGGTAAACAAAAGTTATTTATGTATTTGCTGTGTACTGTTGTGTTACTGTTTGAAGAGAATTGCCCAAATGTGACTCAGCTGTTGCACCATCACAGAGACAAAGTGCTGCATTGTGTTATGCTCCGTGTACAAGTTGTTGTGGATAGTATCAAAGTGAAGGTGTTCATCTGAGCAAAATGTTTCATTTGACGATAATTATTTAAGATCACTAATATAATCTTTTATCACGGTTCAGTTCTGACTGCTGTCTTTACTCTTTAAAGTGTTGAGATCTTCAGTAACTGAACTGAAGGTCGCTGAATTGAATGCACAAAGAAGTGGGAAAACTGAAGGGGGGGGGCTTTTCTTCCATCTTTGCTTCTTTCTTGTGGAAAACAGTTCAGAGGGGGGAAAAAAAATCACACTTTGAACAATTTATGGCCATGCAACCTCTGACAAGTTAATTTTGCTTCATATTAAGCAAAATAGTTTGAGAAACACTGATTTGGAGGTTGAAAGGTTTTTTTTGCTTTAAACTATATTCCAGAAAACGACCACAGTCTTTCATAATGATATGAACTGCAGATCAGAAGGCTCCCCTTATCTCAGGAGTAAATCTGAGACTACTGCCATGCGATCTGTTTTATCGTCCACTGTGACACAGAACAACGACTGTGGCGGCCAGGAGGTGGTGTGGATGTTGGAAAGTTGCAGAAGAAAACAGAGGCAGGCCAAGCAGGGCAAACGCCACGGTATCGATGCAGAGGTGAGGTGCACGTCAGCCGTCACACACAGCTATTAACCCACTTAGGTCAAAATTAATTTACAGTATAAGAAAAAATGAAATGTTAAACATTTGTTTTAAATACATTTGCACACTTTTAATACACACCATATTTGTACAAACATATTTCACATCAATCTACCACTAAAACACGTTCATTAGACAACAGAAGTGTGATACAATCTTCAGAGGAAATTCCACAGTGGAAAATTACACCTGCTTCAGCGGCTTGTTTATTCAACAGTTCAAGATATCGAAGAGTTTCATTTCAAAATACTGCATCTCCATTTATATTAACCACAACGTTCATTACTAAATATTCAAAAATACTGATAGTAACATTCTCTAAGTATTTAATAAAATGTACGCTACCAGTCAAACATCTGGACACTTTCCCATTCAATTCAATGGGAATTGTGTGTCCAAACTGTGTATACACAATGGACTGCATCAGTGGGAGATGTCGGCGGCGGCAGAGGTTCCTCACATCACTGACTCTGAATTTATATAGTGAGATGCTGATGTGAGTGGGTTTTCTCACTTGGCTGCACACAATGTGGCAACACGCTGCGTCTGAACCTATATATTATTTACTACTATAGTAAATACCAGTTGTATGTACAAAATTAGTTACACGTCTCTCTACACTTGCCAGTAATGATGCAAAACAATTCTGATTCCTAAGGGTCTGAAATTTCGGTTTACATCTCAATAAAAACAGCGTGTCTGTTATGTAGGCAACTATCTCTGTCTGAGCTGCTGGTTTGACTGAAAGAGCTGTTGTTTCTCTAGTGTTTTTGTCCCTCTGCATATGAATGCAGTCATGCAGAAGGATCTCCAACATCGTATCTACACAACGCAGCACGTCAGAGAGGCAGAAGCTTCAGTTCAGTATCATGAGTAGATCACCTGCATTTTGACAGCGCTACGAGCCCAACACACAAACACAGTAATTAAAAGTAGACCATGAAATAGTAGAGAACAGACTTGAAGCCACTTAGAGTCATAGTAATGTGGTCTGTGTGGACAGCTACAGTCTGTCACGTGACTAAAAAAACGTGGATGAAACACCTTTTCTCTGATGCCAGACGTGTGCCTGTATTTTCAGACAATGACTGATACCACCTCCATCTGATAAAAAGATTGTTTAGTCAGATTGTTTGTGGAGTCAGCAAAGAGAGGACATCCGTTGACATTTGACCATTTTGTCCTGCAACTTTTTTTGTTGTTGCCACGTCCTGAAAATGATCATTTCATTATAATTCAGTTTCTCCGTTAAATTTGACCTTTGTCAGGCTGAAAACGCTCCATTACAGAAAACATATTGTTGGACTGAAGTTCACTCCAGTCATTTTGTAATGAAACTCTTTGATGTGTTTGACTGTGGATTGTTGCACTGAATTAACAATGATATACAGTCCGACCAATACCAAATGATACTCACTAGCAACAGTGAACCATCGCTGACGGCACAACACAATCAGCCCCAGACACAAGCAAAGGGAACACACATACGGACATGACACTGTAACACTGCACATGATGTGGAGCAGTCCAACTCTTTGGCTTTTTCAGAAAATGACACATTCACCTTCATTTCCAAACTGAAATGCTGTAAGGCATGGAATAGTACTAAGGTATGAGTAGTATATGAAACACCCGGATCAAAAATAAGATCTTCTCTGTCTGAACAAAATGACATACGACTGACACAACCAACTCTAAATGAACAGTGGTCATTTAGAAAGAACAGGAACCAAAGCTCTTTACCATATTCAATCCTGTGTTGTTTGGGGTTTCAGGGTTTTTAAAGTTAAATGCTCCCATTCCTCAGATATACTGCAGGCATGCTGATTAATGACTGTGATAGATTTAATATCATCAGTAACCCTTTCAAACATTGCTATAACTGCTTATAGCTGGAGTGTTTGTGACATTTGTAATATTCACTGATCACATGAGCGAGAGGATGATACTAAAACACTTTTAAGCCTTTTCATCTGACCGTCACAGCAACTAACGTAAAGAGATCCCTAACACAAAATGTATTTGTGTTAAAAAGTTTCCACTCCAGCCAGTGCAGGCTCAAACTGCGACCATATTTGGCCAATGCCACCAAACTCTGCAGCTCAGTTGGGACTTTTAGCCATTTTAGCTCATTGTTTTGGATTCTCCAGCTGCACACAGATTATATGTCTGGCTTTATAAACTGCAGCAGCTGTTTCCAGCAAACGAGCTTATACAATGAGAAGGTAAAATGTTCAGCACTGCATGGCAGAGAGCCAAAGCAGGTGAAGCATTTAAACAGCCAGATACTTTACTCAGAGGTCAGTGGAGCCCAAACCAAAGCTAGCAGGAGAGTGAACACTGGACTTACATTCAACTGTTTGCTAACACATTAGCAATGACATCATTATGAGCTGATATTTTTTTTCTGTGAACGTTTTTTCTGCCCCCTGGTGGTGCTGCAAATACTGTACCATGTGGCCCTAAATATCAGCACGCCATTGAAATGTCACATTTCCTGTGAGGTTGTTAGTAAAAAAAAAAAAAAGCACTGAAACTCATAACCCACACAGCCAAAATCTGATTTTCACAACAGCAAACTGTCAGTTAGTTTAGCTAATGTCCTCTGTAACTAAAAAACAAGATTGTCAAGCTCAATATTTCTTACTGTCAGCAAATCTCAACAATTGATCATATTAACGAGTGCTGTGTGATACATCTTGTTCATCTGTACCACAGAGCTCCACTGCTGTCTAAAACTATTACATGTTACACTGCTCACGTTATTCATCACCACGAACACACACACTGTAGTTTATTTTGGCGCAGTCCCATCCACACTGTCCTGCCCCAAATACTCAGTAGAGCACCAAATGCGTATTAATCCTCTGTTGGAAATAGTCCCCAAGAAATGCTCTGTTTGAGTAATGTTTGCTAAAATCCAGTTTACATAGCTGTTATGAAAAAAAAAAAGAAACTTGTTTGGTGAGTCATGTTAAAGATGTACTCCTTACTTAATTTACTCTCTGAGGAATCAGTGAGCTTAGAACTGAGAGCCACACACAGGGCAGGGAGGTCAGAGAGCATTCATGGGAATTGGTGACAATAAGGAAAAAACCAGAGTGACAGGTTTATTCCTGAATAAAGTCTGAAAAAGCCTTTAAGTTAGTTATGATCTTTACTGGGATTCATGTCTACATTTAAACTAAAAGGCGTTGAGATAAGGAAGGCACAGGCACAGGCACACTTACTAACAGAGTAGCAGATGGCACCACATAAGGGTTGTGTTACTCATTCACGGGGTATCTCTACAATTTTTGTATTCTTAGCACACTGATAAAAACGTGACAGTGATGCAGAAAGGCCTCTTACAACCTTCTCTGATAAACAGCGACACAAGGGGAGAGGAAAAGCGCTTGAACACAAACCTCAACCAAAACACATGACACAAGAAGATAAAACTAGATACTCTAAGTACAGAAAATATGTATGTGCACTCTGCTATATAATCTCCCATACTCATCAGATTTCTTCTTCTAAAGCTTTGCTATATAAAACAAAAATATACATCTAATAAAAAATACACTCTTAAAGCTCCAGGCTGGCCAGGATATGCTCAAATCAAATAAAAGTTATACACCTGGGGTCAGCTACCACAGCAAAGGAACAGGTGAATCAGGCAGAGGAGGAGGAGGAGGAGGAGGCATTGGGGAAGAGACAGAGACTGACCAGCAGAGGACTCAGTTGTCATCACTGTCACTGCCTGACTCGCTGAGCTGAAGGTCGTTTCCTGTGAACATAGAACGTTGTTTATTGGACAATTTTATAATGAGACAAAGATCGATTCAGAAAACTGATGCTGAATCTCTGTGTCATCTCAAGGCTGCGGACTAATAATGTGTGCTCACATACCAAGATACACGTTTGGACCACAGGCACAGCACAGGACCTAATTAATATGAGATCATGAACTCTTTGAATTGGAGGCTTTTACTTATTTTCCCCTTTGTTTACAGGTGCAGTTTTTGGCACTGCCACTAAACGTCTTCAGTAGTCAGGCCACATATTGTTATTTTCAGAGTAAATATTTCAGTTTTTGCCTCTATGCCCACAGGTTTCCACACTATAGATGTAGAGTATATGGAGGGAAGAGTCAGTGTCACAGGAAATGGCACAATATGTGTGATGTTGTCAGTCAAACTGCTCCTTTGCAGAGTTAGTACTAAATATTTTTCATAAGATTTAATATGTATTTTTTTGTCTTCCAGGATTTTCAGGAGCTGATTTCTTTCCAGCTGTGAGTAGCCCCTCGATTTCCTTTATACACTGCACTGTGTGCCTCAGCAGTTCACTCCAAATTGGCCATATTTAGTCCATATGCTGTTTGAGTATACTTTATACTTTCAACATATATTTTAACTTTTCTAGTACGAGGCTATTTTTTACATCAAAGTCCAGTCACATTAGCATTAGCAGTTTGAGGTGTTACAACACAGATGACTATCACCTGGATTAGTATAGATACTCAAAAAACAAAACAAACAAGCATCTAAATATGATGATTATGAAGCAGAATTAGAATTTACAGTGTCTCGATATATGAAAGAGTGAGATACACAGGTTTCAGGAGTATGTGTGTATGATGACTGTGTGTTACAATGTGTGTTATGAGATGGAAAGAAAGAGATTGTATTTTTGACACAAATTGTATCAGTCCAGTTAAAAAGATTAATATCATGGCACCTCCATATCTGGGCAGTAGAAAGGGGCTACTGGCATTGGCCCCAAATAAATTATTTTGAGTAGCCCTCAACAGCAAATCGTCCATGTGTATCTGCAAAGAAATATCTGCTAACAGCAAAGTGCTGCTGTAGCATAGTGTTGTTGGACAAAAATATTTTATTCATGCATTCCCCTCTTCCTTGTCTCTGACCCAGTGCATGCTGGGATGAGCTACAGCCTCCCGCTACCCTGAACAGGATTAGCAGCAGACCCTCAGATACCCACGGAGTGTGTTCATGAGCTGGTTGTTGCCCTGCTGCCGGTCGCCTCCTCCGTTGGCCATTGGCTGGCGGGTGGGCGAGGTCTGGCTCATAGGTCGGGGGGCGTCGTGCTCGCCGTCACTGCTGCTGCTGTCGTCACCGCTCCCAGAGGCGCTGGCTGAGTCAGAGGAGCTGCTGCTACCACTGCTGCTCATCTGTTCTATCACCTCCACCTCTGCTCGCAGCTCTGTCAACAAGGCTCCATGGGTTAACATGAAACCCACAGACATGGAGACAAGTCCCCCCCTCATTTCTACTAACTAATTTAATGACAGATTTGTTCAAACACAGCATACATGTCATGTGAAATGATATATTCTGTGTTATTATTATGCTAGGATTTAAGTGTACAGGAAAGCCTGCCTGTCCTTTGGCTGCACTTTCTCACCTCTCTTGATGTCGTCAAGCTGAGGCTCTGGGGAAGGGTTATCCTTAGAAGGAGATGGGGAGGTTTTGACTCCGGCCCCAGGCTTAGTGGGTGCTCTGAACTGTGAGCTGGCCTGGCTGGAGCGGGCCGACTGCTGCTCGATCCGGGCCTGAATCTTACTACTGCCCTCCGCCCTGAAAAAAACAAGAACACAGCAGATGAAAATATTGTTAAATACACAGCACATTAAATTTGGTGCAATAGCAATCAGTGTCCAACAGGTGGAGCTGCAGACATCTGATAACAACTTTAAAGCATCAAAAGACTGGATATCTATAAATTATCGTGGATGAAGAAATGTAAACAAACAAATGATCTGACACCGCTACAAAGAAAGCACTGGTCCCAGTTTCTCTGAAGTTTGAGCTCTCACCTAGTTTTCTTGACCTGAATGCTGCTGCTCAGCTTCTCCAGCACAAATTCCCCAGTGTCGTGGTTAATAATGAGCACACAGTCCTTCTGGTATGGCCGCTTGTTTCCCTTGAATACTGTCATGGGAGGCGTGGAGCCCTGGAAGAACAACAATAATTTAAATATGCATCACCTCTGTTTGTTTTACCAGACCTTATGGCACAAATGATCATAATGATTCATTATAAATGTATCAGCAGTTATCTCGATTTCCTTGACACTTCAGTTGACCTACAGGTACCTCCACATCTTACTGGTATTAGCTCAGATGAGACAAGATGCCTCTACTATTTTCATTCTTCTGTCTGTAGTTTTACAAAGGCTACCATAAATTTTAACACAGATTTTCTTCTTTCCAAGCAGCAGCTGTGTTTAATATTCACTTGCACTCTTTTGACATTTTCATAAAAGGCACATGATCACCGTGAACATTTAATCATCTTGTCAATCAAGTCAATGCTGTGTTTTCATCATATTTCAAGTGAACTTAAAAGTAGGAATGTTTTAAAAATCATCTTTTACATTTACTTCATGAATGTTGTGTCGCAGTCTTTTTCTCAACATCCACATCCGCTCATTGTTTGGGTTTGATTTTTTGAAAACGTAGAAAATCTTGTAATACTGTTCGGTAGTACTGTAATCAAAAGGTGGGTGAAAGACTGTTTTGCTAGAAAAAGAAAAAATATTTCCTGCTCTTATTTATTTATAGAAGGAAAAGAGCAACAGGCAGTCTTACTGGAATATGAGGTAATGTTATGGTAACTTCATCTCCTTTCCCAACTTGTAGCTCTCCCTCACAGCTTGTGTCAATAGATGCAGGTTTGAAGTCATCTGTAAAAGGAGAGTATTGGATAATTCATCCAGGTGCTGGTCAAAAGCAGGTAATGCAAAACAATCAAAGCTCATATAGTCCTAATCCATGTAGTATAATGTTTAAAATGTCAGAATGTGCTGGATTCTGATAATGTTATTTCAAGTTAAAATAATCTGTTAATAATGTATCTTTCTTTTTTACACAACATAATCTAAACATTTTTATTCTTGGAAAACAAACTCTGAAATAAAAATCTGTTTATAAATTGCCTCAAACTGACTTATATTTCCACATTGCAATGTCCTGTTAATTACATATATACCATGCATGCATAAGATTTGTTGCACTTACAAAGTATAAGTGAAATTCTGAAGTTGTCTCAAAGCTGAGTTAGTGTGCACTAAGCCCTTTCTTAAGTTTTTTTAAGAACAATACCTCACCAAAAATAAAAGGAACAAAACTATCTCACAAAATCTGAACAATTCAGATGTCACATTAGTCCTTATTCATGCAAATGGCAACACAGAAGCACCCTGGTTAAAGAGCACATCCAACAAAGTCCAACTTATAAACAAGTATAGACAGAAATGCCATTAAAAGATCAGGAAACAACATGTTTTTGAACTGGACTAGTGTACTAGTACTTTGCACCCCTCCCATATAACGTTAGTTCACAAAACAGATCTAATATAAGAAGCAGTGACACCCCCACTCATCTATAACCTGAGAGTCGTCTGAATATGCTGTAAAGTCAACTCAGTGGGTGTAACAATAGTTTTCTATGCAAATTACAGAATTTTCATATCCGCATAATTGGCTAGGTTGTGTGAGAGACAGCCTCCCCGTCCATGTGAGCGACCTAATCTCACACAATAGTTTATTTAACACCGCGCGGCTCAAGGTTTCTCCTCACACAGCGCGTTTTTCACACTCACATCTGATGGTGTGAAAGGAAGATTTTGGCCTCTTCTCAAAGCTTTCTCCGAGCTTCAAAACATGCTCCTCTTTGTCCAGCAATGGATTCGTACTCCCGTTCATGTTTGATTTAGTATTTAAAATTTCTCATTTAACTACGATAGTCTAACGAGCCGAACCGTTTCTCAAACTTCAGGGAGATTATAATGAGAAGCCAAACTATAGGACAAAGTTAGCTTACTGTTGCTAACATTTAGCAAAACATTAATGTCGTCACTCCTCTTCCGGTTTTAGTCCGGCGATAAAATGCGGTAGAAATTAGTTACGTTAGCAGCCCTGCTTTTTTAAAATAAAATATAAAGATTGTTGATGAATGATTTGTACAACACATTACATAATTAATCGTAAAATACACTCTTTAATTTTATTTTAAATTTTATTCAATAGGTACAGAGCAATGATAATCCCGACGCCCTTGGTAAAAATAGCGGAAAGGATTGTAAACATTACACGGAGGAATTTAAGGAACGGACATTATGGACGCAAAAGGTGGGAAAATGTAGCAAGCCCATTGTTTTTTTTTTTTTTTTTTTAATTGCAGTTCAGTTTTAACAATTTGTATTGTATAAACAACTGCAATTGTTGCAAAACGTATGGTATGTTTGCTTTCCCATAACTTAAAACTTAGTAAAGTTACAGATTTTACTAAGAGACGGAGAAGCAGTACCCTATTTGGCTATTTCAAACCGGTATGGAGCTGTCAAAAAATGAAAAATTCCCAAGTGATATTAAAATGGCACCGTCTGAAAAAGAAGTGGAGTCAAAAGAGGAAAGTTCGCCACGAATCCCAAGACAAACCAAAACCTCCACGGCAAGAGTTTTAAGTCATGAGGATCTGGAGAGACTCAGCGGTGACCAAGCTCTAGTGTCCGACTTCAAACACATGAAATTGGAGAAAGAAGCTCAGAAAAATTGGGACTTATTTTACAAAAGAAACACCACTAATTTCTTCAAGGACAGACACTGGACCACCAGAGAATTTGAAGAACTCAAAGCTTGCAGAGAGGTGAGGAAGAGAATAGACCGTCACAATCTTTACTTAATGAAACAAACAATTAGAAGAAAATTGTTTTCATTGGGTTTGGTTAAATTTAACTCCACCTATGGTTACGTTATTGCCAAGTTTGGCTAAGTGTTGAGATGCATAACTGTCATTACCACTTCTGAGGTAAAATAGCCCCGATACACATTTTTTCAAGCACTGAAACCTCAGAGAACATCTTGCCAGGCTTTGTTGAAAATGTGCTAATTTAGCCAACCTGCAATTTCAAGCTTGATAGTACATACATCTGTGTCTTTTACCAGTCATTTGTGTCTGCAGATATTTTGCCACTAAAATAATCCATGTGAATTTTAAGAAAGAAAGTGACAGGAATAAAGGGGTTCAAATTTTTAAGAAAGGTATTTATCAACTTGGAAAAAGTCATTGCAAAAAACTTTGATACTGTGAGTAATCCTGTTTTTATATCAAGGTAGTTTCATTATTTGAAGCCAAGCAGGATAATCAACAAAGTGGTAAACTGCTATTTGGTTTGTAGTTTGAGTCCCAGAGGCTGGTGTTGCTTGAGGCCGGCTGCGGTGTGGGAAACTGCATCTTCCCTCTGCTAGAGGATGACCTCCGCATCTTCATTTACGCCTGTGACTTCTCTCCACGAGCTGTTGAATTTGTCAAAGTAAGATATCTGTCCATCAGAGTACCTGGGGATCATCTTTGTCCATTTTTACTTGTATTCACACTGAGCCACACTTTTACACTCTGACCTGACCAGCATTAGTAGAAGCTAGTTGTTACACCTTTATTTTTTCTGCCATGGAAGCAATTTCCAAACATGCCTTATAATTTACCTACATTTGAGGAACGCTTCAAGAAATCATTAGGCTCTAAAGTCCTTCAATAGTATAAGATCTATTTGTATGATTAATGGTTTACAAAAATAGCTTTGTGAAAAATTCTCCTCATAATTTCCCAGAGCCTGCACCAGGGTCTTCAGGTTGCCTCTCTTGTCAAATCAACAGTCCAAAATGTAAAGACATTTAATTTTGTCATCATTAGTAAACACGTGCATAAAGTCATAACAAATGAGAAGCTGGAACCAGTAAATGTTTGGTGTTTTGTCATATGTTATTATCACATTAGATACTGTTTGTTTTCTTTCAGTCAGCTTCTGCATTAATCAAGTAACTGAATCAGTGCTACTGAAGACAGCGCTTACTACTTCTTCTGCTTTCAGCTGTTCCCGTTCAGGGTCACCACAGTGAATCCGATTCACATGATTAAATTTGGCACGTTTTTATGCCAGATGTCCTTCCTGAGAAGACGGCGCTTACTGGTGCAAATAAAAGCATCTCTTTTCTGTTTACAGCAAAATCCTCTGTACTGCCCTGAGCGCTGCTGTGCCTTCCAGTGTGATTTAACTAAAGATGATCTGAGGGGAAATGTGCCAGAGGGGAGTGTAGATGTTGTCACTCTCATCTTTGTCCTGTCGGCGATCCATCCTGACAAGATGAAGCTGGCTCTGCAGAACATCAGCAGGGTGAGGAACAGAGACAACCAGCTGGGATAAGACTGGGTATAATTCCTGAAGTATTGTGGAAAGCCTGAAAAAATTTTCAGTTGGATAATTTCTTATGAACTTTGAGAATCTTCTCCTTAAACTATCATCATCATATCATTTGCACAGAATTCTAAAACATTTCTATACACAGTCTAGTGTGAACAGTAAAAAAAAGACATTAGTGTTTTTAATGTAGTCTTGTGGTAACGTGTTTCATACAAGTAGCTTATACTGGTCTAATTCATGTGTTTTAAGGTGCTGAAGCCCGGAGGCATTGTACTGTTCAGGGACTACGGCCTGTACGACCATGCCATGCTCAGATTTAAAGCTGGCAGCAAACTGGGGGAGAACTTCTACGTCCGCCAAGATGGGACCAGATCTTACTTCTTCTCTAAAGGTTCGTAAACTGATTTAGGAAAGTCTGTGTGTTTTCTGTTATTTCTTTTGTTTGTGTCTGATCAGGACTGATTGATAGATTTTACATACCTTTCTATGCCATGGTTCACTTTTTTCTAATGTGCTCCTTTTTATAGGGTGTCCTCCCCCACAGTCCAAGACAAAATCAGCTAAAATGTTTTCCATCCACCTCAGTGTGTTTTTAACTACAGCTATCATTTTTTATTTTTAATCATTACTGGTCAGCTTCCTAAACAAAAGTGTCAAACCTGCAACAGTAGGGTAATATTTTTCATTTGTTTTAAGAGACAGCAGATAAAAATTGGAACACTAGAAAAAAACACTGACATTACCTACCAAGAGTCAGTAGTCAAATTTTTTGCAGGTGCGTGGGATTTATTTTTGGTTCTTCATATTTGTTCATGTTCATATCTTCCTTCTGTGTAGTTTTTGTCTTCTAAAGTCTGAACCTCCTCTTGTCATCTGTTTTCAGAGTGCCTGGCTGAGCTCTTTGAAGAGTCAGGCTTCCAGTCTGTAGCTAACGACTATGTCTTCAGAGAGACGGTCAACAAGAAAGAGGGGCTTTGTGTTCCCAGGGTGTTCCTGCAGAGCAAATTCACCAAGCCCGACCAGTCACAGAGCTCCTGATGTCACCTCATAAGTCTCCCAGAGAGAAGTGTCTGGTTGAAGTAGAATGGTAAAAAAAATTATGACATTTCTTTGGGGACTTGGTAGCTCAAATGTGTCACACAGAAGGGGGCCTGCAGCTGAGAGACTGGCGGCTTTGAATCCTTCACACCAAAAGGGAACTACTAGTGGGTAAGGTACTGTAGATTAATAATACCTTCTCCCATGAATTTACTGCGGTCCTTTGCTCAGGAGAAAGGTTCAGTGACACACTGGAGCTGCTCCTTTTCCAACACAGAAAGACAGAGAATTATGTGGCACTGTGTGGACATGAAATACAAAACTGCTGGATCAATAATGAACAGTTTGAACTCATAGTTCATTACCTTTGTAAAACTTTGATCAGCCAGTAGAATGTAATGGTTAATTTTAAACAAGTTCATTTTAATGTTTTTCACCAGCCGAGCTTATCTAAACTGGGCAAATCAGATGTGTTCAGCTGCTTTGTTTTCTTTCATACCTGTGTAAAATAGTTTTGAGAAATCGCTCATAGTCTCACACCTTGAACATGTGCTATAAACCACAGACTCACATAATAACCATACATATTCTGTAATTTCCTGGCTTTTTAAAAATAATTATTTAGGTGGTTTTCAAATATCTTTACATCCTTCAGATGGTTGTGTGCTCTGCCATAGGCCTTGATCCGTGACAAACCTCTAAACAGAAATTATTATGCTTTTCTGGTTTTAAATAATTTGCTTTGCATTTTTGTCTTGATGTGATAGTTGGATAATATTTTACAGATGTTATAAAAATCTTACCTGACTAAGAGAGCAGTCTATTCAGTATACTGTAACAATGAAACAGCCTCATCCGCTCCAGTTTGACATTACTCAGGTTGTCCAGCGGGGTGCACTGTTTGAGTGGCGATTAACCAAAAACACAGCCTGAGTATGGTTCAGTGCACAACAAAGAAACTCTCACTGGTTTCAAGGTGTGTGCAAGACAAAGCACACTGAGGTGTAAATGTCCTGTTGTCAGTCTGTCCCTATCTCCTGATGGTTATTGTAAACATACAGCCTCTGGGTCCTCATACTAAAATCCAAAAAGGCAGAACACAGCTTCCTAGTCAGAATATTGTCTTCATAAATTTGTCAAATATTTTCTCTTCTTTTTGCCATAACAGGAGGCTAAATGGTGCTGGGCTGGAGATCACCTGGGGGGGATCAAACTGGTAGTTATGGAGCTGTCAGGTTAACTGAGGATACCTTAAAACCTTGTGTACATGAATAACAGTGGACATTAAAAAACAAAACAAAAAAAAAGATCCACTGTGGTAAATTTGTCAGGGCTCTGTGCTGAGCACCTTGCATCATGCTCTAAATGTGGCTTCCTGTTCACTGAGTGTGCCACCCACTGATGCCCTTCTGGGTGAATCTTTCAGCAGAAAAGCACAAATGTGAAAAAGGTTTGAACATTTAAAACAAGACAAACGAAATGAGCAGTAATTATACAGACTCTCAACACATCAAACACTTTTGACCAAGTGAAGATTTTATGTTGCGAACATGAGGTTATTTCTGTTGCTTTCTAAACTGAGGATGTGAAGCCATTGACACAGAACTTGATTAAAAACACAAAACAATCTTGTCTGTTGTTCATACTGTATGTCAGCAGGTAAAAGTGACTGTTTTGTCTGTTTGGTTTCTCCTTGTATGAGAACTTGCAGAGGGTATTAAAATGCCTGTAAAATCTCATTTGATTCAGTTAAACAGTCCAGACATGAATTTGTATCGAGGGGGCAAAATATTAGGAACACTTTACATCAAATGCCTAAAGCCCAGCAGGGGTGTGAGACTTAGTGCATGTGTTCATGTCCAGTCCTTTTGCATTTTCACATGAGTAAATACTGTCATGCAGATTCAGGTAGAACTGTGAAGAAAATTAATTTGTAAACTTAATATCAGTGCCCACCTTGTCATTGTTCCCGTTTCTCTTTCTGTTAAGTTCTTTCACGTTTGTTTCATGGATTCAGTTGTTTGTTCACATGTTCATCTCTGTTTCTTGATTTCCTCTGTTTTCTTTACCTGTGGTTTACAGTGAACATAGTAAATATGTACATGGTATTAAAAAAAACAAAAATATCAGAGAAGAATCAACAAACTATATCCTCAGGATGTGGTGTTCAAGCTGTTCTAAATAAACATGAAGAACCCGAAAAGGCCGAGGACAAAACCAGGAGTGGACCAAGAAAACTGCCAGAGTGTGATGAGAAGTTTCTCTGAGAGGAATCCCAGCAGGGACCTGGCTCAGCATTGGGCAGCTTCATCTGGACACCAAGTTGGTCCTTCCACAGCCTGAAGAAGCTCGATTAGGAGCGGCGTTTGTGGAAGGACAGCAGCCAAGAAACCCCCTTTCCAGAAGGGGGACAGGAAGAAAAGGCTGAGAGACGCAAAGACTGGAGTGAAGATCAGTGGAAACAAAGAATATGGAGCGTTATGATGGAAGTCCAATCGCTGATGGTATAGGAGATGAAAAGGTGGAAGAATGAGTGTAGCAGCCTTCAGTGAAACACGGTGGAGAGTCTGTCATGGTTTTAAGACTGTCTCCCTAAAAGACTTCAAGCTGTGCAAAGGGAGGTCACACTAAATACTGACATTGGACTGGAGAAGCCATTTGGTTTTACTGCATTTTCTGGTTACATCTTGATATAGAGACCAAGAAATAAACATACATTAGCATTACAACCTTGCTAAAACAGCTAAACTAATGGTGGCCTTAGACTTTTGCACAGTACTGTATGTTAAGTACATACCCCCAGTGAACAACTATCAGAGAAACCGATGAACATGTTTGAATGATGTGCACTTTCACTTACTTGTAGCCCAGAGAAGTGTAATTCCAGTATAAGAGTCTGAATCCATCTAGTAGATGTTGAGATATTTCACAGGATCAGTGAACAGTGTGAACTCCTGTGGCACTAAAGAAATGGGTGGCTGCTGAAGTCACATCCTCTGATGACCATGAACATCTGTGCATAATTTCATGCCAGTCCTCCAATTTGGACCACACTGGTGGACTGACATGTAGACACTAACCTTACTGTTAAAGCTCTAGTTAAATGTCTTCAGATGAACTGACTTCTACTGGCAGTGGGAAAGTGAAATCCTACCTGCAGACTCTTCTCAGCTCAGGGTCAAAGGGACACAGTGTTTATCAACCAGAATTCTGTAGTTTAAAGTTACTAAAGTGTCTTTATACACAGATCAAAACTCCCAAGCTGTGAGACAGGACTAGGTGAGGTGTGGTATTCCCCTTCAATCTGACTGTACACAACCGGACGCTAACCACTGCAGCTTCATGTCCTGTGACAACAAGCACATGGTTTTCACATAGTTCCTGCTGTTGGAGCAGCTGCACTAACACACGTGGCTTTGTGCTCTGTACTCTTCTAGTCTGGCCATCAAACAACCAGAGGAAACTGCAGACTGAGTGCAGGTGGTTCAGTGCTGCAAACAAGTTGCAGCCTTGTTACTAATTTTAGCTGTTGATAGTGCAGTGACTTTTGTGCACCTTGACACATTGAGCCTTTACACCTACACAGGCCAGTCAGCAGGCACTCGGAGGTTTGTTTGTTCCACTGAATCTTTGCAGTTGCAGAACTTCTCTCCACACTGACAGAGACTGTGTGTTCTGGGGCTTTTGGCCTTTTTATTTCCAAAGTAGTCAGTCCAGTGCCATGAAAATTAGATTTTCAGATTGCATGATATTATTTTGACTTTGAGTACAGAACTAAATCACATTGACAATCCCATCTTTGCCCCAGTGTAAATTAGGGCTGGACAGTTTCCTGTATTGTTGTGAAATATGCTTTCTGGAGAATAGTTTGATAGATTGTTGACAGATAGGATTTGCAGGCACAGGAATGTTTTTTAGTCTGATAGTCTTTATCTTTAGATGTAACTAGATACAGAGTATAAGTAAGAAAGAAAGTAAGAGATATGCAAAGTGAAAGAGAGACGTGCAAGACAATGGCTGCTATTTAAACCCCGCCATGCTTTTGTAGTTAATCTGGACCAGATGCTTCTGCTCTATTAATAGAAAGTGTAGTATTCAGAAGATAACACAATTAAAAATAAGGTGGTAAATAAAGTCATGGTACTGTTTTTTGTTTTGTTTTTTATATATATATACTAACGAGTCACTGACTGACTTACACCTTGTATTGTAGATCTTTAATGTTCTGAGCAAAAGCCACAACAGCAGTTACAAAAAAGGAATAACTGAATAAACTGTTATTTCTTTCACATTCAGAGTAAAGATGATGATTGTCTCAAGATGCTTTTGGGAAATACAGCCTGGTGCACTCACAGAGCCAACTCAGCCAGATGCTCAACGTGGAAGACATCATAGCAGAGTAGAAATAAGGCGTCACTGTGCATCTGCATAAAAAAAAAAAAACATTTCAACTATGAACTGTGCCCATAAGCAGAGGCAAAAACTTGAAGAAAGTTCAAAGTCTACTCAGTTGTTCTCTGAGCATGACAATACCTTTGACAATGATTCTGATGAAATGTCCCATTGCTGTCTCTCCATTCTCTAGACATTTAGCCTTGCACTGAAAGTGGCCATTGTCCTCTGGTGTCAGGTCACGAATCTCTGTCACGACCTGTCTCTGTCTGCGTCTTGTGTTGCCTTCAGTGACTGTCTCGCTCACCGTGGTGAAGTACTTGCTTGGATCAGTTAGTTCATAGTTTTTTCTGGTATGATGCCATACAACATGCACCTGATTACAGTTCACAAAGTCATAATGTGCCTCACAGGTTAGTTTGATCGATGAGCCTCTGTCAGGAGTGAAGGTTTTATGTTGGTAAAGGACCTCTAAGATGTCTAGAACACAAGAAAACCCAAGAGAGTGAGGCAATCTGCACCTTGTTATAGTCTAAAACACACTGATATACTTTCCAGACTGTAGCTTAAAGGAATCATTTCGTATATTTGATTCACTTTCTTGCCAAGAGTTAAATCAATAGCTCCCACTCGTCTGTTTGTATCCGTCTACAACCGGTAGCCTGTTAGCTTAGCCTAGAATAAAAACTGGAAGTAGGGAAACTGGAAATAAGGAAAACAGATGGTTATGTGTCTGAATTCTTCTTGGCCAGTCCTGTTGTCATTGTCAGCTTTTCAGAATAGGGAAATGGAAACCATAAGATGCCAAAAAAATGAAATGAAAGATTTTAATATGCTCAATATATGCTCACAATAAAGACACTAAATGACAGATAAACAGAAAATGCTTGGATCAGCAACGGGTTCCCGGCCTTAGGCAACAGATGCTGTCTGTGGAAGTGCATCGTGCTAAGCATAGTGCGGAACCTGAAACCAGAGTGTCAGGTGATCCGAGCCTTTTCTGTGTTCTACATGCCATTTAGTGCAATGGGCATGTTAAAATCCTCCATTTATAGCACTTACTGACCCTCTGGCCACTGTTTTACAGATGATAACAAGCTTAAGCATTCAGATGAAACTGACACGCTATAACATGCTGTAGAATTATCACTGATATTTTAATATTATGCAGTGGTTTATTTTATTATTAGGACTGAAGTATTACTTGTGCCTTCTAATAAAACACAAATTGTCTCCTGACAACAATAATCTTTTACAAAGAAAACATCAAATGTGTGAAGAGGGCTCATATAAAAAGTTGTCCACTAACCTTCTTCCTGGGCAGATGACACACACACGGTCACCACCAACAGCACCACAAGTCCAGTAAGCCAAGTCATTCTCGTACACACACTGGACAGTTACACTAAAGATGAACACAAGGGCTGCAGCACGAGTTAAAAAGGAAGAAGCAATGTGAAAGTGTCACGATACCATTAGTGATTTCACATTTGCTCAGAAGCAGGGACACCTCTGTCTGCAGATGTAAATGCGGATGTGTGGGTGGAGGATGTGCATCTCTGTGCACAGCCACAGAAGTGTTTCCATTCTGTCTGACCAAGACAAACTGAGCACTTTGTTCGGGTGTCTTAAAAAGATCTCCTTTGCTTTGTTGACTTTTTTCTCAGAGGTATTCAAAATAAGATTTTTAAGCTTTGCATGCAGCAAGTAATTTGGGGTCTCAGGTAGCTCGTCCTAGAAACTGCTTTTACTCACCTTTATTTACTCCTTATCTGTGCTACTTAAATTTAGACAGCTGCTATAAAACATCACACACACTGTATATGCTGTATCTGTCTTTATGCATTAAAGTCATATTAAGTGGAAGACTTGTCTGATTCTGGATTTCTGCATCGCAGCTCACGTCAGACTTTGTGACTTAACAATGATTTAACAGGTATGATGTTATGAATGAGGGGCAGCACACAGTGGTTAGTGCTGTCGCCTCACAGCAAGAAGGTTCTGGGTTTGAGCCCCGACCAACCTGGGGCCTGTCTGTGTGGAGTCTGCATGTTCTCCCTGTACTTGTGTGGATTTTCTCCAGGTACTCCTGCTTCCTCCCATGGGCCACAGACCTGCAGCTTAGGTTGACTGGTCACTAAATTGCCAGTTGGAGTGAATGTGAGTGTGTGTGGTTATTTGTCTACATGTCAGCCCTGTGATAGACTGGTGACCTGTCCAGGGGGGACCCCTCCTCTCACCCAGTGTCAGCTGGGACTGGCTCCAGTCCTCCCACAACCCTGCTCAGGAATAAGCAGTATAGATGATGGATGTTGTGAATGATGAATGAAAATAAATGTTGTTCCTATCTTCAGTTTTTTATTTACATAGCAGAGGCCATTTAAATGTTCCCTTTTTTTCAGTGAGTAATCTCTATGATTATCCCTGTTAAATATTAATGCTCATCCCTTTGACCATGACACTCCCTTCAAGGTTATTAAGTGTGTTGGCATGTAAACTTGTTAATTATTTTAATGTTATGTGAAATAAAGTTCACACATATTCAGTTTAGACAAAATCATGAAAACATGATGTAGTTTCAGAACTGGCCTGTGGGCATTTTCTGTTTCTTGCGAATAGGTGCTGGAGTTATGTGCCAAACATTTTATTGGCAGCAGCTGAAACTTCCCAGTCTAGTCATCACTGTCAAGTTGCCATTCATCCCCATCTCACACAGAAAACTGCTAATGTCAGATTAAATGAAAGTCAAAGAGTGAAACAAAGTGTAAGACATGAAATCATTTCTGATCAAGACCTGTTTTCCTGCTTCACTGGAAAGCTTGATTTTCCAACAGTTTTCCAGGGAATCTGGTTGCTATCAACTTTCCCATACCATAGAGGCTCCGTTGTAAATAGGAACTAAACACGTGACCTGTCTTTGAAACTGCTCCTCCTACTGGAAAGTTGCGAAACCTGCTCACCACCCCCTTTCATTCTCAGAGTGTGTTTAACATTTATTGGGAAGTGAAATGGCACTGCAGTTAGACCGGGCGAAACTCTGCTGTTCTGTTTGTCTGGATCTACTGAAGGATCCAGTGACTATTTCCTGTGGGCACAGCTACTGTATGAGCTGTATTAAAAGCCGCTGGGATGAAGAGGATCAGAAGAAAATCTACAGCTGCCCGCACTGTAAACAGACCTTCACACCGAGGCCTGCCCTGGTGGAAAGTGCCATGTTTGCTGATTTAGTGGAAACTCTGAAGAAGACGAGTCTCCAAGCTGCTCCCCACTATTCCACACCTGGAGATGTGGCCTGTGATTTCTGCAGTGGCAGGAAGCTGAAAGCTCTCAGGTCCTGTCTGGTATGTCGAGTCTCTTACTGTGAGCTCCACCTCCAGCCTCACTATGAATCCCCCGCCTTTGAAAAGCACAAGCTGGTTGAACCCATTCAAAACCTGCAGGACAAATTTTGCTCTCGTCATGATGAAGTGATGAAGCTTTTCTGCCGCAGTGATCAGCTAATCATTTGCATTTTATGTTCCATGGATGATCATAAAGACCACGATACAGTCTCAGCTGCAGCAGAAAGGGCTGAGAAACAGAACATGCTAGACATTAGCCGGCAAAAAATCCAGAAAAGAGGACAGAGAGAAAGATGTGAAGGTGCTTCAGGAGGAGGTGGAGGCCATCAGTCGCTCTGCTGATAAAGCAGTGGAGGACAGCGAGAAGATCTTCACCAAGCTGATCTGCCTCATTGAGAAAAGCAGCTCTGCTGTAAAGGAACAGGTCAGAGCCCAACAGAAATCCGAAGTTGGTCGAGTCAGAAAGCTTAAGGAGAAGCTGGAGCAGGAAATAGCTGAGCTGTACATGAAGGATTCTAGGCTGGAGCAGCTCTCCCACACTGATGACCACATCCAGTTTATACAGAATTACCTTTTGCTGACTCACCTCAGTAAAGCTACACACTCACCCACCTTATATGTCCACCCTCTGCAATACTTCGAAGATGTGACAGTGGCTGTGTCAGAGGCCCAAGATAGACTAGGGGAAGTTCTGAATGAGGAATGTCTGAAAATCACCCAAAGAGTGATTGAAGTTGATATTTTGTTGTCGCACCCTGAGCCCAGCACCAGAGATGAATTCTTAAAATAGTCCCGTCAAATCACACTGGATCCCAGCTCAGTAAATACATGGCTGTCATTGTCTGAAGGTAACAGAAAAGCAACAGTGATGAGAGAAAAGCAGTTCTATCCCAGTCATCCAGACAGATTCACTGACTGGTTTCAGGTCCTCAGTAAAGAGATTCTGACTGGACGTTGTTACTGGGAGGTGGAGAGGGGCAGTGGAGGAGTTTCAGTAGCTGTTGCATACAAGGATATTAGCAGAGCAGGGAATGGAAGTGGATTTGGAAACAATGACAAGTCTTGGGCATTAGGATGTTTTGATATTAGTAATTATTTCAGACATAACAATATCAGAACTTCACTCTCGGGCCCTCAGTCCTCTCGAGTGGGAGTGTACCTGGATCACAGGGCAGGAACTCTGGCCTTCTACAGCGTCTCTGAAACCATGACTCTCCTTCATAAAGTCCAGACTATGTTCACTCAGCCACTTTATGCTGGATTTGGTCTTTACTGGGCTGGAAATGCTGCTGAGTTGTGTGAGCTGAGGTAGACAGGAGCTGTTGAAAGGGCCAGTGGCTGAGGTTCTGTCAGGACTGAGACACAAGCAAACTTTGTTTACGATCTTACTTTGATTGTTGGTTGGTTGGTTTGGTTGTTGTACGGAATGTGTATTTTCTGGAGCCCGGTGAGATGGAACAGAGAAAGTTGAGTGCCATAAGAGAACTTTCAAATGTATAATTAGTGCTATTGATGTAAGGATTTGTCTGAGTTAATTAACAGAGCATAACTAAACCCTCCTGTCAACATACGTATGGGATGTCAGAGATAGTTTTTGGAGCCTTTTAAAAACTGCTGTTTGTAATACATGTGTTTGCAGCTAATTTTATGGGTGAACACTGGTCATTCAGCAAATGCTGAATGTCTGTTAGTGGACCTGCTAATACTGAAACTCCAAGCTTCTCCTTTCTTATTCTGCTTATCAGTGCACATCAATAGCCTGACTTCCTATGAGGACTTTTTGTTCCCCAATAGAAAGAGTTGTAACACGCTCACTGAAAACAGCCAAAGATACTTCAGGCTGAAGCTGTGACGTTCAGATAGTTGTTTACAGTTATCATCAATGTTTCACACGAACATTTCTTTTTTTGTTGCCCTGTGGTTGGAAACACAACCACAGGGCAACAATATGCTGCATTACATCATAATTAGTCCGTAAAAGGAACAATGAAGTTACAACCCCCACACCAACACCACAAAAGCATTTAGTGACTATAAATATATGAGGATTTCAAAGGACAAAACAGTGTCTTCTCTGACCCCTGGATCTACACGGTCACTGTAAATAAAATGGAGGTAGCGCATTATATCAATTCACCAATTAATGAAAGAAGGAACAGAAGCAAGTGGAATGAAAACTGCCAGTCAGGTCAGAATATTTGAAATATCGTGTGTTTTGACTTCTCACTTTCTTTCTACACCACTTCTTCCTGATTATCTTCTTGACTCTTTCCATATTGCTGGCAGCTTGTAAGTCTTATCAGTGTTTATCACTGATTTTCTTTTATTTAAATATTCATATTTTGGAAGTTATGAACTTTTTCCTGAGAAGTCTGGCTTATCCAAATGTTGTTCTCATATTGTGTAAGATGTTCTAACTAAAATATTCAAAAGATTAAAAAAACCCTTCAGTGTGTTTTTGTGCTTATTTTCTAGGATAGTTTTACATTCAAAAATTCAACTTTGATGCCGTGGTTTACAAATCAGGCTACATGTTGGTGTGCACATGACTACGCACACGTTTTCCAGAGTAATTGCATTTTGGTTAAATGACAGTTTGAGTTTTTCATAAAGTTTGTGCATAAAATTTAATAATATATTTAAATGACACCTCTGTCTAGAATGAATATGCCCGTTTATAGCTATACTGGCTCCTTTCTGATGGTTACAGGTGCAGTAAATATAGCCTTCCTCTGAGTTTTGAAGGATGTCACGTCTTCTGTAAAATTTCAGTTGAATTTATTAGTCTGTATAATGCTAGGTTTTGTTGTTTGTCTGTTATTATACACAGTGACAAAACGCAGAGCTAAAATATTGCTACTCCAGTAAACCACAGAGGTAAGAACAAAAAGATGTTTGAGGTGGAAAACTGGAAGGGATTAATAGAACCACAGCTTTAAAGGGTTAAAACCCCCCCAGCTGGACTGAATAACCCATTTTGACAAAAAAACGCAGCCAGCGATGATTGCTGTTATTATGTATGAAGGGTGGTATTTGTGTTAATAGGAAGGTCAAGCTGCATGTTGGTGGGAATCAGCTTCGGCCTGCTGTGCACCATACAGGTTGCTCTCAATGTTGTTCTCTGGCAGCAAGCAAGTGAGTATCAGCCCCCATCTTTCACATCGCACTGCAAAAACACAACTCTACAGGTTTTATGGAGTAAATCTTTCTATGAAAACTCATTTGAAAACTATATAAATCTCAGGTAATACTAGTTACAAGCCCATATGTACTGGATGTAATAAAATGGTCATGATTTACATGCTACTTGTATTTTTGTTCCCTTGCACTACTGTACATCACTAGTGGCAAAATATTACAACTCGATTACCTTTGTTGCTGGGTTATAATGTCCCTGTATTTATGTACAGGGTAGGTGACCCAGTAATAACTAACAAAAGTCAGATGTTGTCAGAAGCATTCAGTCAAAGCTGTTCACCAGTAAAAAACAGTTTCAAGTTAAATGAATGTTCCCAACTTCATTTTTTATTTACATTTAAAGTGTTGTATTCCCTGTCATGCATTGATATCCCCTATGATACACTGTTACATTTTCAGTCTTACATTTACATGGTTAATATACTTATTAGCATTCTTTCCAAAGTGAGATTAGTTCAATACCACTTTTCTTTACCCGGCTGTGTACTTGAAGTACACAGCCGGGGCCAGAGGGCAATTAGCTTAGCTTAGCGTAAAGCCTAGGGGCAAAGGGAAACAGCTAGCCTGACTCTGTCCAACGTTCAAAAACATGTCAAACAACATCACCAAAGCTCACAAATTAACATGGAGTATCTTGTTTGTTTAACCCCTGCTCAAGCTGTAATACAAAAATGACAAGCTGCACATTGACTGGAATAACTGTTAGATGGCCAGGTGACTGGCAAACTTGACTAGCTGTCTCTGATGGAACATTTAGACCTGCAAGGTGACGTCACCTTTTAGTGTAGCAGGGGGATTTTAGTGACGGAGGACATAACACAAATGTCCTTGAAGCTTTAGTGAATCATTATTCGGTAGCAGAGAGAAAACAGAGTAGTGCTTGACAACCTTCTCAACCTGTCCTGTTTCTTTTTAAAAACAGTTTTGTCAAACCCGCAGCCAGTGTAATCTGTTATTGTAGATCACATTACTTTAGTCTCAGAACAAATAGGCCTAATGGTCAGTTAGCAGAAAGGGTAAACATGCTAGCAGATTAGCAGAAAAGCTAGCTCTGCTACTTCAGTTGGTCACACGGCCGTCTTCATGCAGGTCATGGAGCAGTCCATTGAAGGTGTCCCACATGTTTGCCCTGCTTCCAGTGTTTATGTTAAGCTGAGCTAGTCACTTCCTGGCTTTTAGTTCCATGCAACACATAATGTGAAAATCAGTTTTCTCATCCCTCAGCAAGAAAGCAAATAAATATTTCCCAAACAATCTGAAATATTCCTGTGAAACATCAGAAGAACATCAGAAAACTCTCACCTGTTTTTCCCTTTGTAGTTGGGTTTGTCAACAAGTCTCACAACAACTCAACTTGCAATTGCAACCTGATGTCGGAGAGAGACCAGCTGCTTCAAGAGAAAAACCGACCGGCAAAGGAAAAAGATAGGTTACAGGACATTATCATCCAGCTGAGTACAGACAAAAACATGTTAAATGAAAGGGTCACCCAGCAACAAAACGAGATAAAGGATCTTCAGGGAAAAATAGAAATGGGTGAGGGAGTTTTTAAAACTTTTTGAAATTGACATATCATTTTAGCCATTCTTCACCATAGGATGTCTATTGGTCTGTTGGTCAGTCCACCAGTGTGGTCCATCTTGGTCCAGGACTGAATTACCTTAATAACTACTGGATGTATTGTCATGGCATTTAGTATTGGCCTTGTCATTTCTAGTCCTGTTCTGCCACATCCGTATGTCCACTCATGTCTTTTGTCATGTCTTGTTGCATTCTTTTTACTGATCTTTCCATAAGTTTGTCATTTGTCTTGCCTTCCATTCTTAAACTGTCCCTACTCATTCTGTTCTAATATGTCTTATCCTCTCTCTGATCTCCTGTCCCCTTTTGCTTTGTCGTATGTCCTCTGTTGTAGTTTTGTGCCGTTTTCCTTTTTTTAACCTGTCTTGATCCATCCCTTCTTGTCTCGTTCTGTTCCATCCCATCTTGTCCTGATGCGTACTGCTCTGTCTCTGTTCCCAAGCAGAAAAAAAAACCTTCCACTGCCCCTCGGGGTGGTGGCCATACATGTCCAGCTGTTACAAGTTTTCCTATATGAAAAACACTTGGGAACATGCCAAAAGAGACTGTGAGAGCAAAGAAGCCCATCTGGTGATTCTCAATGATTGCGAAGAAGAGGTATCTGTGATATTTCTCACATGAAACTAGTACGCTGTATTTCACTTCTGCTACCTACACACTGTTGAAGCAGGTTTTGTTTAACCTAGTTTCTTCCTGTCCCCCCTGTCGTCCCCCCCCCCCCATTTCTTCTAAAATTCCTTCCAAACAGAAAGCTGTTAATAGATATAAAGGTCATTACGAAATATGGATAGGAATCCAAGTTCCACATTTTTCTGTGTGGACGTGGGTGGTTGGATACCAGCAGATTTATTCGTAAGGAAGTTTGAATATTTATAAATAAAATCATAATCTTGATGCAGTATTTCAGCAACTATAATGTGTACAGCCAAATTTACCCTGGCTCACTAACATCCAGCAACAAAATAGGATAAAGACTCTTCAGACAAAAATATAAATGGGTGAGGGAGTTTTTAAAACTTGGGTCTTGATAATTTAGGTCATTACTATTTACAGTAAGGCAAACCCAGCCAGGGATTCACAGAGACAGAGTAAAACATTAACAGAACACACACAGGGGAAGAAGCTACTGCTGCTCTCCAAAATAAAGCTTCACTGTGCACATGAAGTTTGCCAAAGAGCACTTGGACTCTCCAGAATGGTCCAGAAGTCCTCCTTAATGTCACAGAAACTGCTTGTTTGAGGCCACCGCTATGAAAGGAAGTTCGACCAATTACTTGTTTACACCAGCACTGAAAATGTTGAATGGATTTGTGTTTGTACTTGTGACTTAGACATGAATCACTTCACATTTTAAGACAAATTAATGCAGAAAACCAGGTAAATCCAAAGGGTTGACATATGTTTTCCTGTCACTGGAAAGATATGCAGAGACAGACATAGTCAACCCAGAACCATCTTGCATTTTGTTCCACCCCTCAGCAACCCTACCAAAACAGTATTTTGTCTTTTTTCCCTAGACACTGGATTTATCCACAGCCATGCAATTGGAACAGCTGGACTTCCAGTTGTGTATATACTGGATCACCCTCTAATACCTGGTTCCTGGGCAGCTGTTATGATCTTCGCTATTGGATATGTGAGAAAGAGCTTTAGACCATCTCTAAACATTAGTAAAACTTGCACAACAAATGTGCAGGCAAAAATGCTAATTAGTCTCTCAAACAGACAAATATATACACCATGGACTTATATATCCTACCTTGTGTTCATGGCCATAGTTTGTAATGATTGCTTTATTATAATGCATCTCTTCTAAAAATAATAAGTTCACATAATTGCATTATTACTGTGAACTTCTTTATTATGTACCTTCTGTATGTTTTTTCACTAATATCATTAATTCAATGCATCAGTGTGAGGCCACATGGTTTTCTTGTCATTTGTTCTGTGTTATTCTGTCCCATTTCAATGATTGCTTATAAAAGAGTTTGTGACAGTCACTGAGCCAAGACGTCATCTGAAAGGAACAAACCAGAGTATCTTTTCTTCTGTGCACCAACCAGTTGAAGGTTACAAGTTTCAAATGTTATTTATGGGCTTTAGGCTTTAGTTTGTGTTACTGTATTCTGACTATACAGTCCTTAAAGGGAACTTCAGTGTCTGCTTTATAAAGCAACACCACATAATTTCAGCATTCAAATTAATTTTAATTTTAAATGTTTTCCATTCCTCAAATTGATCTGCAAAATGCACTGAAAGTGTCAGTAAAGTGGAACTACACTCTTCAGATGTAGAAGATTTGGTAGAAATAATGAGTTGTAGTAACTTCTGTAGACCACTAGAGGGAGTCATTGTCGTGTTTTTGTACCTTGTACCCAGCAGGAACTTCGCTTAAAGCAAACATTCAGTTTACCAACCACTCGGTTTACCATAAACATTTCAAGGATTTTCTGATAGAATTTTTGTGAAAAGTTTAATTTACAAAGCAAAATGGTAATAATGATGGCTTAGCCTTGAAATATGTTGTTACTTTTTTACAATATGGAAGAATCTGAATAAATTACTTAAAATTACAAACTAATATATAATGATATGTGTCACCTTCATATAGTGTCAAACAAGTAGCCAGTGTTGAAAACTACTCCATTATCTCCTTTTTAAAATAGGCTAATTCTGACAACTACACTTAAATGTAGGCAGATTAGATCATTAGGTCCTTTAAATTAGGTCAATTTAAAATTGATTGTATTTGTTATTGTTATCTCCACAATTGCATTAACAATCTGATCATCTGCATTCATTAAGCAGTGCCATTTGTGATGCTTCAAACACTACAAGTATTGCTACTGCTAAAGCATTGTACTGCTCCATAATACTGTGGCAAATAAGTTCTCTCAGTAGTCAGTGGTTTAAAATTCTGTATAGTGACACTGCCTTCTCATTTAATAAACACCTTAAAATCATCTCTTCCACTTCTCTGTCACACAGGATCAGTGTAGGATAAAAGGAATGTTACCATTGGGTGCTATGACCTGCTTTGACCTTCTTAATTTGCTGTGCTGTAACTTGCTCTGCCTGTTCTGGAAGCTGACTGACTGCATTCTAGGTTTGTGAGCTGTCCCTGACAACAACAGCCTGTCCCAGTTGTTCTTCCTGGTGTGTGCTTCCTCTGATAGCAGAGGGGAAATCCAAGCGAAGGGGCCAGATAGGTCAGGTGCCTGGTGGCAGATCACCTCTGCCTCCATGCTGTTATGTAACATTTGGAGCAGTGCACACCCAGATGAACTGTTTGTGATCTTAACCACATTGTTCAGTCACTGTCTAACTAATTATATGGAATTAATTAACAACTAAAAGAAAATATTGTCTGTGTTGGAAGATAATGCTTTTACATGGAAATAAGCTCAGCTGTCTAAGTAACACCATGTGTGTGGGGGTTAAATCCCCCTGTGTTATCAAATTTGGCATCTTTCCCTCTCAGTTATCCAGGCATTTAGCTGACACACTTACCCAGAGCCACTTACAAGTGCCTCAGGAGAGTAGGCTTAAATACATTTAAACAGATACAGTCTGATCCTGTTCTTGCCATTAGTTCACACAACAGCACGTTGTTAGAAGTCTTCACAGTTACATTCACAGTGTGAGGAACTCGCCATGAGTAAGTTTTATTTCTGTCATAAAAAGTCTGTTATTAAACCTGATTTTTACTATTTAATGTATTTTCAGAACAGAGACATGTGAGAAACCGAAGCTGAAGGATGTTTTCTATCTTTCATGTGTAACTCTGTACTGTGATGTAATCAACTATAGACTGTTCCAGATGAAGAGAGACACAACCATCAACTGTAGGATAAGTGTGTGTCAGGGTGTGCCTTTGCAACTATATATTGTACTGTTCAAATCCATTTTACTCAGACAACTCTGTATGCGCATGCATACTTGTCTCCTTGCTGCAAGTAAACTAATTATTTACAAAGATTCCAGTGATTCTGTGCTTCACTGAAAATTCCTTTGACAAGTAAAGAGACAGCGAAGTGAAGGTACAGACATGAGCCTTCAATGTCTTCTCAGTGTCCTTTATCAGGACAAACACTCCATGTTTGTAGTGGATATCAGGATCCTGCTGACAACGTGCTGTCCTAGCAAGTCCACACAAAGGATGGAATATTTCAAATACAAAAATTCCATAAGAGAAACATGAGGTTAGAAAGATCCTTTGACACAAGTGTCATAGCTCACATTACTTTCCATTTTTAAATTTAGTTTTATAGAATCTCCAGCATTTCATTTTTCGCACCCCAAAGTCAGAAAAATCAGTGTTGTTCCCATTACTTTTATTCTTCCATCACTGGGTGAACAACAAAATGCATCTCAGGACACTATAAACTAAAGTCTAGACCTTACTGTTATTAATATTAATATTATACAGGAAAACCCAACCCAAAGTTTACAAGCAGTGAGAGGACACTGCAATCTGGTCCTTCCTCTTTTGAAAGGATTCAACATATCCTGTTATTCAGACAACTCACCAGCAGGATAGGGTGACGCAGGAAATGATAACTAGACTGTATGTATAAGTCAAGCTCAACAAGGCGTCGTGGTGTCTGCAGGGACTAAGTGGATTTACAAAAATGTGATGTGTCATCCATGTGTGCATGTTCATTCAAATCACTATCTTTAACCTTATGTGCTTTTTAGTCAAAGCAGTAGAAAACTGATGGCAGAACAGGCGGTAGTGTGAGGTTTGTGTGTTTCCACCCATCTGTTTGTCGCTAACCTTACTGTATGTATCTAAGTCGTTCCTGTCAGAGCTGCTCTGTCAGCCTCCATCCTTGCAGTAAACAGGCACATTGTGTTGGTTATGCAGTAATGTCCCCTGAGGCTGCTGTCTTTTCGGTCTCTGTACTTTCTCCTTTGGTTGACTGGAGGAAAGAAAAGAAAAGATGTACGAGGTGATGCCAGAAAGATAAAGTCTGTGTATGTCTCTGTAGAAACCCGGTGTCCTTCTACTGTCCTCAGAGATATTTTGAGTGATATGAATGTTTTGTGTTCCATTTTCCAGCAGATGAAATACAGTCATGTGGGCTCTAGTAAATCTGGTTTGATACTGAATTTGTTATCTTCTCAGAGGCTGTCAGATATGGTGCTGGATCCAAATACCAGTGTAGTCTCTGTAATTGGATGTGTGTCCATCAGCATCACAAGTGTAGGATCTGTCATTCGTGTAGTTTCAGTTTTATGTGCCAAGGTTTCATAGTAGTGAAGGTTTGAAATGAAACCCAGTTTTCCATTGGAACATCACTGGAACAGTAAAATGGCATGATCTTAGCTTGGATGCCTCTAACTTTGTTGACAAACAATTATAAATATGTTCATAGTTGTAGTATGGGAACAGGGCTGGGGCTTACAAGCCTATCAACTGTCTGATGAAAACAACTGGTTTCACCGGGGCCCCTCAGGTCAGAGGCAGAACCAGCTGTGACAGACCAGCTTTTGTTATACTACTAATTAGTCTGGGAAACTTAACAACATCGCCACCACAAAAATGACTGAATACACTGTACCCTGTACTAGACGTTAAAGCTTAGAACTGTCCATAATTATGTTACATGCTGTTTCTCGGTATAGTTTCTAATGTAACAACTTTATGTACAGCTTTGTTGATCGTTGCTTTTAGGAAATGTTATGGCAGTGCTGACTGCATCACAGCCAAAGGTTATCTAACGAGTCCATTTCCCGGAACAGTAAGTGTTGAGGAATTGATCGCTGTGGCAGAGATGTGTCAGTACATGTTGCCACACATGCACAGGACAGACTGACCTCACATCCAGTCTAAAGGCCAGACCACAGTGATGACGATATGGATACAGTCTGCCATTGTGATATACTGTACGTCATTGTACAGATAGATAGCGTTTCGTGTCAGGATGTACTTTTTCTGGAGTTGAGATTAATCCAAGTACTTCATCATATTGTTTTTCAGTTTTACTGTCTTTCAGAGAAACAGAAAAGCTTAACATTATGCAAAACAAGAAATTACAGCAGAAAGGTGTACATATTGACCTGCACTATTACTGCATTACCAAATAAATATTACTAAAAAAAGCAGTGATTCATCTGTGTTTATGTAACAATGGGCACCAGTTATATAAACCATGTCAGATCTAGGCACCTAACCAACCACCCCAAGTCTTTTTAATGTATTTATTGGGTACTTTTCATTTACTGCTCATTGTAGCTTGTTAAGCACCTCCTCTATGTTTGCATGTTGACTAAAATAAAGTTAAACCACAGCACTCAAAGAGCGCAAACTCACATCAGTTTTCTCATAATGCCATTCCGCCTACAAGCTATATCCCCACGATAGTTTGACCCTCATAATACAATCCATTGACCATGAAAACACACCCAAAGTACTGGAATCACATTGATATCACTGGTAGTTTGAAAGTTATTCAAGAAAAAGCATATTTCATTAATGGCAGTTTTCTTCAGGCTCTGTTCATACCCTACTGGATCAGTAGGATCTCAGCTAAAATTTGGTCTTAGTTGCAAGTCTGTAGCCTTATTTGTTTTGTCACAGCAATGAGTTTTTCATGAGCAATAGAAATGTGAATAGTCTGGATCAGCAGATCTGGAATTTTATTTGGATTCAGTCAGCATGTACAGATTTTATGTATGTATGTTTGATTGATACATTTGAATTTAGATATGTAATATGTATTAAACCTGTCAACCAGTCATTACAATACTCGGCCGCTACGTGGCACTAATCACCCCTCATACTCTGCGCAGGCCTGCCGGGGGAGGCGTTCCCGGTCTGGAGCGGAGCTCGGGACGCTTCGGCTTCGGGCTCAGTGTGGACGCGTAGCTCGCCGGGGAGAGACGTCGCTCTCCGCACTGGTGGATACGCGCCATGGTGTTCGTCTTCGAAAAAGCAGTTTTTAAGTCACTAAGTTAAAGCTGGGGACGTACGTTGTACTCGTGAATCCGACGTGTGGTGAGCGGCAGACGGATGGTTGTGCGGCGTCTCCGCGGTTAGCCTGTCTTTGTTCGGCCGTCACGCCTTCACCTGCGGTATGGATCATTTAGAGAAGGAGCCCCGGTCAGACGAAGAGACTGAGTATGAAGACGAGGAAGTGGACCCCAGAATCCAGGTACCTTTCAAAGCTCAGTATCGATTGGTGGTGCTAATCGATACGTTTTCGCCGTAGAGCAGCCGACACGTCTGTGACAGCAGGGAACAAAGATGCAGGGCTACGTAGGCTGAAACGCCGCCTGGCAGCGGTGGCACTTCTCATCTGGAGGATCTGATACTGATGCAAATGTGTCAGAAAGTCGACCCTTTTCACCAAACATAATGTTAAAGATGAATTTAAAATCTGTGTATGCAGAGATTTTCAAAGTAAAGTTAGTCTTCTACCAAATACAAAGAATAATGAGGTAGACAACACTGAAAATAAACAAAACAGTTTCAAGACATCATCTTTGAGAAGTAGCAGCAGTTTTATAATTATGCAGATTGTTTTTTCAGATAATCTATTAGTAAATTGTTCTACAGCCTGAAGTCTGGGTGGAAACACCTCGTATTTGTTCCTACAGCCCGAGTTGGTGCTTGCTTTGTCCAGTCCAGTCCCATCCTCCAACAATGATCAGTTTATGGTCTCACAGAACAGAGCCTGTGAAAATCCTCCCAACGAAGAAGCTGGAACTAGTGAATGTTTGGTCCTTTTGTTTAGAAAATGAACTGATCATCAGGATAGTTGCAGATTCTGTTAATGGATTTATCGATTCAAAGACATACCGAGAGGTTCTCCTCATAAATGCCCACAAATGTGATAGTGTTCTTAGCTTGTATATTAAATGTTCACATGGGCTGTGGTGTGTTAGTAAACAGTGAAAGCAGGTGTCACCCCCCGTAGTGAGCAACCCAGAGGTCAGGGTTTCCCTTTTTCTTATCAGAGTTTCTCAATCTGTTTTGGTTGTGACCCTGTGACCTCCTCACCACCTTGCGGTATCTTCATAGGCCCTCTAGTCACCAGTTTGACATTTGTTTTCCAGTTTTGACCAGTTCCACCAACCATTATCCAGTTAAGTGGGAACCACTGACAGTGATAATAACCTAATTAGGCCAAAGGGATCGTGTAGATGGCTGGATTTGTTTAGCCAGAAGTTAAAATGGTGATAAAACGTCAAAACGTTCTCTGACTGCAGCCTCACGATGGGAGGATTTACAGCTTGTCTCTGCCATATTAAAAGTAACAGAATTCATTTGTGATGGTCATTTTTGTACAGTTTGTCTTGTTTTTTTTCTCCTTTCATGGACAGTTGCTAATTGATGAACTGAAAAACACAAGCAGGACATTAATGGATGATAAAATAATCTTAGTTGTACTCCTAGTCAAAGTGTGATTGCATATTGCTGTGTTTGGACTGATTTGGGTTAAAGGGAAACTGTTTTAGAGAAGAGATGCCTGAAGTCATGTTTAATTCACTGTTTCAGCAGTTTTATTCTTCACAGACTAATGTAGACCTGAGTCAGATACTCTAGTTTAATGTGAACCCCGCTGTGTCCTCAGTTAGTCTAATTCATTCTGGATGTGGAGAATTCCCTCTCCTGAAGGTGGTGGAAGGCAAAGAGCTCCTCCTTCTGCCACCTCATCTCCCTGCTGTCCCCTCTCTTCCAGGGAGAGCTGGAGAAACTCAACCAGGCCACTGACGACATCAACAGATGTGAGACGGAGCTGGAGGTCAGTCTGCTCACGCACACACACACACACACACACCTGTGTTCTCGAACAGCGACTAATAAAGCGTGTAATTGCACACCACGGCCTCCGTTAGCAGATCCTCTGCTCGGGTGTCGACTGTGAAACCAGCCTCCTCGGGCCGTGTTGTTTAGAAGGTGTCACCACGTGCACTCACAGCAGCTTTTTACTGAATTACAGCTTGACCTTTGACTTGTTTTCAGGCAAAAACAATTTGCAGAAAGTGCACATGTTGCTCTGTGTCAGCAGTTTGGACATCCAGGAAACTGAACTGTGACTGGTTTAGTAAAACACACTGACTTACTGTATTGTTACAATAAACCACTTTTACTGAGCACAGTTTGAGTTCAGAGTCTCGCTAAGCGACTTGGGCTGTTCTAGAGCCTGAACCTGTCACCGTGTCATTAGGGCCATTCACCTGGTATAACTAAACTCCAGTAAAAGTCGATGGCTTACATTTATGTAGGTCAGCACCACTGTAGAGGTGAAGTCCAAAGTCTTAAGGTGGCCACTGAAGTGCATACAGGTGTACCTAATAAAGTGGCTGAGGTATGTGTGTGTATATATGATTACTCTGATTTATAATTCCTCATCGGCATGTTTTCCCAGCACATTTTTGTTGGCATCCTGTTCCCGTTCAGATGGATCCATGTCACAGAAACATGAGATAAACGACTGTGCGTTAAACTTCAGCGTAGACGAGTAAACACACCAGACACACGTATGCGAAACCAACCACATCGCCGTGACCGTTAACGTCTTTTCTCTTGTAGAAGTAGACCATGAAGTTGGAAAACACTTCTGATCAAATCTCACCTTTGTGTGCCTTGTCTTGGTGGGTTTTGTCCTTTCCTCCTCATTCTGGGCAGCAGTTTGTCAAATAGTGTCATTGGACCGTATCCCTCCATGCAACCCCCCTGAACACAGGGGGGGTATTGAGCAGATTGCTGCTTGGCACACTAGAATGAGGAGAAGAAGACGACAAACTACCGGCTGGTGCTGCCTTCTATTGTCATGCACACTGACAAAAAGAACAATGAAATAAAAACAGGTTCAACTAGAAGAGTCTCAGTCGATCTATTTATTTCCCCTGCTGATGAAAACTGTGCTTTATCTTGCACATGGTGTGAAATTCTGCCCAGATTAGATTAAGAATAATGGTCGGGACTTAATGTTTCTTATCCATTATTTAGACCCGGCTCTTTGGTTTTACAGTACATACTCGAGTTCTTAAAGGTTGTGACTCATAGCAGAGGCAGCAGAAGTTTAATCTCCTCAACTAGCAACGTTGCCAGCAGGATATAGGATGGAGGTGAAGGCTCAAGAGCGTGAGTTATGTTGCTGTGTGTTTCTGACAGAGACTTCATTCACTGACCTAGAATCCAAAGCAGCACTTGAAATGGGTTTTTTCTTTTTGGTTGCAGAATTCCCCATAGTTTGTGTTGGCTTGACTTACTGAGGCTTCTTTCTTTCTTTCCATCAGGATGCAAGACAGAGGTTTCGCTCGGTGCTGATGGAAGCCACGGTGAAGTTGGACGAACTGGTGAAGAAGATTGGCAAAGCTGTGGACGACTCCAAGCCGTACTGGGAGGCCCGCAGACTGGCCAGACAGGTCAGTCAGCAGCGCACGGATAGATGGGTGGTTAAAAATAATTGAGACCCATTCAGGCCAAGGCAGAATTCCAGGTTTGTCAGAACGGGTCCACAGATGTTAAACTGGCCAGTCTCAGGTCTTCATGATCAAATCAGACAAACCACTTACAAGTCTTTCAGGTTTGAATCCTGGCCAACAAAATGCTGACCACAGCATTTTGTTTAACATAGGTGAAATCACGCCTTCCCATGCACACGGACAGGTTAATGATTCAAAGTCTTTAGGGATACATAGTCTGGTTAATGTGTCATTACTTTCATATTGTTTTGGGATTTTATCCAATCCAAAGCTGAGACTTAAGTCTTACTTCTTGTGACTCGAGTCCAGGTCTCAAGTCGGGAAACGTTCAGTCAGGACCTGGTGATTTGATGGAAGGTGGAGTGGTTGAATGCACGGATGGTAGGAAAATAGCAAGCTAGTGGAGAGAGTGAGCCGTCATCAGGTTACTCTCCTGTATGAGCGGGTGATGATGGTTGATGATTATCTAAACAGCATTCATCCAGTTATTATTGTTCAACTACAAAAAGTCCACATCTGTTCTACTCTGCTGATGTGTCTGATTAATTGCATTCCTCTGTGCAAGCATTGGTCCAGCTTTTACGTGTTGTCTGTTTAGGAGAAAATAAGATTTTCTTGCATGAACCTTAATCGCTTTCTGTCTAGTTGATCACTAAAATGCAGAAACCGTAGTGTTAGTGTTTATATTACTGTCTATAGCTTTTTATGTGTTCTTTTTATATCTGTATGATATGTTAAGTGCTTTGGTCAGCTGTGCTGTGGTAAAGCGCTATATAAATAAAGTTGAGTTGAGTTGAGTTGAGAAACTGGCCACAGGTTAAAAATGGTAAGGGGCCGTATCACTTCCCTTTTCGGCCTGGCCTCAGCACAGTATGTAAATAAAGGGGGAAGCAGCCACATGCACATCTCGATAAGCTTCACAGTCAGAAAGCACTGGGACCAACTGAGACTGAAGGTTTTACTGTGCAGTTTCCTGGCTTCTTGGGTTAAGGTGGTCCTCATACAGGAGGGCTGTCGGTGATGTTTGTGTTGTCACATAGAGGCAAACACTCGCTATGATGAAAGGTGATGTGCTGAAATACAGGTAGTGGTGAAATAGTTTGACACTGCAGCTGGAGTTCCCCATTTCAGCTTTTTCTAAGCCATTTAAACTAGGTTCTCTGAGGACACTGCTGCTATTATTTATTTCTTAACTTTATTAAGGATCACACAAATGTTCAGGGAGAGATTGGCCCAGTTTGTGGGCACAGCTACAGAATACCTATAGAAATCAGTGACGCCCAAACTTGATGCCAGACTAGAATCTGCTGTGGTTCAACTTGCTCTTTGGCCTTTGATGATTTAATCTGAGATTTATCGCAAAACCCAAACTATTCTAAGTACGGTAGATCCTGTTGTCCAAAGTCCTTAGAATCTCAGGTTCCCATCGGGAATCACAGCAGTGGCATCGGTTCATGCACTGAGGCCCTCGGGCAATCATGAAATAACGCCTCCTCAATTTATATCAAATCTTAATTTTTAAGCAAGAAATCCTACTTTATAATTCAGCCACAGTTACAAATCAGTTGTAAGTAAGACGTGAATAAGAGGAAGAGATGCGTTTGTTTGCTGTGACTCCTGTGTTTGTGATGCACCTAGCTCTCGACTGTGATGCATTTCAGGGGAACTGAGATGAGGATGTGCAGCTTGTGATCACTTCCTGTCAGCACACCTGCTTTCCTGACTTCTTCCTGACTTTTTGATATTTACTTTCACTTCTAATGCATGTATGTATATAGAATGACTTGATTTAAACTGGAAATGTGCGGTGAGCCCTGGATTGAAAGTTTGGAGAAGAGCTG
>NW_018128046.1:2299426-2343162 GCF_001952655.1 Monopterus albus
GGAAAGGCCAGGTACGGCAGAGGAGTGAGGAAAGGTGTAAATGTTTTAGACCTGGGAATAAAGCAGGCAATAAAGGAGGAAGCATAGGGTGGCACTTCGAAGTATGAAGAGGAGGATGAGAAGGAGAATTTGAAATGCAGCAGATCCAAGATGCAGCAGGGTTCGTGCTTTCCTCCAAGTGAAACAGTTTGAAATCAGCACCCTAAACCCTCGAGGAACCTTGAGATGAGACGTCTGAGGGTTTTGTTAACGGTGGACAGTGACATGCTGAGGTGTGAAACATGAGGAGCTCGGCTCAGTTGCACTGCTTAAACGTTCAGCCTTTAAACTACATTTGTGTTCAGGGTGAGCTTTGAATGGAAGCATGGAACAGAAGTGTCTTTATGGCAGACTGACTAAGATAATGAGCTTCCAACCCCTTAATTAGGTTTGTCCTCATGGTGGCTTCAGTCTCTGTGACGGGATGATGATTCCATTTTAATTTTATCATTCATTTTTAAATTACAGCTCTGCTTTGAGAGCAGGAACATTTTTTAAACATGGTTAAATGCTTAAGATGACACAAACATGAGGTTTATGTCTACGGTGGTTTCAAGGTAAGGGGAGAAATCTGGTAAGACCATGGGGCTCAAGGTTTTAGGGTCAACTGGGCCCAGTTGTCTCTGATGCTTCACAGGTTTCTGTAACACGGTCTTTTCCAACTGCAGACAGAATTTGTTGTTGTAAGTGATCAAAGGTGGAACACCTGTAGGTGCTGTTTGCACAATATTTATTTTGACTCATTATTTTCTTTGCCTGTTCAGAAAACCTCTCTCTCGCTCTCCCACTCAGGTTGATAAGAACCGATTTATTTGTGGAAGTAGATAAGCAGCAGGTAGCGCCCCGGGTGAACCAGAGGTTCAGCGACAGGCGGAGTCAAAAGACCCAGGTAGAGGATAAGAATCAGGCCTGTGCGCCTGAGACCGTAGGATAATCAGCATTTGCATATCAGGTATCTGGCTGGCAGCTAATGATTCACGAGTGAGGCACCGAGCAGGAGAGCTGTAAGGGCTTCTTCACTGGATCCCCTTCATAATAAAATAAGACTTTGTTTTAAGTATTTTTAAAAAGTACTTCATTAAAAAATGATTCAAATAAAGTATCACTTTTTCACATTGATCTCCCTGGTGAAGGTTTGTCAGATGAAAAATAAACTGGGGCTACTGACCAGCCAAGAAACCCCAACACCCCCAATGCCAAGTGTCCTCTGTGCAAATGATACCACCTACAGCACAAAAAGGCTCTTGGAGACCTCTGCACCCTTAGCTAAGAGAGCTCAAGCAGAAGCCAAACAGAGAGCCACTTGTCTGGAGGTGCAAAAGCCAGGGTGGATTTTCTCTGCTTTCTAAAGGCGTCTGCAATTACGTGTGCGTTTATGCTACAAGGACACAATCAGAGAGAGTTTTTAGTGTCGTCAGGAACATTGTAACCCTTCTCCGAACTGCTCTGAAACCACGAGGTTAACCTGTTAGCCTTGGATGTCTTGGACACAGATGACTGTGTGCTCTTTTGTGCTGAGATTAAACTCGACCACCTCCTGTTTGTCATGCACAGATGTTGGCTTGTCCTCAGTGATGGTGGCCCAAGGGTAAACAGATGCCAGAGGATTAGGGAGAGAATGAGGGGACGCAAGATGGAAACACTGGGCAGATCCTCAGCTGCTGAGATGATGATACGCTAGATTTGGAGAGAGAGATGTGATGCAGCTGGAGTGTAGGCCGAGAGATTGGAGACGGGAAGAGAAGGACAAAGTGAGAGAGAGCGAGAAAATGGATGTAACTGTGTTGGCTCTTTGTCGATAGGCAGGATCTTTAGTTTGTACCTTAAACATTTTGTATTTCAAATCAAAAGGGAAAAGTAAATACATCATTCACTACAGTGGGGGTTTTACAGTACAAACAAAACTTGGTTTAAATATTCAAAGCTTCAAAAAGCAACTCAAAGGTGGCAGCGTCCTGTCCTGGAAGGAAATAAGAGGAAGAAATGTTGAACATGGAGCTGGGGGAGTGGTGGGGGGTTAGTTATGTGTAGTTAGCCATTGTGTTGCACAAAACAATTCATTAATTACATGGCATCCTCAGATATCGCTCTTCCCTGTAAATTCTTCCTCTCTTGTGTTCTTGGCAGGCCGTGCACACCAGACTTAAGCCACCGTGAACGGTGCTGATGGAGTCAGTGGTGGAGGGGTTTGGGGATTCAGGGGAGGGAGGCTAAGGAAACTGCTGCAAGGTCAAAGCCATCTGGTCCTTTGACCACCTGGGATGCTGTGTGTGTGTGTGTGTTGTTTTGCGTTGCGATGCCACCGGCCTGTCCGTTGTTACATAACAGCTCTGACAGGCACATTGCTGCAGCAGCTCTGACGGAGCGCTGTGGTTGGGTGTGGGTTTTGTTTTGTGCTCTTGACTATGACTCGGTAAGAACGTTCAGTGAAGTGTGACAGCGTTTTCACATAGAAAGAGAAGATGTGAAGCTAAATGGCGCTTTTCTTTTTCCTGGCCTCAAAGTTCACATCTTCATTTTTCTCATCTGCTTACCGCTCTGATCCTTAGTCAGTTCAAATGCTCCGACGTGCACGCTCATGATGTGGTCTTCAAGAACCAACAGTCCCAGCATAAGAAGCTTTGGTGATGCTCATTCACATGTAGCACGCCCGTACCAGTCGACTCAGCCTGTCCTTGTTACAGCTTTCCCTCTCAACACAGCTGCAGCACTCGTCCTAAGTCTGGATGCATCTGACTTCTGACCGCTGCTGAACTCATCTGTGGTTCATTCAGCCCAGAATCTCAGCCACTCGCAGTTCGTTCACCTCTCTCCTTAAATAAACATGGACATCACGTTCGGGTTTGCTCAGACTAGTCAGGCACACTGGGACACAAAGGACGGTGTGTTTACATCGCTCGTATGGCTGTCTTTGATAGACATTCCCAAATCGTTCTTCCTCTTTGGAGGAAATTAATTGCCAGCCTTGATCGAGGAGCAGAGCTGAAAATAATCCAGTTTCCTTGAAAACTGGCAAATCAGGTCATTTTGAAAGCAGCCACTGTTTCCTACACTCCGTCCTTTTCTTGTGTTAATTGGTGCAGACAGACAGGCTTTGGTTTGTCTGGGTGAAGGTCTCCTGTATCAGTCTGCTGTGATCCCTCTGAGCACTGCAGCATCATGAATGTAAAGAAGGGTCTTCAGGCTGTTCCTTCCTGGGTGAATGAAGGACAACCATGCACATGGCAGGACATCTAACGGGACAAAATGTGAGATACAGACTTTGAAGTCTGAGCATGTTACAGGATCTCTGAAGGTCAATGGAAAAGCCTTTTGTATGATCTAACGGCTCATTTCCCGAGAACATCTTTGTTCGACAGCTCTGACTGATGAGGACACGCCTCACTGTCCTTTCTGTCTCTGCTCCTATCTCTCTTCCTTTGTCATTTTACGAGGTTTTGAAGGCCACTACGGGCGTTCGACTGACGGCACTGATAATATACTGTATTTATGCAAGTCTGAATATTCATATTCAGCTAGTTTCATGTTAAGACCCGACTGATGTTCAGTCTGTTCTCTGTTATTTGACTGTGAAGGACGTGGAACGGTGCTGTGTTTGATATGTCAAAGCTGATACATTGTTGGATTTATTTATTTATTTTTGGTAGTAATAGAAATTTAAAAATAAGGATGAAGTGCTGCTGGTTCGATTTCCTCTTGTTGGACAAGGGCTGTTTTTTGTTTGGCCCACGGATCAAGGAGGAATTTGATCTGTCTCCTTAATAACTTTAATTGGGCCCGTTCTCTTTTCTCATTTACTTTCTGCATAAGAGACAATTGAGATATTTATTTAAGGCTGAAATGACATGTGGATGTAATCAATTACATCTCTTATGCAAATGACACATTTCAACACAACAAGTTTGAAAAAACTGTTTCTGCTTTTTATCATCTTTCAAATTTTCTGCCTAAATGAAAACAGGATTTCATAAGCATCGGTAAGAAAGACTGAACCGAAAAGATCCAAGTGATACCCGGGTGTTCATGTGTGCTACCCGTTGTCCTCCCTGTCTTCATGCTTCTTTTTCCATTTCTCGTTTGACTTAACAAGTTAAAGCTGGTGTAATAACTGAAGCACCCACAGAGCCAAACTGTTTCTCCACATGCAGCGGCTCTGAGAGGGACTCTCCTGTATTACTTACTCTCAGCCTCCCCCCGGAGGCTTGTCTCTGAACATTTCACAGGGTGGAAGCACAGTGATTAAGATGTGGGAAAGTGAATAAGAGGGAGTGAGAGGAGAAGCAACGCTGAGGAGGAACAGAAAGGCAAAGTTAAACGAGATGGGAAAAAGGCCGGCAGGCAGATATGTGGCAAGCAAGAGAGATTAAGTGGGATATAGGAAGTGACGGGGAGAAAGAAAGGAAAGGGAGAGGTGGGTAAAAATAGAAACAGAAGGAGAGAGAGAGAGAGGGAGAGGGTGAAAGGGAGGGAGGAGGAAAAACTGGAACAGTGATGGGAAGAGAAGGTGGAGAAAGACAGGAACACAAACAACTGAGCAGAGATGGAAGTGGAAAAGATTCTCCGGGAAGGGGATGGAGGAAATGAAAACGAGAGTTGGACTAAAAGATCGAAAATAGAGAACTGAGATGTTCTCGTCATGCACAGTCAGTGTGGTGCAGCGCACACACTGTTGAAAGCAGAAGTGATCGGCTGTGGTGACACACCTTTGTAGACCAGGCCGTGGAGACGGAAGTTGCTCTGTCACCCTGTCAGTACGTTGCTGTGTTGGTCCCACTGAAGGGAACGGCTACAGCATTAAAAATGACATTTCCCACAGCCACGATCTGTCATCATTGTGGTGACAGTTGGGGGAAGTCATGTCCTCTTTCAACACAGCTGCAACCACATGCACAAAACACAGTAGGGCTGTTATGTCCAAAGGAGCAGGGCAGCCTACTGACAGCAGCCAGTAATGGAAAGACCAAGCTGGACCGAGTCTTGGTGTCGGGACAGGAGCGGTTTGTGATGTCGATGGGTTGTAATCGTTTGTCTCTGCCTATTGTTCTCATTAAGATTAGTTTAAATTTACCGGTTTAAACGTTGACATCGTGAGTGTGAGTGGAAGCAATAATTAAGGGATTCATCTAACTGATAATGGTCTCAGTCGTTCAGTGGATAAAATATCAATAAACACTGAGAAATGCCTGTTTCCTGAAGCCCAAGGAGATTTTTTTTAGTCCAACCAAGGATTTGCATCCATACATGTCCAGGTCACTATAATGTTGAGACAAAAAGCAACATATTCTCATCTAATGCTGAAAAATTAGTTGCACTCAGATCAACTATTAACGAGCAGCAGTAAATACAAAAAAATGGCAAGTAAATGGTAAACTGTGTGCTGAGTGAGAGTAGCTACTTCATCAGGAGCTCTGTGGACGTCAGTCCATGTCCATCTGTCCTTCCTCCGTCTCGTCCAAATGTAGGATTTTGTTCTCGGTGTTTCTCTTTTCTCAAACAACTTCTGTATGAATTAGAACGGTAGATAGATAAATTGTTTGTGAGTTTAAATGAGAATTCACGTTCTTGGGGGAGCTTTGCAGTTGTGTAGCAGAGTAGCTGTTGTCACAGCCTGTTATTGTCCAGTGTCTTGTCTCTGTGCTCTTTCCTGACTGCAGATCACACATAGCTGTAATGTTCATGTGTCCGCTTACTTTTGACCATGCAGCACAAACGAGTCAACAATGCCTGACGGTGTTTTGTCTTTTTATTTTTTACTTCCCGCAGCTTTGATTTGCCTTCTGTTCCTGCCGCTCATCTCTCCCTCGTTCACCTTCTCCTTTACTCTCTCACGTTGGCGTTGGTTTTGAACGCCGGCTGAAGGATGAAGCGTTGACGTGTGACGTGCCTGCAGCTGACATGTTGACACCACTAAGAGAAAACTAGGATTAACAGGAATGAAATGTCAACTTCATGGTTTTCACACTGTGTTTACTTGTTTGTCTGTTGTTGTGATTTACTTTTCTGTAAGGTGCTTTTATTTTGTGCATTTTGATTTCATTTATAAAACTCGTGCACAAAGTTTTGCTTTGATTACACGGTACGCAGAAGTTCAGTCTAAGTAAAACCAGTCTGTTTTCTGAACAGAACTGTTTACTGTGAAGACAGCCTCAGTTTTCTTCAGCCGTTTCTTATTTTTGCACTGTGTCGTCTCTGTGAAGAGATTTAATGCTGCGTGGACTCTGGGCCTCTGTGTGGCTCCAGCTGAGCCCTGTAGAGATGGAGGTGGAGAGAGCAGGGCAGGAACAGGCAGCAGAGTTCGGACAGTTTTTGCTTTAAGATGTTAGAATGCTTGTGATGCTCTCAGGCAGATCGCTGGGATTTACTGCAAGGCGTCTGCAATGATTCATCACTTCATGTAATGTCTTTGCTCAAGTCTGACATCCTCTATAATTGCACACGCCGCGCTGTCTCTCCCAGAGCAGAAGGTGGAGGTCAGTGCCGTCAGCTCCCGCTAACACACAAGTAGAGGGAAGGTGAGGATTCGTTTAGTGCTGCTGACACCTTCCTACACACAAACGTGCAGTAAACACAGAGACAACAGAGGGGACACAGAACAGTTTACACTGAGACAGAGTGTTGTCACTCCTTCTCCATCTTAGTTTTATACTTGGGTTGTTTTTTTTAATCTGTGGCTGTGCAGAGTCATTGTGGGCAACACTGTGAGGACGACGTCTTTACACCAGTTTGTCAGATGTTTCCTTCACTCATGAGCCAAAAACAGAGGCATCCCTGTCTGTTTTATCTGGAGCTGCATGGATTAATTCTTTTATCAAATTTTGATAATTGATTGTTTTTCATTTTCTAGCTAAATTGCTAAAATGTTTCTGACCAGAGGAAGTGTTGTCACATGCTTTTGTTCTTTCATTTAAATATTGTTTACCTTTAATTTGGATGTTTATTAGTAAATTTTGCAAAAAAAGTAAAGTATTTCATTATGACCTGCGCTTGAAAACGCGTACATGAGTGAGAAGTCTGACTCTGGTCCTGCATCCGTTGCATGTGGTGATTACTGTAGCTGTGCACAGAGTCAAACCTCTGCCTTCGCTCTGAGGCCTTTGCTCAGGAAACAACAGCCTTATCTTGTGTCAGCAGCTGAATCGTGTTTACAGCTTCATGTGAATCAGATGAGTGATGTCAGTGACGTCTTGGGTAACGCAGCTCTCCAGCAGGACAACAGTGAGCTTTGCTGTTCGGCCTTCATGCTGTAAAGTTCCTATTCTTAAAAATCTCATCTGGGTAATTGTTGGCCAGGTCTCTGCTTCACTGTGCGTTTATGAAGTTTTTGTAGACTTAAAACTCAATAACACAAAGTACTTTATGCACGAGTTTCTGGAGTGAAGCAGCCATGTTACTTTGATGGTCAAAGTTATTTCTCAAGCAAAAGAGACAAATATTCCTTGATTCTGAAATGTGAGGATTTCCTACTTTTCTCTGTCGTGTCAGTTGGAAATATTTGCGTTTTAGACTATTGTTTGAACAAAAGAAGTGCTATCCATATGTCAGTCTCTGGGAAAGTTGGTCTGGCATTTTGGCGACGTAATGTTTGATTAGTAATTGGGGAAAAATTGGTATATTAAACTGTAATTAAAACAGGTGTTGGTTCCAGTCCTAACATATTTTTGGAAAATTCTAAACACAGAATGGTGATGCCCAAACTCAGTCATCATTCAGGCTTCTTACACGAAGAACTAGAACTTCTATTCCATTCTCCAGATGTTAAACTTAATGAAAAGTACATTGCAGATGAGGAGAACAGTAGTTTCTCCTGAGACAACCCAGCAGAAAAATGAGGGACAGCAACAACCTTTAATACAAAACCAAGATTTGCTTTCTACAAACTCGATCTGATGACGACTCCTTATTGTGTGCAGCACCACAGCGGGTTCATGAAGATGTTGTAGAATGCAGTCTGAATATTCACAAGCAGCGGCAGACGTGAAGACAAAGATGATGGAGCCCTCGTTGTTATTAACGAGTCACTGCTCCATAACCAACAGATGTAACATTTAGGAAGTGATTTCTCTGTTCAGATCATGATGAAATAGTTTGACCCGTTTGCCCCTCGTTAACCACAGTGACTCAGATCCATCTAACTGTAGGTAACAGGTATATTGTAGCTGTAAATAGGGTCTGCAGGCATAACGTTGACACGGTGGGCTGACTGAAGGTTTCCTCAGGCAACAACAAAATTTATTACAACATCACAAAAAGTATTGATGGATTTTTAAAATGATAAAAGGTTTAATACAGAGACATCCTGCAGACTCGCGTGGTCCATAATGGTGTTGCTACTGGAATTGTTAAACTGTGATTGGACTGACTGACAACAGCTGTGATCATGTGACCTTCTATGTGTTGCCCTCAGACTCAGCTGGAGGCCCAGAAGGCCACCCAGGACTTCCAGAGAGCCACCGAGGTCCTGCGGGCGGCGAAGGAGACCATCTCCCTGGCCGAGCAGCGGCTCCTGGAGGAGGACAACCGGCAGTTTGACTCTGCCTGGCAGGAGATGCTGAACCACGCCACCCAGCGGGTGAGGAGGGGGAGAGGGGGAATTGATCTGACACCATTATATCTCTACATTTCACTTGCGTACATGAACATTCCCCATTTGTTTCTTTTGAAAACGGACATTCTCAGCCAACTTGTTGTTATCCTTCATGTACTCCCCTACACTGACAGCACATCGTTTGGCCTCGGTGTGTGGCTGATGGTGATATCTGATTGGCTGTTACAGGTGATGGAGGCAGAGCAGTCCAAGACCAGGAGCGAGCTGGTGCACAAGGAGACAGCGGCCAAATACACAGCAGCGACTGGCCATATGAAGCAGCTGGAGAAGAAACTCAGACGCACCATCAACAAGTCCAAGTAAGAGCCCCAGTCAGTGGGAGCGCCGCTGACGCCTGCGTCAGGATGATGTGTTTATTAATGTGGCTGCTCATGGCATTGTAACCTGTAAAATCCATACCGGGCCATGTTAGTGCTGGAGTGTTACTGTAGTGTGGTCAGAGTTTTAGAATAACATCGAGACACATGTTGAGAAAAGTTGTGAAATGTCCTGTTACGTTGTAATATTACAAAAAGTCAGAATATGACAAAGTTCTGGTCAACTGAGGACGTAGGAGCGAAGACGGTGCTGGAGGATCCATAACCGAGAATCCACAAGACCAGTATTTGTGGAAGTGTTTTGTGAACTGACACGCCCCTTTATCAGAAATCAGTTGGTGATTAGACACGTCTGATGAAGGATCTGAGGAAAGGACGTCTCATGTCACTAATAACATGTTTCCTCCAGTTCTTTCTTCTTTCATGTTTTTCTTGCACCTTATGTGGGCAGGACTGAAATGCAAGCGAGGGAACCGACGGTGCTTATGGGACCTGGGATGTTCCCATTCTGCTGTATAGTGCAGTTTGTATCACCGGTGGTTTGACAGTTTCCCACATTTCCGCTCAGTGGAATTTAGCTGCTCTCCCTGCTGGCTAATTGGCTAGCTGAAGCCAAGAACTACAGTTCACGCAGCAGAGTTTTGTCAGATCTGTTCTGGAGAACAGAAGTTGTACTGCAGTAATACAACAACAGCTTGTTGTTGTTTCTGTCCTGGTCTAATATTTGGCATCGGTCGTGTTACTGCAGCAGCATGTGGTCACAGCGAGGTGGCGAACTGCAGGCTGTCAGCACACGACCGGCTGTTAGTGGGGGATGTCAGCAGACAGAGAAGGAAAGCCTTGTGCCAGTCCCATCAACAGGTTCGTTAGATGAGTCATGCGTCTCACTCTCACACACTCGGGTTCCAGGACAGTGTCTCTCTCCATCACGCTTGAATCAGATGCTGAAAACCGGTCTGATGAGGTGGAATCGTCTGAGGTGACCATGTGGTTTCTGGTTGTCTAGGCAGGTTTAAACACATCCAGACGTTCCACCCTGATGTGGGCTGGTGTCTTTACTGTAACGTTCATCCAGTGGTGGAAAGTACGTGGGTCTAGACCTTACTTTGTAAAGTGTCCTTAGACAACTTATGTTGTGATTTGGCGCTATACAAATAAAATTGAATAGAATAGAATTGGAAAATACTTGAGTACAATGTTGAGATATCCGTACTTAATGACATTTTAGACGCAAGTATTGTACTTTTTACTCACTGCGTTTATTTGATAACTTTAGTTACTTTTCAGAATCAGAATAATTATACAAAATACAATATAATTGCCAGGCTTTATTGACCCCTGGTGGGAAATTCATAAAATACCCAGCAGTACTTTAAATTATAAGCAAGTAAGGTAGTTAAAATGAGGTCCACCTTGATGAGCTGCAGCATTAAATGTGATGTACACAATAATATAATCCAAAAATATGATGTATATAAATGGAAAATTAGCTATTCTGCATAATGAGTACTTTTACTTTTGGTACTTTAAGTATATTTTGATGCAAGACTTCTTCTTGTAAAAGTATTTTTACACTGTGATATTGCTACTTTTAACGTTAGTCATTTCTGTAGTTCTTCCACCACTGAGCGTGTCAGTATCGCATCGCCCTCCTCTATTTAGCTCAGGGTGGCTGCTCTGCACAGCAGCGAAACCTGGTCTCAGCCATAACCACATTATAGCCACACTGGTCTGTTTTCAGCAGGCAGTCAGGTGTTTAAAGGAGAAGTCTGGGTAAATCTGGAACAGTCATGAGTCTCTCCTCTCCACATCACAGGGTAAATGACACAGCTGTTCCCCTCAGTATTTCAGCAGATTCTGCTCATTCCTCGTGTGCTTTAAAAGTGTCAGTCATATTTTTGTCCTGCATTTCTCAGATCGCCTGCTGCTCAGCTTTGGACTTTTAGTTAAAGATCAGATTTTTGTACGTTAAAGTGGAAGAAATGGTTAGACTTCAGATTTTTTCCACTGTGTCTAAATATTTATATAAAAAAAAGGTAAATTATTTTCTCTAATTAACTGAGAAAATAGTCCATCAGGAAACGGTCAAACATGCCCATCACAGTTTCTTAAACCTAGAGGTGGTGCATCAGGAAATGTGTCGACGGTAAAGACTAAAAGCCAGTGAAGTAAACAGGGATGTTTAACTCTGGTAATTTCCAGCACTTGGTTCAGTACATGGTTTTTTTTTTTCCCCCGGTCTGGATCCAGCCTTGCTGTGTGTTGCCTCAGCAGGGTATTAATCTGTTCACTCATCCAACATCACAGCCCCGTTATCTCCCCATCGTCCTCCAGGTTGCCATGGTGATGATGTTGGATAGTGCTCTTTTATGGGTTGCTGTTTTCCCTCTCTTATCTAATCTCACTCTCCTCCTCCTCCGCAGGCCCTACTTTGAGATGAAGACGAAGTACTATCTGCAGCTGGAGGTACGTGACCGCTGCGGTTTATGTAGCACTGTTGGATCTTCATCAAGAGTTAAATACCTTGACCACACCACAGTGTTGAGGTTTGTCCCCTGTAGTGTAGAAAGGTCTGTGTGCTTCAGACTGGAATCACACTGGAGATTTACTCAAGCTCAGATCACAGCTGTTGGAAGTGTTTAAAACAAAGAGCACAATTAACATGAGTGGGTGCTGTGCAACAGAGAGTCTGACAATATCTAATCAGCATTAACTAAGAAGTAACAAGTCCAGCGTTGGTGGCAGTGTCTCCAGACCTCGTTTGATTTCATCTTGAGAGAAAATGCTGCCAGAATTAAATGGTTGACTGTCCAGAGCACTTTCACCTCACACATACCGATGCATGCCTTACAAGTAAATCACGAGACTTGACATGAGGGCAGGTTTTAATAGTTTTTTCAGTCCAGGTGTCGTGCTGGAATTTAGTGGAGCTTGGCAGAGAATTGTATTACTGAGAAAACATCAGTTTAAAAAAAAATCAAATCACAAGAACTGTTCACCAAATGTTTGGAGTGGTTTTGTTAGTCTCTGTGGATGTTTATTAGTGTGCTCTGAGTCCAATAGCATTGTCGTCTATTGTTCATCACAACACTCCTACTCTCCTCCAGAACCTGAAGAAGACAGTGGACGAGCAACAGGCCAAGCTGACCCAGGCCAAAGGAGAGTACAAGTCGGCCCTCAGGAACCTGGAGATGATCTCCGACGAGATCCACGAGCGACGACGGAGCTCCGCCATGGGTCCCCGGGGTCGCGGTGTGGGTGCAGAGGGCGACAGTGTATCAGGAGACAACTTTATGAGCTTGAAGATGGAGTCGGACGAAATATCGAGTGAGTATAGTGCAACATATCTGTGTCACGTCACCCTTTTGGTCTTAAGTCATGTTGACTTCAGCTGTAAAAGCGAGTCACTGTGTGTAACCTTGACACATTGAAAACATCCAGATCAGTGGAGGACACATAGCGACAAGTCTACAGCTGAAGGAATCAGTCTATATAATGTGGAATACTAGGATGGTGTCACCATGGTAACTGCAGATAAGGCACCGATTACATGCTACCAGTTAACGTTTATAACGAAGAAACGTGGAGCTGTGCAGATTATTAAGAGCCGCTGTTCATTGCTTTGATTCATGTTGGAAAATGCAACACCTGCTGGATGTGATGTGACAGAACTGCCTCAGTTCTATTTTTATCTGTTTGCTCACACTTATTCACCCTTTTTCTTCCTTCTGCTCATCTTTCCCTGTCCCTCTTCCTCTGACCTATTTTCACCCTTCTCTCCCTCCGTCTTGTCTTCCACTCTTCCTTTTTCTTCTCCCCTCATGTCTTACCTTCCACCCTACATCCTTCTCTCTATTGTTCATTCTCCTCCATCTTTCTCCCTTCCCTCTCTAACCCCCCCACTCTCTTGCTCCCTTTTACATTCTCAACTTCCTTCACTTCCTACGTTCCTTCTCCCATCACTCCATCTCACCTTCTTGCACTTTGTTCTCTTCCTCCTCCTCCACCTTTTCCTGCCATCCCCCTTATATCCCTTTCTCTCATCACAATGGAGCATCATCTCCTCCTTTTCTTCCTTCTCAGGCAGTAACTCCATGTCCACCTTCTTGTCTCACTTTCTCCTCTCTCCTCCCCCTCAGTGGCGTCTATGTGCTTCGATGATGAGGTTTGTGGCAGTAACATCATGTCTGAAGAAGACTCAGAGACTCGCTCCACATGCAGTCTGGGTTCATTTCCCAGCAGCCCCCAGGAGCTCCTGTCACCCTGTCCCTTTGTCAGCTCATCCTCCTCTGCCTCCCCGTCACTGACTCCCGTCTCCTCGTCCTCGTCCTCCCCGACCCCTGTGTCCAGGCCTTGCAGTCTGGATCTTCCCAGCACTGTGTCGCTGTCAGACTTCGGCCTCATCTCGCTGGTGCTCGGGCCTCGCAGCGAATGTAGCGGAGCGTCGTCACCTGAATGTGACCTGGAGAGAGGTAGGTGATGGAAAATAGCTGCTGAAATGTGTCTCCACATCCAGACCAACATTTAGGTAATCAGATCAAATGCAGCAGGGCTCTAGTGCCCTCCCCCTGTCCAAACAGTTTGTTATGCTTGTCCTCCAGCTCTATAAAATTATAAACTATTCTTTATACTCATGTATCAGTGCACTCTAATCCAACGGTCTTCTAATCACTGTTGGAGTAGTGAACTACATGTACTCTAACATTAGCTTAGCTAGCCTTACTAGCTTGCTAATAACATGTTAGAAGAGCTGGATCTCAGCCAGTGACAGTGTTAAAAACAAACACGGAGAGGAGGAGCTGTTCAGACAGTCCGCTGTCATTGATTTAGGACAGGTTTAGGTCTTAGGTAATACTGTAAACTCCACTGAATGGCATTTCCTGCTGGCATGTGGCTTTGTACTATATTTTATCATTTTTATCACATGTACATTATCAAGCTGATCGCTGTTTTACAAAGTACTTTGAGCTACTTTTTCCTCAGTAGCTTCACATAACCAACCTAGATTGTTGGGTAGCTGTGCTGTGGTTCAGCGTCTTCCAGTGTGAAGTCACTGGTACGTTGCCAAGCTGCGCTCTCACTGAAGCTTCCCCAGCACTACTTATTATAAATCCTCCTCCCTGCAGGTGAGAATGTTCAGTGTGTGTTCAGATTGTTTCGCAGAGGCGTCGGTTCACCTGTGTGATCACTGTGGAGGCTGGAGTCTGTGTTACACAGAGATGTTTGTGGTCTGTAGCCCAGCCTCACTGATTCAGATGGGGTGGACACAATAACAGAAACAGCTCTCAGTATAACACAGTGCAGCTGGACAGCACCACAAACTGCAGCCTGCACAGTGACCACACAGGTGAACCACAAACCAAACATCATCACCTTCAGGAAGGAGGATTTACTGCAGCACTGTTGGGTTAGGCTGACTCAGTTTGAGCTGGGTGTTCCTCATAAACTGACTACTGAATGTATATTTTATTTAAAGATTAATCAATAATAAGACTGCAATCAACAATTATCGTCATTAATCTGCCAATTACTTTCTCTCTTAATTAATTAATTGTTTTGTCCATAAATGAAACCTAACGTCTAAATGTCTTGTTTTGTCCGATCAACAGCCCAAAATACTCGGTTTACTGTCATGTATGACAAAGAAATGCTTCCAGTCTTTACTCTTTAGCTTAAAAATGACAAATGATTATTTGGTGACCAAAACAGCTGCTTATTAATTCTGTGTTGACTAATCTTGCAGCTCTAAACAGCTCTAAGATAAGAACTGCTCAGCACTGGCTGTACATTCTGCAGCACATGCTGTTAGAAGTGACAAAGAGAAACCCAAGCGAGATGAGCTAAATCAGTTCTGGGTAAAGCCTCCTGCTCCACAGAGGAGCCTGTCAAAGTGCCAGCGGGCGAGCGCTCCACCTGGAGACAGTGTTAACTAACTTAGCTTTGCAAGTTACCAGTTAGTTCACACTGGAAGAAGCTGAACTCCAGCAGAGCTACTCTGGGAGAAATCTAGTTTGGTCAACTGAGGGTCCTTAGAAAAAGTAACGTTAGTTCACTCTACTTTGTAAAAAACAGATCAACTTGACACGACACAAAATTATAATACAAAAAAGTCACATGCCACTTAGTTGTTTATTACCTGAAACCTAAACCTGTCCTCAATCTAAATTTGGCCTTTTCACAAGGGCACAGAGATGAAGAGGGAGATTCAAACTGTATCAGAGCCAACTGACCAACTAATTAAAAAAAAAAGACCTACTGTTTTAATAATCTGCCATTTTCAAGCAAAATGTCCATAAACCTGATGGTTTCACATTTTGAAATGTGAGAATTTGATGCCAGACAAATCCAAGGCATTTAATGACGTCACCTTGTGCTCTAGGAGAGCGTGGCAGGTATTTTTCACTGGTTTCTGATGCTTTAGAGACCAAAAGATAAACTTAGTTACAGCCCACCTGTCTACATAAAAAAAAGAAATTCACTGACCTTCTCCTGTGCTGCAGGCGACCGGGCAGAAGGTACAGAGGGCGACTTGGACAACGCTCCCACCGCCACCAAAAACTGCTCGACTTCCAGCACCAAGAAGAGCTTCAGCCTGGAATCACGCTTCAGCTTTCTGAACCTGCGCCGCCCCCGAACCGACAATGGCAAAAACACAGACAGCTGCTGCCAGAAGGGCGAGCCCAGGCAGACGGTGGTCCTGGTCAAAGGAGTCTGAGAGACACAGGAGAGTCTGTCAGAGAGATTCAGACTGATAAACTGTTCATAAGCTAGTTGCCACAACTGCACTCCGTTCCCACACTCCATGGTCAAACAGACTGAATGTCATGGTTGGTGTCTATACTGTGGTTACCTGTACCCAGCTGTGGTGTGACTCCTGTCTTACGAAGGCCTCTGCACCTTTGGGCTCTCATGCCTGAGAACTAAAGAGCACTTATGTTGAAAAAGTCTAGGTGAAGGGTGATGAAAGGAAAGACATGGGTCCAGCAGAATCATCATTGTTTCCACTGAAAGCTGAAAAGCTTCTGTCACTAAAGTAGAACTAGCTGCCTGTGTACAACCTGTGATAAGTGATTTGATTGTTCCATCAGAATTGTTCACTGGCACTTACTGTAGCATGCACAGGTGGTCTTCTGCTTCATTTAACAGTTAACGAAAGTCAGTCGTGGGGATGTTCAATAAATTTCCGCTGTTAAACTTCTATACACTCCTGTTTTCTCTCAAGTTGTATATGTAAATTGCTTCAAGTGTTAAAGCTGTTCCTTTTCCACATGAGCTACCTAATGTATAATTAAAGTTAATTTAAGCTTTTCTTTTTACCTAGTTTTTTTGTATGACTGTGTAAACAGCCAGAGAACATTAGTGATATAAAAACTATTACAACTGCAGATAATCATAAATATATCACAAATAGTTATAGCTGATATAGACAGCACTCAGAGATCACCGCCCCATAATGCCATTACATCTAAAAGTGGTATTCCCATCCTATTTTGACCCTAATAATACAATTGCTTCACCATGAAAACATACGGCTGGTATTTGGAATTACACTGATGTTATTAGTTCGAAAGATATTCAAGATGAAAAATGGATTCGTTCAGGGACTCTATTCACCTCCCCAAAAAATTCATCAAAATCTATTCAGAACTTTTGAGCTATGCTGTTAACAAACCAACAAATGGCAGTAAAAACTTAGTGACCAGACTGAAAAGCAGTGTTTCCTTTCTTCTTTAAAGTGAGACTAACTATTGAAATAAAATTAAAAAAAAAAATAGATAGATGTTACAGAGGCAGTACTTTATCACATCACAGATAAACAGCTCAATGGTTCTATAATAAAACAAATTTAAAAATAGGTCATTTAGTGCCATAATCCTGTCACCGCTACTTGTTGCGGCTGTTCAGTGTAGCTGCCATGGTCTTTAACCACAGTCAATAGAGCTGCAGTGATTAGTCTATTAATCAATTAGTCAATCACAAGAAACTTACTAGTCAACCGTTTTGATAATGGATTGTTTGTTTGATTTACTTTTAGGGAAAACAAACCTTTTCTGCTTTGAGCTTCTTAATTGTAAGGATTTGCTGCTTTTCTCTGTTTTATGTTGTAAACTAAACGTCTGGGTTTTAGATCGTTTGACACGTCGAAAAAATGTTCAGTTCTCATTATTTTCTGCCATTTTACAGACAATAAACTGCTTATTGTAATTGCAAAAATAATCAACAGATGAATCCTTACTGAAGACAATGGCTAGCTGCAGCCCGACATATGACTAGGACATTTGTAGGTCAAACAACGACGGACCTGTATTACTCCAGTTTCAAAAGCTTCTTAATGTTTTCCTTATTGGAACACACATTCATGTTCATTTGTTTTGGAAAGTAAAACTACTGTTTGTAAAATTAGCCATCTGTTCATAAAAGTCTGGGGGAAACTGGTTAGAAAGGCTAATGAAGCAATATAAAAATAATTAAAATCCATTTAATAGATTTTTTTTTTTTTGTGGTTCAATATAATACAAAGCGGTGACATTGTGAAATTAATCATTGTTTTGGCAAAAAAAAAAAAAAGAAAGGCGTGAAGTCAGATTATCATCTTGCTGCGCAACTACACCTGGAAGTGATTCAAACTGAGAAGTGAGGTGTACAACTGGATCACAGAGAACAGAATTTTCCATTCTGCACTCCAGCTTCTCATGTATCAGAGCTGCTGACATGCAGCCTCAGAGAACCTACAGGTAGTTCAGCCTCTCCTCAGTTTTGTGAATATGGAGAGAAAAGCTAATTGTTTTCAAAATCATGGGTGGATTGTCAGTGAAGGGTTTTAGAGGGTGACAGGATGTTTTATAACACCAAGCTACATGTTGGTGGGTTGAATGTTTTACCCAACCCTAACCCTTGGTTCTGTTGGTCGTCTTGTCAGTTCAGGTGCCATATTTAGTTATTTAGTTAAGTAGCCGCCTGCTTCAGAGCATAATTAGCATTACTCGGTGAAACCAGTGATAACTAATTGGCTGAAGGAAATTATCTGCCTTTGAGTGAGGAATCATATGTTAACTTTCTTTGAGGAGCCAAAGGAACAAAATGGTTTTGCAGCAGTAAAATGTTCCCTTGAATCATTCCCTCAGTTACTCTTTATTTTGTTCCCTCAGGTTAGAGGATAATGCTGGTGATACTCTAGATAGCGTTAACAAATCCCATGAAGTGACCAAAACCAACAATGTGTTAGTTTGTCCTTTAATACTTGCTGACTGCCCTATTCCGAGTGCGGCTCTCAGCTCCTCAGCTCCAAGCCCGCTGGACACAGTTCTTTGAGTCAGGGCTGATAAACTGTGTCATTTTCAGCAAAGGCTCAGTAGTTTCCTACAAAAGTTGGCTACTGTAGATTTTAGCAACTGCTTTTCCAGGCACTGCTACAGTGTATTGGTTGGGGGCTATATTTAGTGGTGGATTAATTCCCACTGGTTTACATGGAACTGGGACTGAACTACATTGATGAGCAGGGAGGGAGCTTTGTGGCACTGAGATATAAGAACACACACAGAGTACTTGTACTCACTGTTGGTTTTAGACTTTTCAGTTTGTTGATAAGAAAAATATGGATAATTGCCAGACTTGTCCTTTATTTGTACTGAATTATCCCTTGACACCAAGCTGCTGCCCTCCAAGACAAAGAAGGGAGGGGGTGAAGTAGCTGGAGAGGACAGCTTAGTCATTTGTGGCCATGTACAATTAAAATAAGGGAATGTGAAAGGTAAGAATCTCTAAACTGAGCAACTATTCATCCTGAACTTTCCTGACGCCTACTAAGTTCTAAAAACTGTTTGCAGAGGAAGGTGAAGATCACACAGTGAGAAGTGATAACTGATCTAAATGACTGTCCCATTTTCCCAAATAAAGGAGAGCTCACCAACACAGAGGCTTTTTTACTCAACAATAATAATAATAATAACAACAATAACAGTAAGGTCTAGACCTTACTTTGTAAAGTGTCCTGAGATGACTTTTGCTGTGATTTGGTGCTATACAAATAAAACTGAATTGAATTGAATGTTCACACATTTTCCTAAAAACTGCTGTAAAGTCTCTCTGATGAACTTTGAGGCAGGACTGCTTTAAATTCTGCTGATATATTATTTTATCAGCAACTGTGGATCAATCTGCTGCTGAAAATTGTCCCTAACAAGTGCACTATTTCCTCATGCATATTATTCAATAAGAACTACAGTGCCTTTAAATTACTTCACCTTTTAAAGTGGAAGAATATATGTTGGCCTGTTTTGAAAGACTCCCATCCTCTTGTAGGACCAAATGGCAAAAAGCTCCCTGAGCTGCTGAGCCAAGTTTCAGTTAATGAGTTTAAGGACAACAGATTCACAGTTTTTTTTGTTTGTTTTTTTTAAAAAGGCATGTTTGTACCATCGGCTCCTGTGTCATAACTGTCTGCAAACCACTGCTCTGGAGGAGCAGGTCATACTCTGACAGAGGAGGTTAAACAGAAGATGAAGTTGCAGAACAACTAATAAATTATAGCACAACAGCTTCCTCCATTTTGGACTCTGTTCCCTCAGACAGATCTGCATTAACCTATTGCTAGTTTCAGTCTTCTCATGGGTTTGTTAACGATTAAAAATATTGAATAGCACCAGCCTTATCCATGAAAGCTACATTGAAAAGATGCTACTGATCTGTACAATCACAACAGGACAGTTCATTTTCTGTTTCTGTCTAAACATCACTGGCCTCCTCTTTGCATTACATCCCACTGATCAGATGGAAAAGTGTTAGCAGCCTACATTAGGAACCATCTAGAAAAGCTGAGGCATTGCAGGTGACCAACAATTGTTCTGTCTGAAAAGCTATTAGTTTTCTAACTGTAATGACTTTTTAAAAGAATAAAACACTGGAGGTGGGTTTGGAGCCAGAAAACATCTCTTGGCCTGAGTGGGTTTACAGTTAATCTGGTGGCAGTTATGAATCTGATTAATGCACATTAATACTGTGTAAATCTATAAACATCTTAAGTGAAACCAGCTTTCACAGATCTTAGTTTTAACAGCTTTACAGGGTAAATACATAAATATCAGCACTGGTTTTTAATAATTTAAGGAGAAAAAATCTTTGGTACCAAATGTTTCATGCTATGTGATTTTATTTAAACGATCCATTCTGATTCTTAACTTGTATCAACTGCAATTTATTTTCTGTAAATTTTTAGGATTTTTCCACCTTATTAAAGTGCTGACAGGAGCGCCACATCGGCACAAACTACAGCTGTCTTTTTTGCATTTACTTTTTACAATTATATTTATTTTATTATTATTATGCATTTTACCAGTTTCCCTTTTAAAGCAATGACAAACCTTTTTTTGTGTGGGCCACTTTACTTGTTTTACATTGTTTCAGCCTGGTGTGTGGTCGATATGTTTTTAATTATGAAGACATGATTTCAAAGTATTTAAATGTTTGCCCTGATTATTTTTTTATGCAGTTGGTTTTTTTTTTGTTTTTCCTTTAATTTATGAACTTAGTGCTAGAAACCTTCATAATAACTGAGAAAAGCAGCAGATCTTCACAATTTAGAAGCTGAAACTGTGGAATGTTTAGCCTCTTTGCTTAAAAATGATGTAAATGATTAATTTTTCTGTTGGTTAGTCAGCTCACCATTTCAGCTGTACTACAGATGGTGTGCATTTATTTTAAATCATTAAATTAGGTTCCTGCTTTTGGTTTGAACTGAGGGATTTTGAGAACTTACCTCATATTTCCCGGGCCATATCCTGGAATCACAGCAACCGACACCTTCACTGACGTGGTCTGGATGATATTGGAAAAGGATTTCAGTAAACTTCATGTACACAGTACAAATACAAAAACAAAGAAAGCAAAAACAGATCACACACTTACCAAAGAGAGTTTTCCTCACAGCCATCTTAGAGAAGCTGCCTCAGTGCTGCATTTGTTTAACTCAAGAGGAGCCATTTACTGTCCCACAGATCAGAATGACCATTATCAAGGGCACTGATGTGGTCCAGTAGATCAATGTGGTTGTGTTACCTCTTCATTTAACATTTCTGCTTCATTTCTTAAGTGTAAAATGCCAAAACGTGCTTCTGTCTATTCTGTCAGAGGTTGTCAGCAAAGAGACATGAGGCAAAGTCTGCACGGTTTGAATCCCTCCTGGTCTTTGCTTCTGGAGATGCTGTAGATCAAGTCACTTGATAATTTAAGCTTCATACCATCACCGTACTGTAAAAGGTGATGGTGCCACGTGTCCGACTCACTGGTTAAAGAAGGCTGTGTTTAAACCCCAACCCTCTGTTGGCTGGTCACCATGTCGAGGTCCTTGATCAAATCACTTTATACAGCAGTCGCTGACAAAAACACGTCAGGACACGTATGAATAACACATTACTACTGAAATAAAAGGGCTTTCCCCTTCCCACATAAAACTGAAAAGAGCACAGACAGAAGCTGATGCAACACATTATATATTTAAATTTTTTAATGCCTCACTCTGGCCAACATTTAGTGCAAGTTTTGCAAACATTACATCACCATTCATACAACAGATCACTGCAGGATTGTCCTGCTGCAGCTTTGAGTGAGTCAGCATGTTGCCAACTACCAACACATAACAAAGTTTTTTATAACCAACAGGTGAAAATTTGACAGAAGTGCTTGGCAATGGATATTTAAAGCTATGAAAAGCACAGTCCAACCTTTTAGGCCACCAGCATTAGAGTCAGCCTCCACTTGGCACTGGCTTTATTATGGCTCACTGTTAATAGTGATTATAAGCAGAGATTGTAACCATGCTCCCTTGTAAGTGTAACTGAACCAGGTTAACATTTGCTCTGTTGCAGCTGGAATACATCATTTGCACAGGGAATAACATGCAGTCGAATCACGTTTTCGTGTGAAGTTCTCTTTGCAAGTGTCGAGTAATTTTGTATTTGTCAGAATAAACTGTATGATTCAATAGCAAAGCCAAAGCTCGAGCTAAACAAGAGAAAATCATATTCGAGCTTAACATGAGAAAATCATAGAGTTTGTGTGCTGTGTGATGAAAATATTTTTGTAATATTGCCCAGGCTCAGTGCACAGTGGCCTCCTGATGTGGTCTGAACTGAAAATACACAGGTTGCAGTGGGGTGAAAACCCATGGAGCCTAGTACTGAAACAACTGAGTCGATTAATCAAATAGTCCCACAGCCGACAACAGCCAGGCTCTGTAATAAGGTAATTTGACAGGTCTTAACTTAAGGTCCACTTGCATAGATTTTTCTTAGTGTTTCAGTCACATGCCACAGTTTTCATCATTAAATGCATATTACTCCGTTGGGGCGGAGTCGGTTCAGCTGTTACGTGACGGCTCCATGAGAGATGTGGCTAAAATCTCTGGCCTTTCGTTAAGATTATTTCATCACAATTACAGTGCCTGATGGCAAGAATGAATTTCATCCTCAAAACGATTTACACTGGCCGGCCGGTGGTTGGTCTAACTGTAACAAAAACATAAAAACGTGTTTCAGACACAAAACGTCTTCACATATTGAGCGCGCTACTGGCTCGCTGCCTTCACATGACAATACATCCTGCTGGGCAGGTTCACACCACAACACTGAGCCCAGACTGATTCACATTCAGCAGATCCACCAGGGCACCTCCATGACCTCAAGAGGACATTAGTGCCAAGGAGTTGGTGACTGCAAAGCTTTGCCAGAGTTACAGGAAGAAGCAGCAACACCTGCACATGACAGGCTACTAATATGTGACCTCACCCACAAGCAAGGTTTCATCCTGCAAACTGAGGAAGCATGGTGCCCACACCAGCTGAGCCGCTCTGAAAACTGATTCAGCTGCGTGCGCTGGTTGAATTGACATGCTCATTTCCATATCTAGAGTTTGGCAATAAACCATGAGAAATTATTTGTAAAAGTGCTGTATGTCAACAAAAAAGGTAAACAGATGATAGCAAAACATTTACATTTTCACCTTTAAAATGAGAATAAAACATTTACAAATACACACATACACATATACACAGCCACCTTTGTGAGGCCACCCACTGACAAAATATTCAGTAACCCCTACCACTGAGCTAAACCTGATTCTAACCGGGACCCTCAAACAGCCCTTTGAAGGTGTGTCACAAAGTGAGGACTCACTAACTGGTCATCACAAGATACAGCCATACAACCACACACTCCCAAACAGGTATCACATATCCAGAGTGTGATACCCGTCTCAGGCAGCACAGAGTGCTGACATGAGGCCTGTCAGTGAAATCAGGCTGAGCCTTCTGCTCAGCCGTCACATTCGCAAACACCATGAAGAGACATTATTCATCTGCTTCCACACTGGACTCCCTGTGGTGCTGCCTGGCTGCACTGCCCCTGAGGATCAAGGAACATTCATGGCTATTTGAGGAACCGAACTGTCCCATCCACCATCCACAGAGATTTTAAAAAGGTTTTGACAATTCTGACAGATTCCAGACTATTTGACTGCTGGGATCAAACTGAACAACAGCTTTGTTTTATATTGTGGCTGTGGTGTTGAGCAGCATCCTCTTATTAAGTAGTTTTGCAGTAATGAGCATCTTAAACATCTGGACACTCAGTAACCTCTCCATATCCAAGTGTGAAGGATTTCCTGACCCTACATTTCATTCTTTATGGTCTCTTTGTCTGTTTATAGCTACTTATTGGTATATCTGCTTCCTGTGGAGAAACTCACTGTAATTTGGCAGGGCCATGGATGAATTAACTAGACACAACTGTCACTTCAAATGTGCTGTACATTAAAAGACCGCCAGGTGCTTCTTCATCTCAGACATCGCTGTCATAACATTTAATAAATTCCAACCAGTAGCAAGTGTTGAGATGTCACCTCTGGATTGCTGAGGTGCTCACTGTGGCAAAACATAACCTGAAGAGAGACGATCTGCAGCTCCTGGCTGGCGTTCAGTTCTACCCTGTTGCTTCTTCACATCCAGCCACGTCCAGAATGTGGTCATGTGATTACTGTTGACTACTGAAGTCCATCTGAATTGTCTGTTAATCATTTAATTTTTGGTGAAAGTTTATTTTATCATGTCCTAAAATGTCTTGATGGTTGAGGGGGTTTATTCCGTGCAGACATCCCTCTTGATGATTCCTTATTAAAAACATATTCCTTTATTACAATATCAAGTCAATGTTGAACTTCAGGTCCACAGTCTGTCCACTTACATCAGCGGACTTTTCAGCGAAAGAGGACAAAAAAAGGCTGTTTGAGCAGGTGTTGAGCTGACAGATTATGGGCCTCGACACCTCATCACATCCACATACAGGTTTAGAAATATCCCATGATGCCCTTCAAGTACCATCCTCCCAGCCCCTGCCCTTCTTCATTGGAGCTGGGAGACCTTCAGGGGCAAGGTACTGCCAAAGTCCAAGAAGAAGGGTCCTTCCTGTTTGGGGAGGAAGGTGGTGGGGATGACGTTGTAGATGCCTGCTGGGACATGATCAACCTCCATGTAGCTGAAGCCACACCTGGAGAGGGAGCGACACCTGGATGTTTATATATTGGTTCAAAGGGGGCCACAGTTTGAACTCTACTAGTACAATGATGTGTTTTAGTCATGAAGAAACATGAAAATAACATCTCCATTTTCCATTGGAGCAGTATTTCTATTGGCTGACTGAGTACATCCACTTAGTCAAAGCTGAATAAAGTAAATGCACACTTCCTTTGTTGCAGAGGCTCCAGCATAAGTGAAAGGGAACCACTGATGAGTGACAGACCAATAGGCAATCTTCTCCAACAAGTTTGATCGTAGGGGGAAAAAACTGAACTACACTAACCATAAACAACCTTTGGAATCTATCATGATGCAGTTTCCTCATTGGCAACCTGTAAAAATTTAAACAATGCACAGCACTAACTCCCTTTGTTTGTCTTAGTGTGGTTTCATAACATTATCATGTAAATTACTGGGTTAGGTGAAATCAAGAATGTTCTAATTCAGGTTTCTCCACAAGAATTCTGTCATTACTTGTAACCAATCAAATTATTGCTAGCAGTTTTCCTTATGTATCATAAATTACTGTGCGTGTACAGTGAGGTTAGTTTTAACCCAGCTGTTGGCCTGAAGAATACCTGACTGAACATGGGAGTGCTCTCTGCACTGAGGCTGCCTGTGGGCTTCTCCCCACTGTACCTGTAATCTCCACTGCTCTTCTTCTGGAAGGCCGCCGGGCCTGGATCCCCCACAGTTGACACAGTCATCATCTCAAAGCCGACACTATACTGCCTGCAGACACACAGACAGACGCAGAGAATAACTACACGATGCTCAGGATGTGTTCACAGTGTTGTTGCTCCTCAGTGTGGATCACTTGTTGCTGCATTAAGCCTCAAACTTCCTGTGGGTTAATCTGCTCTTTTACAGTTTCCTCTTTTCTAATTGACTTTCATTGAACAATACTGGGGGAGCGCAATGCAGTAAAAACAGTGACAAAGTATTTTCAGATGTGCTTAAGATTTCATATGACATAACTAAATACACCAGCCCCAAGGTTGAGACTCTGTTCGAATCCTTCTGTGTTCACTGTCATTAAATGAACTTAATGACTTGATTTATGCAAAGATAAATGTGCAACAGGACATTTGTCATGTCACAAGTGTGTGTATGTGTGCACATGTAAGTGAGCGAGAGAGAGACAGACAAAGAGAGAGAGAGCCTGGAGATAAGTAGGTGTTAAGCCACCACGTCATTCTCTTGAGTCCTTTAATACACTGCCAGATTCAGTTCAAATGAAGTGAGATCACACCAGGTTTAGCACAGTTCCTAAATTTGTATTGCGCTCAACATTGGTTTCCATTTCAGTGTTAAACAAGAGATACCACAATATCTGCCTAAACTCTGTCCTTTTGAATAGGAAATGACAGGCACAAGTTGGTAAAGCTGACACTACTTCAGTCCATTTATCCCTGTACAAGTCTGACCTGGATCCTCGGAGCTCGACGAGCAGCGGCCCTGGCCGCTCCAGGTTCACCTGATAGATAGGGTTGTGTTTGTACGAGTCCTTGTAGTTCCCACAACCCCCAGCGCTGAGCCCCTTCCACTGGCCATTGATCTGAGGACGGAACCACAAACGTGACCACCTTGTCAGACCAATAACAGGCCAACAGCAACAAATCAGAGGCAAGTGAAACCAGACAGACGTCAGCAATCAGTGTGACTAAGATTCACTTTGGCCAAGACACTGCATTTACAGAATACAACAGGACTAACAGACTAGTCACAGACAAGGCTTAAAAGTACTGAATGGTAATCACACACTGCACCGTGAAACAAATAAGTTCTGTTTAACTGGTGTACAGACAACATACCCTTTTGGTGTGAGTGAAGGGATTTGGGATCTTGGAGAATGTGAATTTGCACCCGGAATACACCTACGAAAAGAAACACACTGAACATGAAATGGTGTAATGAATGAACCTGGCTGGTAGACAGTTTAAAAAAACAAAACAAAAGAAGATAGATGCTAAGTCTAATCTCAGTTGGTTAGAAAACTGAACTGTATAGAGCAGAAAGCCAACAAGAAGCATAAAGAAACAGAAAAATCAATAGCAAGCGTGGGGGCAAAAGAACACAACAAACAATCTAGCAAAGAACAAACAGACCATCTAATGTTGCTTTGTTATTATCAGCAACTGTGCAAGACAAAGTATAGAATGTTTCCTAATGATGGATGACTCTGAAACAGAGCTGTTCAATTATTCATGACTATTTGCACATTAAATAAATCTGTCATCTGCTGTTCTTGCTTTCATTTCTGGTCAAAACAGAGCTGATTAGTTCTTCTCAAGGAGATTTCCAAAGACACAGGCTGTCCGGAGCTGAGGGCAGATCATTTTCAGGGCTGGCTTGGTGGAGAGAGAGGAAGTGAGAGCTTAACACACAGTGTACAGTAGACACTTGTGCAGAGTGCATGTTTCTTTTTAATGACATCAGTATAAACTGCTCTCCACAGTCCTCGCTGCAGTTCAGAAGAGTCTGTGCCTCATAATGATAGAAAATATATTCTGGTCACACGTGCACATAGACATTTATACAAAGTCTTCCTCACCCGCAGCGTGTAGTTGATGGTGTTCTGCTTTTCATACTGGGAGACCACCAGGGTGAAGGTGTGCGTCCCTGCGCTGGTCAGCTTCATCTTGGTCAGGTAGTGTGGACTGTTGATGCGGATGCCATCGATGTAAGGAGGGGGGTCAGCTGCAGAGGGAGCCGGGGGGTTAATTACAATGAATACTCAGTGTGGACACTGTGACTGCCTGCGAGTTTGTCATGAAAGTAAGAGTTTGTTTGGTGGTCAGTTGTTTTGGGGTGAAACCTGTCGTAAAGCCTGCTGCTGTCACTGAACTGACCAATGCATCAGAAAAGCTGATGGTCTGGGACAGACTAATCTGCCAACCCAACAGTCACGCTCCACCTCCTGAACCACAGGCACCCATCTGCTGTAATAATGTCACAGCAGAGAGAAAACATCTTATATCAAACCTTACCTGGATAGTAAACCTTCTTCCCATCTGTCTTGTAAACAACCAGGGTGATAAACTCCCTGTTCTGTGCAAAATCATCCTGGACAAACAAACAACAGTCATTAAAGAGAAGTGAGGATTGCAATGTCACCTCACCAAAATACTGGTACTGAACAACTTTCAACTGTGTCAGTGTCCCACGGGATCTGTGTCTCTACCTTGTCAGTGATGTGTCTGGTGAGCAGCACCCACACAGCAGCTCCCCCTGCTGGACACTGGACCTCCAGCTTGTACTGGGGATTGTTTGCCAGACTGTAGACGTCCTTCACTGGGCCTTGCTTCCCATCCCAGCTACTGCGCATGGCACACAAACCACGACAAACATCTTAGATTGGGTCTGTCTACTCTGGTCACAATAGTAACCTTACTGGATGCCTAACATACAGGACTTGATTTTTCCTTTAGTCAGCTCTGGTGAGTATCAAGCATTTACAGTATAGGTACATACATTTCAATTTTAAGTTCAACAAAAGGAAGAGATGGCACACATTAGTAAAATAATTGCAACATTTTAGTAGCAAAACTTGAAGGATCACTGCTGAAACTTGAAATTAACTCTGACCTACAGTGCATCCAGAAAGTATTCAGTGCTTAACCTTTTCCACATTTTGTTATGTTACAGCCTTATTCAAAAATGGATTAAATTCATTATTGTCCTCAAAATTCTACAAACAATACCCCATAAAGACAATGTGAAAAAAAAGTTTGAAATCTTTGTAAATTTATTAGAAAGCCAGCTGAGAAACATAGTCGGTATTCACAGCCTTTGCTCAATACTTTGTTGAATCACCTTTAGCACCAATTGCAGCCTCAAGTCTTTCAGAGTATGATGCTATCTATACGCCTGGCACACCTATTTTTGGGCCTAGTTTCTCCCATTCTTCTTTGCAGTACCTCTCAAGCTCCATCAGGTTGGATGGGGAGCGTTGGTGCACAGCCATTTTCAGATCTCTCCAGAGATGTTCAATCGGGTTCAAGTCTAGGCTCTGGCTGGGCCACTCAAGGACATTCACAGAGTTGTCCTGTAGCCACTCCTTTGTTATCGTGGCTGTGTGCGTAGGGTCGTTGCTCTGTTGAAAGATGAACCATCACCCCAGTCTGAGGTCCAAAGCAGTCTGGAACAGGTTTTCATCAAGGATGTCTCTGTACTTTGCTGCAGTCATCGTGCACTCGATCCTGACTAGTCTCATGCACTGTTACCTGTGGGACCTTGTATAGACAGGTGTATGCCTTTCCAAATCATGTCCAATCAACAGAATTTCCCACAGGTGGACTCAATTCAAGTTGTAGAAACATCTCAAGGATGATCAGTGGAAACAGGATGCACCAGAGCTCAAATTTGAGTGTTATGGCAAAGGCCGTGAATACTTATGTACATGATTTTGTATTTTTAATAAATTTGCAAAGACTTCAAACAAACTTTTTTCGCATTGTCATTATGGGGTATTGTTTGTAGAATTTTGAGGACAATAATGAATTTAATCCATTTTAGAATAAGGCTGTAACATAACAAAATGTGGAAAAAGTTAAGCGTTGTGAATACTTTCTGGATGCACTGTACATGTTATGAGGTTACTGATGTTTCCTAATCAGCAGTTACCTATTAGATATCTAGTGGAAATTGGCACAGACAAACACACCTGTGAATACAAGAGGACTCTTTGAACAGGGCGGGGTTCCAGCTTAGGTAGATGACATCGTAGTACTGACAAAGGTCCTCCCATGTGATCCAGAAAACACCTGCAGAGCAGCACAAGACAGAAAAATGTATGTAAAGCATGAAACCATTTAGAATTTGATAATAAAATGACAACAAGGCTGTATAAAGTGGTTTTCCAGCAACACATTAATGCTGATGTGCAGTAAAATATTAATTCACTTTTCTCATGCAGGGGTCAGCTGCAAAGCAGCAGTCCTGGTAGTAAAGTCCGTCGCTGGCTGAACAACACTTCTGACAGAGGCACCACCCAAGGTCGCACTATTTGAGCATGTTTTAGAAAAAAATGAAATACAAACATTTTCTTTTTTTATTTATGCCACAATAATCTGACCCCTACTTCAGCCTGTGCACTTATTCCTCCCTGGCTTTCTATCCGTGAACACTGCCAGACAGTTTTGGAGCATCCTCACAGTAGAAAAGACAGGGAATCCATTCTCAACTCTCAAACTTCAAACACAGTTCAGATGAAGGTTTGTTACTAATTGGCAGCTCATGGAATAACATCTGCAATTCATTCTCAAATACCTCAGCTTTGCTTATACTGTATGTTCCCCAGTCTTTATCATTTGTAATTTATTTCTACTCGAAGTACAGTGGGGCAAATAAGTATTTGATACACCGCTGATTTTTCAAGTTTTCCCACTTACAGAGAATGGACAGTTCTGTAATTTTCATTGTAGGTACACCTCAACTGCGAGAGACAGAATCTACAAAAAAATTCCAGAAAATCACATTGTTAGATTTTTAAATTATTTATTTCCATTTTATTGCATGAAGTAAGTATTTGATACAATAGAAAAATAGAACTTAATATTTGGTACCGAAACCTTTGTTTACAGTTACAGAGGTCAGACGTTTCCTTTAGTTCTTGGCCAGGTTTGGGAGCCACTCCTTAGTTGCCCTGGCTGTGTGTTTGGGGTCATTGTCATGCTGGAAGACCCAGCCACGACCCATCTTCAATGCTCTTACTGAGGGGAATGAGGTTGTTGCTAAAAATCTCGCGACACATGGCCCCATCCATCCTCTCCTCAATACGGTGCAGTTGTCCTGTCCCCTCTGCAGAAAAGCACCCCCAAAGCATGATGTTTCCACCCCCATGCTTCTCGGCTGGGATGGTGTTCTTGGGATTGTACTCATCCTCCTTATTCCTCCAAACATGGCGAGTGGAGTTTATGCCAGAAAGTTCTATTTTGGTCTCATCTGACCACATGACCTTCTCCCATGCCTCCTCTGGATGATCCAGATGGTCTTTGGCAAACTTCAGACGGGCCTGGACATGTGCTGGCTTGAGCAGAGGGACTTTGCGTGACCCAACAAGCACAAATTTGCTTTATGCAAAAACTAAATTTCTGCGTCACCACAAGTCAAAGGATGAAGTGTCAGGATGTTTACTGTGTGTGTAGTTCTAGGCTGATCCCTCACCTTTCTCAGGATCATTGATACTCCACGAGGCGAGATCTTGCATGGAGCCCCAGTCCGAGGGAGATTGACAGTCATCTTGAATTTCTTCCATTTTCTAATAATTGCGCCAACAGTTGTTGCCTTCTCACCGAGCTGTTTGCCTATTGTCCTGTAGCCCATCCCAGCCTTGTGCAGGCCTACAATTTTGTCCCCAGTGTCCTTAGGCAGTCTTGTGCAGGTCTACAATTTTGCCCCTAGTGTCCTTAGACAGCTCTTTGGTCTTGCCCATAGTGGAGAAGTTCAAACGGGTGCAATTAATACAGGCAATGAGTGGAGGATAGGAGGGCTTCTTAAAGACAAACTAACAGGTCTGTGAGAGCCAGAATTCTTGCTGGTTGGTAGGTGATCAAATACTTATTTCATGCAATAAAATGGAAATAAATTATTTAAAAATCTAACAATGTGATTTACTGGAACTTTTTTGTAGATTCTGTCTCTCCCAGTTGAGGTGTACCTACGATGAAAATTACAGAACTGTCCATTCTCTGTAAGTGGGAAAACTTGAAAAATCAGCAGTGTATCAAATACTTATTTGCCCCACTGTAGGTCCCTGGATATACAGTAAAATGAGAGAGCCTTACTGTGACAGGAGATATGAAGGTGATATAGGATAGCAGCTAAAATAATAACCTCAGTATGAAGAGCATAATGTGTCAATATTATGCAACTTCACAAAGTGTTCGTTTCTGCCACATTGTAATTGCTGCATTTAAGGAAAGAATGGGTATACAGTACCATTATCAAACTTCTGTGCTGTCTTGGGGTCAAAGTTGAGGTATTTGAGGAGTTCGGGTGTCCAGTTCTTCTCGTCTCGCTCACTGTAGCGCCCCTTCCACCGCAAATGACTCCACGGATTCTTCAGCTGCAGGAAACGCATTCCCTAAAACAACACACCCACAAATATGGCATCAATTAGAAAAGACACCATAGCTGGAGGAACACAAAATATATCCACTGGTCAGAGAGTGGTAGACTTGGTTATTTAACAGTGACAGTAATGAAGGTTTCTAAAAGCAGGAATTTGAGAAGCAAATTATATGTATTCTTCAATTTGGATTTTTCACAGATCATCATGGGAAAGAAAAGGAAACAAGAATCATGTGTCTGCTCTATACTCCTTCCCTCAATCAAGGCAAGTGATTCTGGTGACAGTCTAATGCTACTTTAAAGATGCTCACCTTGTATTCCCTGATGTCCAGAGCAGCATAGGCATGTGTTGGCACTAAACCCCATCTCTCCCCTTCTTCCTCTGTCATCACTCCTGTTGCTGTGGTGATGAGGACATCACCTCTGTGAAACCTAGAAGCAAAGAATGAGAGTGACAGACACAGAGAGAAAATAAACACAGAGATGACAGACGTACAGAGGGGAGAAAAGGAAAAAGGTTAGCAAGTCATTATGAACTAGGAAAGAACTTCTCCCATGTGTGCGTTTGTTGTTCACCTCTGGAAGAGCATGCGGAAGGTGTCGTCCTTGCTGAATGACTGATTGTCAGAGTGCATAGCGATGCGTTCAGGGATCCAGCCAGTGAGCGCGTGCAGGTCGATATTCTGTAACACACAACAAATATTAACTTTTCACAAGCTAATTTCTTAAAAGACTCTTGTTTGGATATCTGTCAAGGGTGACTTTGCAATGTAGCTGCCAATATTTTACAGAAAATGTTTTTGAAGAGTTTGTGCTATTTCCAAACCTTACATGACCTGGAAGTGATTAACAGGATTTTATGACAACCCTCCAGACTTTAAATCCAGTATTTTAAACATTTAGTCTTTTTAAAATGAAGTTTTCTTTTCTCCTCGTTTTCAGCAACTCCCTGCTCCAAATCCTACTCATTTTTATCTGGAAGCTCATCAACACATCCAGACGTTTCGTGTTGGAGTCTGAGCAACGTCACTGCAGCAGGTGACACAATTAGATTAAAAATAGTTTCATTTCCTGGCTCCTCCACCTTCACTCACAGAGTTGGAGCCGGGGAAGTCGTAGCCTCCCATCACCTTCATGTAGGCCTTCTCTATCAGCGAGACCCAGAGCTCGTTCCTGTTGCTGGAGTAGGAACACAGCAGCTCTCCATTCCGATCCACCGGCAGAAAGTCATCTATAATCACCTGCAGCAGGGACAGAGCCAGGTTGTGGAAAGTGAAAACTTAAAAAACACATATGTTCCACATTTTGAATGAATTACCAGGGGTGGCCAATTCCAGTCCTCGAGGGCCGGTGTCCTGCTTGTTTTCCAACTATCCCTGCCTGACCTGCTGCTGGTTACCTGGCTCAGGTGTGTTCAGCCAGTCAGAAGCTGGAAGATACCATCTTAGATGAAAGTGGAGTGAGGAAAGATAAAGTGAATTGGTATCTTCCGGCTTCCGACTGGCTGAACACACCTGAGCCAGGTAACCAGCAGCAGGTCAGGCAGGAATAGTTGGAAAACAAGCAGGACAGCAGCCCTCGAGGACTGGAATTGGCCACCCGTGAATTACGCTATATGAAAACACACAACATGTACACTGAGAAATAAGAAGTACATCCATTTTCACTGTTGGATACATCTTCTCTGTGTTTATCACCTTCATGTTTCTGAGTTATCCTTTCTATTCCCAAACAGGACAGGAAGAGTATTTTCAGTGCAAACCACACTGTGGGTTCCTGTCATCTCCAAAATGTGTGCGCAGAAGCTGCATTTGAAGAGAACATCATTCTGTTGTATGTTATGTCTTTTGTCCTCCCCTCTGTGTTTAATGTGTCTCTTACCTTCCTGGGAACTCCATTGATGTGAAGCTTGACCATGTACTTCCCACAGGGATTATACTCTGGTTCCCCACGTCTGTTCTGAGGGTAGATGATGCTGTAACACACAACGTGAATCAGATACCCAATGTCTCAAAAACAACATGGCTTAGCTTCTGTGTAAATCTACTGTTTAGCTGATCTGTTCTACAGGAAACCTTTTTTTAGCTACATTTTATCACGCCGCAGTGTTGAATTTCACTATATCATCCTGAAATTTTTCAAGGGAATTTTGTGTCTTATTGAATTAATTTCTGATGGATTCCCACTCTGACAGAAACAACATCCTGGAGGAAAACAACATTTCTGTAAAATCTGCCTTGGACAGTAAATTTGGATCAAATCCTGGTAGCAGCATACAGTACCTGGTGATAAGTTTTTTATTGTAGCGTCTCTCGTAGGCTGCGCTGATGGCTAGTGATGCCACGAAGGAACAGTCAGACACCACCGTCTAAACAGCAAGGGAGAGGACAAGTACTCACACATGTACAGTTTGCATGTGGATGCTGTAATTCTCTACCATATTTATAAAGTTAAACATGCCAAAGGTTATTTTAATACCACTACCATGTAGATCCTTATTCATTATGTCACGCCATCTACTGACTACATTTAAAAACTTGCACACATAGTAAATGCAGTATACCATATCAAACTTTACAAAAAGAAAAGAAACAAATAGTAGAGTACAGCTAAGAACTATGGGTACAGTAGGGGTGACTCTTTTTGGAAGTATTATATACCGGTAGATGAAATAACCCAGTCTTCCTCAATAAATGCAAAGGCAAAAGGCAAAGGGTCAAAATTAGACGACAAAATGTTCTATTTAGCCTAATATTCAGATACAAACACAAAATAAGATAAAATGTGCCACAGATGTGGATTACAGAATGGACCGGGGCATGTTTTTCCTGTCCGAACCTGACCCTTGTCCGAGTGTGTAATGTCTGAACCCGACAAACTTATAGTATATAATGCCCCAACCTGACCTGAGCTCAACACAGCTGAGTTTGTACAGTGTTTTTCCCCTTATCATTAAATGAAGCAGACATTTGAGTGCTCCCGCCATCTAGACTAAAGTCTGACCTATGTGTCCAAACCTGGCCTGAACCCTCAGGTAACCTATGGCTCCCATTGGGCCCTGTTCTGATATCCGCACTTTAATGTGGACTAAATCCTTCACACTACAATTAAAAAGACCCAGATGAGAAACTGTTGGCTGATCTGACCTGTTTGATGCTGAAGCTGGACACAGACATGATCATTGTGGGGTTATTGCAGATCTCATCTGGCCGGACCCAGCGGGAGAAGATGGCTTTCTGTTTGGGTGCCAGTGCCAGGTTCCCTGCTTTGTCCCTGGTTGGAAGAATTTTAAAAAAGAAAACGAATCAAATCAACATGTTCCTGCCTCACTGACTCCTCTTTCTGTTTGCCCACTACACCACACCTCATCTAAAACATCAGTGAAGCTTTGTTTACCACCAACTTTAAATACTGCAGTTCAAACGATACGCAGTAGCTTTGACAAGTGACACCAATATTACTTGAATGAAGCTGCAGATAGCCAATTTTTTGTGTTGAGATGGGATGTATTCTGAATTTACTAATCATTTGAATCTTGGCAAAATGCACACACACTTACACTTGATGATAATTCTTCCTGATAAAAACAAAGTGTGTCAAGTCAAAGTCTATTTGTTTAATCCAACATCACAAATTTGCCTCAAGTGGCTTTACACTCTGTACAGCATACAACACCCTCTGTCCTCCAATCGGGTCAGGAAAAACTCCCCCAAAAAACTGTAAAAGATGGAAAAACCCTCAGGAAGAGCAACAGAGGAGGGATTCCTGTTCCAGGATGGACAGATGTCATGTGTACAGAACAAATCAAGAGAACAAATTTACAGTATGGACATCCTGAATGACAAAACTGTCTACTGTAGTGTGCTTGTTGTCGCTAACAGCTGTGGAAAACCACTCAACTCTTAACCACATGGAGATGCAGATTAAACAGAGAGAATTCACTACATTTATAATTAAATAAAATAAGAGTAGTTTGGTGGGTTATCTCTGGTGGGTTACCAGTAAATCCTGATAATTCAGACAGGACTAAGTTTTCACACTGACAAATGAGAACATTCTTGTCATCTGTAGCTTTGCTACAAAAAAATAGCATACATGCTAAGAGCTATTTTAGTACAATGCTTCATTGACAGATTAGCTTTGACACTGTACTGTTAACCTTAAAAAGTGACACAAAACTCTACGAGACTCACGAGAAAGGGACAGGAAAGGCAAATCTCTCCTTCAGGTCCACGCTCATGAAGGGCACATAGGCTCTTCCATTGACTGTAGAGGTACTCCTGAAAATTAAAGAGGACATAATTAGTGCAACAGAACAGCTTGAAAAGAAAAACAACAACTCTAGTCAGAAGTGGGACTAATAAAAAAAAGAAACTATTTCAGACTGACCAGTAAAACATATATTTTCTTTCTTTTGCAGCCCATTTTACATAAAAAAAAAACAGTCTTGAACTGTTCATGTTAAGGGCCTTTAAAAATCTCATATTCACCAAAGAGCTCATAAAAATGTGGCTGAAATGTGATCAATGTAAATATGAAGCTGGTGAGCCCTGTGACTGTTCATATATAACCATACCTTCACTGCAGATTTAAAACAACTCTAGAAATTGTTTTCTAAAAGAGGTTTTAAACTTATCTTTGCCTGGACCTTTCACTGACTGGACACAGTATTTATAGACGTTTTGGGGTCAAACAGCAACCTGAGGGAATCCTTCTACAGCAGTGCCACTGGAAAACAAACTCCAGCAGCCGACTCACCTGAGCACCTCGATCTCCTCAGACGTGTAACGCTGACCCTGGGGTTCGCTGGACTGGACCGCCCGGGTTGGCTGGGGTCGGTCATGGAGGGTGAAATCAGGCCCAAGGGGGAAAAACTGGCGGACAGGTCCCCCAGAACTGCCGCCACTACTGGGCTTGGTTCCAGAGGGACCAGTCCTGCCCTGAGTCTGAGATGAAGCTGATCTGGCCTGGGAATCTTTGAGACCCTCTGCCCTAAAACAATCATTGTGGAGTTTGTTATTCAGTATTCCGGTCTGATTTTTTTACATTCCAGAAATATTCTGCTGCGGCAACGTGCATCTCTGACATGTACAATTCTCCCCTGAATATCTGTAAGTGCCAACCCAGTGGCTTTCTGTGTGGAGTCTGCGTGTTCTCCCTGTGCCTGTGTGGGTTCTCTCCAGGTACTCAGGCTTTCTGCCACTGAGTGTGTGTGGGTGTCTGTCTCTAAGTGCAAGCCCTGAGATGGACTGGCAAGCTTTTCATATTCTGAACAGTGGTTAGTTCACAGATGGTGAAACAAGCTGTGGAGCTGTCTTTAATGGCAACCTATTTCTGGCTTAGTTTGCAGATTGCTGTTTTTGAGCAACATCTGTCTTTCAAAGCCAAAACACCTCCATGCGAGTGAGGACACATCTAGCAATTAAATTAGACTCTGAGGCTTTTGGTGTCCATATTTTGTTCCTTGGCGATGTCTGTTCATTCATTTCTAACTTCATTCTAGGCAGCAAGGCTAGTTTAACTTGATCGTATACATACTGCTTGCACTCTCAGTGTGCACTAGCAGAAGTCTATCAACTAGACATGACACAGGGAATGTGTGGACTCTCGAGGTATGTTTTTGTAAAGTGAATGACATACTCGATAATACCAGCTGGCACATCGTTAAAACAACAATTAAGATATTATCTTAGACGACATATATTGCACACCCCTGAAGTGAATGTAAAGTCAGTTATAATGAACAACTTTTGTCCAAAACTATGGAAACAAAAGAACAAACTCTGGCCCATGAACAGGGGCCTTGGAGACATGCCACTCCTGAAATGCTTCCAGTCAACACTGGAACTAAAGTGGAGATGGTGTCATGGTACAACAGGGAAATGACACAGCCTCATCCAGTGATCATTCATAAATATACTGCTCAAAAAAATAAAGGGAACACAACATAAGACATCCTAGATATGAATGAATGAAATATTCTTATTAAATACCTTGTTCATTACATAGTTGAAAGTCTTATTTTCCCTTGTGTTCCCTTTATTTTTTGAGCAGTGTACAACAAGATAAGAGAAGTAACTCTGAGGAACATTTACCTGTCTAAAGCCTGATGCGCCAGCTGCTTCAACTTTGTCTGCAGCGCCTGGTCTGATGTTTCATTAGACTGGTGCACATACAGGAAATGCAGAAGCAAGCAAGAATAATGTGAGGGGAGATCAAGTGAAATGACAATGAGAGAGAGAGAGAGCGAGAGAGAGAGAGAGAGAAAGCACTACCGTCTTAATGCAGAGCTCCACAGCCTGAGTATAGAGTTCAATGGCTTCATCATCATTTCCCTTCTCGTCTTCCTCAAAGGCCTGTGTGACCAGGAAGTGGGCACGCTCCAGGTCCACCTGCTGCCGGGACTTCAGCGGGTCGCTCTTCTCTGCCTGAACTGGGGTCAAAGGTCAAGGGAAGCAATGATAAGGACACACAAAACATATTATGAATGGACTACTTATGTGGCTGAGCAGAAAAATAAGTTGTCCCTCAATCCAGATATGAGACATGTTCAACCCTCCGTCTGCTAATGTTACTCATCAGTTAGTGCTGTTCTAATGTTACGTGATAATAGCTGCACTACAACTACAGCATAAACAAGAAAAACCTTTTCATACGGGCTGCTTTCAGGCATCATCGCAGAGTTTTTTTTAATGTTTGTTTTAGTGTTTGGTTTTTGTAACTAATTTATTCAACCAAAACTGGTTGAACATTCCTTCAAACACCTTTGATTAAAAAGTTTCAGTTGATTTTATCTTTTAAATAACACCGAAGCAGCACTCCACTCAGTTGCCAGTTCATTAGGTACACCAAACAAAAACTGATGCAACCTAGAATGACAGGTCCTCCAAAGTTATAATCTTCAGGTTTTGTTGAAACTGAGCTGCTGATTTAATTTCATGAACATTTTGGACATTGTAATCTGTGCTGCATTTGACTTGGACTCGAGGTGTTTCTAAAACTCTATCACATTTATGTCAGTGAAGGGTAAACTTTGGTTTTAAAACCCAGTTTCACACTGAAATTATTTCCGGATCAGTGAAGAATGTGCTTAAGAATGAAAAAAACTGTATTTATTGTATATGTATATTTTTTTCTGGAAGGACCAACAAAGAAAACCATACTCAGCTCTTTAGAGCAGCTGTTACACTAAAATTTGCCTTTCTCACAGTAACCAGTAGGAACATAGGACAGCTACACACAGTACTAAACCTCACCCGCTGGCTGTCTAACAAAACACTCCCACAGGCTGAGGTCACACCCATGTGTACACACACCCATACAGTGAGAAGAGTCATGGAAAAATTCATCAAGCAGCAGTTGGGAAACTATGTCCTTAGAGCTGTTAGGTATTTTTAGTTAGATACTTGATGTATTAGAAATATTTAGAGTAGACAGGATGTCTAGCTCAGGCTGTTAAATGCTTAGTCAGGCTCATGAGTTACTGCAGGTTGCTTATGGTCAAGGATAACTAGATAGAAAGTTGATGACTGTTAGAAGACAGGATGTTTAATATTATTATTATGATGCCTATAACTGTAGTCATAGCCATAATATTTTCTTATGTTTAGTGTCATGACATGTCACTAGAGGTCGTGTTAGAATGTTTTTAGCTACACACCACAATCAACAGACACACACACATTGATTTTCTTCATGTTTTGACTACTGCCATGGTCAGCTGCAAAGCTGGCACCGGGAGACGTCTCGGTTGACGTTTCTGTGTAGAATGGGGCTAGCCCAACCGAAGTGATATAATGTATAGGCCTGTTGTGGTTCGGGGGTCTTTCAGCTGCCTGCGTGCATGTTGGAGGTGCAAGATACCTGAGCGTGTAATGTTAATTTTTACCTGTGATCATTGAATAAATCAGCATTGTTTTGAAGTTACTGGGACTGCTTCGTCTCTCAGAGTTAGCGTGGTGAAAAGTACCGGGTCCAACAGGGCCTATTCAGGAACCATCCTGAATAATTTCATATTTATTACTAATATTACAGATGCTTAACCTCTGCGAGACTTCAAATCAGATTAGATACACTGTAGGTGAACAGTATGGAGGAGTAAATAATCACATTTGACACAGCATAAAGTGAGAAAGTTCTGGAAACAGCAGAAAGACAGTGACATCTCCTGCTGTTACCTTTCTTCATCTCCTTTTCTTTATTTTGCCCAATTTATTAATTTACTTTATTTAACTTAAATTTATTTAATATATATCAAATACCAGACTGCAGAGAGTTGAATACACCCATGCCACACACACAAACTAAATGTAAAAATCCCTATGTCTCCTTTGTAAAGGCCACCCACCACCAGGGTCTGTCTGAGGTTTCTTCCATTAAAGGGGATTTGTTGGGTTTTACTCCATAATAATAATAATAATAACAATAATAATAACAGTAAGGTATAGAGCTTACTATGTAGTGTCCTGAGATGACTTTTGTTGTGCTTTGGCACTATACAAGTAAAACTGAATTGAACTGAATTCATCACATAAGCTGTGAATGTCTGTAACTGTAAAACAACAATAAAAACGTTTACCTCCCACTTTCTGCAGTCACTGTTTCTGATGAAGAGCATCAGCCTAAAGTAGCAAAACAAAACAGTGCCTCTGGTCAGGTGAGCTTACCTGCATTGTGAAGGGCTTGGACACGATCCAGGTATTCATTCACTTTATCCTGGATTCCCTCCAGTTTGGACCCTGCCATGCCAGCATATATCAGGGCCTGGGCTGCTTCCTATGGAAAAGACAAAACACGAACACAGACCCAGATTAAGAAATTACTCTAAACTTTGGCAGTGACAGTCATTAAACCTAAACTATAAATGAAATGTTACTGCATTTGATACATACTACATTTAGAAATGTGATGTAAATATATGTCCAGATACACACAGATACAATCCATAGTGGCAAACTAAAGTATGCAAGTTAAAGTGAATGTTTACTTTTTGATTAGCTAAGTGCTAACATTGACAGTTAGCAGATGTACACCCGTCAAGTTAAAAGATACGACTACTTACCTTATAATAAAACAAAGCCTCGTTAAATTTGCCCTTCTGGTCATAGGTGACAGCCGTTCTGGCAAATTTGACAGCATCGAGCTCCAGCGCCGTGGAGTCCATGCTGAACACAACTTAGTGACAGAGTGACGAGCTCTCAGTTAGCCAGCTAACAAGCTAGCTGGCCGCTAGCTACCGTAATTCACCAAATTAACTAACTGCGTTTGTTTCATTCGTTTTATCAACTCAGACAAAGCATAGTGACGATAATATTTACGACCGTTCTTAAACCCGTGGCCCAAACTAGCTAGTTTAAGTTTTGATTTTCCTTTGACAGCTGACTTACAGTACTAGCGGATACCAAAGACGTTGCTTCCGGCACACACGATTGCGCAGTCGCAGTAGAGAAGCCGTTAAGAGGGATATACAGTAGACATCCTAATACACTGGTTAAAGAATAGTGTGCTGCGTTCAAATGCGGTGACAGATCACATAGACGGTATCATGCACATGTGAAGAAAACAGGCGTTTAAATATTTGCAGTGAATTTGTTCTACTTTGAGAAATAACCCCAAATATGTTCTGAAGAAATGTATTGTCATGCTTCAGAAAACACGATGCATTATGAAAAAATACCGTGAAAATGAAAGATGCAGAGTTGAATAGAATTTTGAAGCATCTTACCTGCAGACAAAGAAACACCTGGATTTTTAAAAGTCACACCTCTTGTGGTTTCCTCTTCATTCCAAACAAAGTTTCAAGTTCACCAGAAATCTATGTGGACTCAATGGGAAATGTCAGTGTCTCTTACAGCGTAGCTACCAGTTATCAAACAAGTGTGTGGTTTTTAGTCCTGCTTTAAAATTATTCCTTGGTTTGCAGAGGGCTGTACATAGCAGACAAATTGAGTATTATAGAACATTACATAAAGGAGGATGCAAATTTTTGCATTAAATATTGGGTTGATGAATTTTTTTAAACTCTTTTTTCCAGAGGTTGAGACCAGAGCTCAACCACTGAGCTTCTTTACTGCCCACAATCAAATTAAGGCCTGAACAGGTTTTTACCTCTTTGCAGCTCAACCAAAAAACTGAAACACAATCTGACAAACATTAAATTCTTCTTTATAAAACACACAAAGTGATACTTCCATAATATGTTAGATTTCCTGTTCTTCTCTGCAGCAACAAGCTCACATTTCTGTATCAAGCCACTTGTCTTACATGTCAACAGTCATAACAGCTTATTCCAGTAACCTTCTCAGGTTTGACTGCAGTGTGGAAACTGATAGGTTGAACCCTGAATGGGCTTTTCTTTGAACTTCCCATTCCTCTTCTGAAGCACGTTACATAGTTGCTGCTGATTGTCCAACAGATGGAGCTGCATTACTTTACAAGTTGGAGTCAGAATTAACTGTGTTCTGGTGTACTAGAAAAACTCATTTTGAGCTATTAGTTAACTATTTAGTGGCTTTTCTCAGCCTCAGACATAAAGCAGGTACACAACCAGTTTAGAGACATGATTCACTTTAAAGGTACTTTGGTCAAACAAACATTTACATTGTGAAATAAAACTCTTTATTGTTTATTTATGGGCCAATTATCTTACATGTAATTAATCTAACCATGTATCCAGGATCCTGCGTTGGTAGGAGGTTGTTGTATCCAAGAGCTGAGGGAAGAGGCTGATGGTTAGATCAAGGCTGAGAGATTTTATGATTCACAGTGTTTAGGATTGTGTCTCTCACCTTTGAGTCAGATTACTTCCATCGACCCACTTCCATGTCCCTTCTTGAGCTCTCAGGCCGATCCAGTATCCACTGATTCCAGTTGGAAACCATTTGGTTTTATCAATGTACCCCTGAGAACAGCACAGACACAGTTGTCAGTGACATGTCAACACTATAAACACACTGTGATCTACAGATTCAGTGTGTTCAGACTTTTTCATTTTATATAGGCTGTTATATAAATCACATTTTCTTCATTACCTTCTCAGTGTCATTATCTATAACAGCCAAATCTGAAATCTTTCCTCTGCAGTCTTCTCGAGCTTCTTCCCAGGTTTTCTGATTAGGGGGCTCAGCGTCATTAAATGTATAACAGCTGGACTGGAAGAGCTCCCAGCCTTTCTGACAAGCATTACACTTTCTTCCTGAAACAACAGAGACCAACATTTAAACAATGTGACTGTATTGTGATATTTTTATTATTGGTTATTTCTGGACCTGTTTAATGGGATCTGAACATACCATTACTTTCTCTGGGGCAGTAGGCATCAATGCTCCACTGAGTTCGACTGATGTTGAGCTCATTCGAGTTTCTCTCCATGTTTTGTATTCGTTGTGTTAAGTTGTTCCTCTGTGTCTTCAGGTCCTGGTTTTCTGCAGTCAGGCTTGTGATCGTGCTCTTTAAGACAGCAGAGGCTTGTGTCAGGTTGTCACACTGGACTCTCAGATTTGTGTAGTTTTTCCTCAAGTTTTCATTGTCTGAGCTGATCTTGTTGTTGAGGTTTGTCAGGTTGGAAGTGAGAGCCAGTAGGGTCGTCTGGTTGTCTTTTAACTGCTGCAGCTCTTTGTCATCACTCGTGTTACTTAATGCAACAACTGCAAAATGAAAATGAGCTTCAGTGATAGTAATAATGCAGTTTTAGTTCTGTACATTTTTTTTCAGCCCTTTCTGAAGCTCATACCTGACTGTTCTAGGGCAGGATTTTGGAAGTGTATGCTCTCATTGTGTTTCTTGAATTCATGAGATCAACAAGACCTATGACAGGACTAAAACCAACAATGTGTTAGTCTGTCTCCCAGTAGCTTCCGACTTCCTGCATGTCTGTGCCAATCACGTGTTGGTAATCCTGGAAACGTGTGAAGATCTCTACCCTCTTTGACTTGTATATCTGTCCCCATACCTGTGGTTATAAATATGACTGAATTCTTCTTCTTCTTTCGGCTGTTCCCGTTAGGGGTCGCCACAGCGAATCATCTGTTTCCACCTAACTCTATCCTCGGCATCCTCTACTCTCACCCCAGTTAACTTCATGTCCTCTTTTAGCACATCCATATATCTCCTCTTTGGCCTTCCTCTTGACCTCTTG
>NW_018128046.1:2343361-2347548 GCF_001952655.1 Monopterus albus
CTGGTCATAGTAGTAGTCAAAACATGAAGCAAATCAATGTGTGTGTGTCTGTTGATTAAGTGGTGTGTAACTAAAAACATTCTCACAGACTTCTAGTAACATGTCGTGACTTAAACATAAGAACATATTATGGCTAAGGCTACAGTTATACACATCATAATAATAATATTAAACACCCTGTCTGCTGACAGTCATCAACTTTTCTCTCTAGTTATCCTTGACCAGATGTACCCTGTAGAAACTCATGAGCATGACTAAGCATTTAACAGTCTAACTAGCCATCCTATCTCCACTAAACATTTCTTATACATAAAGTATCTAACCAATATCTATCTGACTAAAAATACCTAACATTAGTTTCTCCTGCTCCCGATTGTTTGTTCTGCCTTGCCCTTGTGTTTCGGACTGCTGCCTTATGTATGAATTATCGGACTTCCCCTTTGGGCTACGAACTTTGGATTCCCTTTGCTGTATGTGTTTGCTGGCTCTGACCATAGACTGTTGTACCGACCTATAAGTGTGTTTCGTGTTTTCACCGTGTCTTGTCTCGTTTTCGTTCAGCGTTAGTGCTCTTAATAAAGAGACAGTTATTTACGTATCCTCGCCTGGCTATTTAATCGAGTTCACCCACGACAATATCGGCAGCATCGAAGAGATCTAGAGGGGCCAACACGGTACGAGTGGTTTTGACAGATAAAGGGGGGGCCAGGCCATTTAGTGTCTGAAAGGATATCACTAAGATCTAAACTGAATCCAGAAACAAACAGGAAACCTGTGTAAAGAGACTAAAACAGGAGAGATATGCTCTTTTCTGAGCATTTGTGAGTTAATGGGCTGCAGCATTTTAAACAAGTTGGAGGCGGTTGATGGAGGAGAAGCAGACACCGCTGTAGAGGGCACTGCAGTGACCTAAAGGACGTGTAAATGACTGTTTATAAGCTCAGTCACTTACAGAAGTTGACCAGTAAACTTTAGTGGGTTCACTTGTGTTTTGAAAGGATTCAGATTAAATAAGTGTTCCTCAGTGTCTTCAGGTCCTGGATTTCTGCAGTGAAGTTTGTGATCGTGCTCTCTAAGACAGCAGAGTCTTGTGTCAGGTTGGAAGTGGGAGCCAATAGGGCCGTCTGGTTGTCTTTTAACTGCTGCAGCTCTTTGTCATCACTCGTGTTACTTAATGTAACAACTGCAAAATGAAAATGAGCTTCAGTGATAATAACATTGCAGTTTTAGTTTTGTACATTTTGTTTCAGTCCTTTCTGAAGCTCGTACCTGACTGTTCTAGTGCAGGATTTTGGAAGTGTATGCTCTCATTGTGTTTCTTGAATTTATGAGATCAACAAATCCCATGACAGGACTAAAACCAACAATGTGTTAGTCTGTCTCCCAGTAGCTTCCGACTTCCTGCATGTCTGTGCCAATCACGTGTTGGTAATCCTGGAAACATGTGAAGATCTTTACCCTCTCTGACTTCCATATTTGTCCCCATACCTGTGGTCATAAATATGACTGAATGTGATCTCTAAATGCATCATGATGACAGAATAACAATTTAATTCATCTTGATGTGATGAGAATGTCAGTTCAATATTCTGTATGAGATTCTCTTAAGTCAGTTTCAGCTAACATGACGTATTTTCTCACACCTAACATGACTGATGATATGTTTTAAACCTAGTGTGATTTTGACTGCTTTTGACTTTCATTTCAGATCGCTGTGGATTATAACCTGTGTGTTTTATAAGTATCTGCTATAAAGTAATACTTTTACAATGTTTGTGTGATCTACATCACAGAAGATGTTGTTTTGCTTAGATTCACCCTAAAATATGACTTGAGTGTGTAGAGGTTGTGACTTGCTGTTTATTAATAATTCTCTATTAATCTTTAATCACAATTGATTTTACTTTGACTATTTATGTGTTTATGACTTGATATTAGATAAGTGTGTTGTAATATTCTTCTTACTGCAGTTATCAATTAAGAATTTCATGTTTTAATTGACTTCAATGTGAAAAGTGATTTTTGAAAATGTGAATCTAGTTGGAAGTCTTATAGAGCCCATGGCCCATGTATATCCTTGCTTTGACTTATTTGCAATGTTACAATTGTGAATTATCATCTTCGATGTGACCTAAAGTTAAAAAAATTAGGTTACATTTGTTCTAGTATTTCTATGCAGAAGCAACTCAGCTTATACATGTCTTGCAAACTCTCAGCCACGAGACTTTTTTCTGCTAAACTATTAGGACAAGCTAAACTATTAGGTGATACTTTAAGGATTTCACTGAATGGTCATAATTTCAAGGCACTGGTGCTTTCAACATATTGACAAAATGTTATACTGCCTTGTTATGTATAGTTTCAATAAAGCTTATTTAAAAAGCAAAAGATATCCACTGTGCCATTGTAAAAGGAGAATTTCTCAATTTTGCCTGGTTTTGTGGATATGTTTTAGATCTTGCTGCTGCACTGTGACCAGAGGATGTGGAGAAAAATACAGGGTCTGAGGTTACTGCATGTCCAGGAATGTTCCTGTACAGGGAGTCACTGTTTTACCTGACTGGGTCTAACCTACAAGCAGCAGCCAGTGAAGACCCCATGGTGGTTTGTGATCAGCTCAACACTGGATTCCCCTGGAGCACAGAACCTGTTTGTTTTGACTGCTTTAGGCCCATGTGTCTGCCACATGTGATGTGTTGCTGGTTAACCAGCTGATTAACAATCCATGATGTTATTGTCAGCGCTAGGCTACCTGTTGGAATTAATTTCACTACTTTGGGATTGTATGTGGTCATGTGGGGGAAGATACAGCGACCCCGGTTGGATTTACCGACCTTGGAGCTACATTAAAGGGAGTGATTTTTCCGCTACTCAGTGGGATTTAACAGTAAGTCTTCAAAAAACACACATTGCATGTCTGTTAATGCCTTGTCTCTGTAACATTAGAGAGAATTGTTGTAAGGATGTATGTCTGCATTATGCCAGTTAAAATATGGGGTTTCTCAACTACCCTCTTTGTTTAGAGTGTTACACATCTATTTTCAATGATACCATTGTTTACATTTTTATGGAGGAAGTATTCATATTACTTAATGCTGTTGCAGTTCCTCGTGCTGTTCACTTTAGACACCGTCATTAGTAGTGTATGCATTCATGAACCATCCTCTCATTTTTAGGAAGAGGCTTTCTGGGTTTATCATTCTGAAATAATTACAAACTATTTGGAGTTATGATGGGTGCAAAGATAATCCAGAGGTACCCCAGATTAAACATTAAATGGCTGGAAATGAGTAAAATGAGCAGCCATGGGCTCTAAGTTTCCTGTCAAACAGAAAAGCCATTTTAGTTCAGCTATTGGAGACATTTGCATAGTTTGTTAGGGTTTAGTCCCCCTCACCAGGAGGGTGAGGGAGAACTGAGGCAGGACTCAAGATGGCTGACCCGGGTGCTAGTTTATATATATAAAAAAAAGGTGGTTTTAATGGTGGAGATAAAGAAAGGAACAGAGTCAAATGAATACATACAACCAGGGGTGAGCAAATACGGTTAAGGAGAACAGGATGACCAGGGGAGTAAACAGGCTAACAGCAAAAAAGAAAAAAAAGAGAGCGAGGATGAGGACAGGTGAAAAAAAAACTACCCAGGAGGATTAGCTAACGAAAAAGGAAAATCCACAGCACAGGAACTGTCAGTGTGGAAAACAAAATGACCTCCAATACATACCACGAACAAAGGTCTGTAACTGTCATGATTCGGTTCCACTGCTTCCTGTCTGGCTTTTATTTTGACACTATTTCCTGTTTTGTTTCACCTTAGTTCTGGTCTTTTCTTTACGTTCACCACTCACATTAGTTTCACCTGCTTCGTTATTATGTGCACCTGTTTTCATCTCTATTTAGGCAGCGTCCTCCCATGAGGACGCTGCCAGATTGTTCTAGACCCCAGCTCTGACTTTCCAGCAATAGATTCGGTTTTTGGTATTTTGTGTTTCTGACCCGGACTGTTAATTGGATTACCCTGTATTGCCTTGCCCTCTTATCTCGGACTGCTCATGTGTATCGGCTTATCGGACTTTCCCCTCGGACTACGCACTTTGGATTCCCCTGGATGTACGTGTTTGCTGGCTCTGACCTGGGACCGATACCGACCGTGAGTTTTTGTGTTGCACCGTGTGTTGTATGGTTTTT
>NW_018128046.1:2349799-2351422 GCF_001952655.1 Monopterus albus
GTCTGGCTTTTATTTTGACACCATTTCCTGTTTTGTTTCACCTTAGTTCTGGTCTTTTCTTTACGTTCATCACTCATTAGTTTCACCTGCTTCGTTATTTTGTGCACCTGTTTTCATCTCTATTTAGGCAGCGTCCTCCCATGAGGACGCTGCCAGATTGTTCTAGACCCCAGCTCTGACTTTCCAGCATTTTCTCGGTTTTGGTATTTGTGTTTCTGACTCGGACTGTTTTTTGGATTACCCTGTATTGCCTTGCCCTCTTATCTCGGACTGCTCATGTGTATCGGCTTATCGGACTTTCCCCTCGGACTACGCACTTTGGATTCCCCTGGATGTACGTGTTTGCTGGCTCTGACCTGGGACCGATACTGACCGTGAGTTTTTGTTCCACCGTGTCTTGTATGGTTTGGTTTAGTTTTAGTTCTCTTAATAAAGAGACAAGTTTTTGTTTAACACTTCCTCGTCTGGCAATTTAATTGAGTTCACAACACTTTTCGGCCGCATTACGCGCGCCGTTTTCTGACAGTAACGGGGTATACAAGTTACAGTAGTTAATGCTCCGGCCCCAGCGGAGCGTCTGCCAGAGGTTTAAATGAGGAAGGTGATCACTGTAATGTGCCCCAGCTGTGCGTGACAACAAGTCACTAATTACAAAAAGCGACACAGCTGAGGCGCTGATCCCGCAAAAAGAGCGAGCAGGAGAGAGAAAGGCAGGAGAGAGGCAGGTCGCGGCGAGCGGACCTGACCTGACATCGATGCTTGATTTTGATCAACTTCCCCAGGCAACCAGTAGCTGTTATTGTCTTTTGAAGCAAACAGGTTTGCTGTTGTCACACCCTGGGTGCACACATGCAGAAGCGTAAAAGCACACAATGAACTTAGGAGCACAGACATCAGAATACAATTATACTTATCCAGTAGAAAAATGTTGCTGTAGATGGAGTTTATCTTATGAAAGCAAAGCATTGTATTTTGTTACCTTTATGGGGTGTACTGAACATTTAGCAAGATAATAGTCTGTGTCACTGACCAACCAGACAAGTATGTGATGACTAACATCATTGCTGTGCCCTGAACGTAAAATAAAAAATGACTGGGACTGCAGAGGTGTCAGCTGCAATTTTATGGACTCTTTCATTTTTGTATTTCAGTTTAACTTTCTTGTGTCCCTTATAACTGAGCTCCTTGTAACTTTTTTAATTTTATTCATCTTTTTAAAACTTTGATATTCTTCCTGCTGGGGCAGCTGTGACACAGGAAGTAGAGAGCTCATTTCCCAACCAGTAGTTCAGCGGTTTGATTCCTGTTCTCCTCAGTCCACATGTTAAAGTGCCCTGAACCCCAAGTTGCTCTCAATGGACAGAGCAGCACCTGTAAGGACAGCGCTGCCATTGGGGTGTGTGAGTTGGTGCCACAGATGGCCACCTCGGTTCTACACCGCAGACAAATTCCTTGTGTGTGTAACATACTTGGCCAATAAAAGTGATTATCATCCTCTACTGCCCTCTTCAAGCAAAACCCAAAGGAGAAAGGGGTTCTTTTACAATACTCAGGTAAGATCCCTCCCCACCCAAAGAATATGTCCAGTCACACTTTTATCATTTTAAAACCATTTTCCCAGCA
>NW_018128047.1:0-10589 GCF_001952655.1 Monopterus albus
AAGCTAGAGAGGACAAAAGTTACGAATCAGTTGGCGCTTCTCCTCAGAGAGCAAAAGGCGAAAGGCAGATAAGTTACCTTCATTTTTGTCAAGATTAACATCAATCTACACGCTTCAGTTGTGTTGAGGACATTATGTTGGAAACAAAATTCTTTCTGTTTCAGTAGGAGTCTGGACCCATCAGCCTTGCATGATGGCTTGTTTTAGAATCTTTTACGGAGTAAGCTGCGCATTGTAGGAGAACGTTTATGAAGAATACGATGACTTTCCCATTTTGCTGGGGTTGGTGTCGCTGGTCACTTTTTCGCTGCTGAGTCTCTCGATGGCGTAGAGGCTTTTAAAGCCTTTTTAAAGCAGCTTAAGGACAAGGATTTGATATTTATAAAGTAGATACATCTGTATTATGTGTGTGAAAGTAATTGGAGGGTTTACAATACAGTGAAACCCCACCATCTTTACTTTTGGAGAAGGAGAATGCATCTAGAAGGATGCTGCTGCTGCTGCTGCTGCTTGTTGGAAGTGAAGAACACTTTTGCCTTTTCTTTTGTTCCAGTTTCAGCCAAGAACTCAATCCCAAAGGCAGGAATATATGCAAAGCACCGGAGTAAGCATCAGTCCAGAAGAAAAGATTCATTCTGCTGGCTGTTAATGTACGTCAGTTTGTTTCAAAGTTTTCCTTGGGATATTTCGGACTCATTCTCCCTTAGTTTAGGACACAACTTTATTTAAAATAGTTCAGGATTTTAAATAGCAACCACTTTTAAAATTAAGGGGCTCCAAATAGATTTTTTTTTCAGGTTTGTTTTTGTTTGTTTGTTTTTGTTAATGTAGTAGCTTTTAAGAACGACATTAGTTCAACCACCATTTTTTTATTTCTATTTTTCAACTGCAGTTGAGTATTTGAACAAAATATATTTAAATCTTGCAAAAACAAAATGCAAATAAATTATGTTACATATTACATATATTATGCCCATCAGCAAAGCACAGCACCTTGGGCTATCCTCCCCCAGCAGGACTTTTGTTCCCTCCACCACAATGGTTGCCATCCAGCGGTCAAATGTAGGGGGGGTAGACGGTTAATAAATAAGGGCTAATTAAAACAATCTTTGACTGAAGAGGAAAAGCTACTTCCCCCAACGCAAGGTAGTTTGTTGGTTCAATGTAATTGGATCGCATCAGTAATGCCTCGTGTTCAATTTTAAAAAAATTTTCATCAGGCAAACAAGGATGCGATTATATCACATGTTTTTCACACAATTTAAACTCTGACTGAACTCCACCAACCCCCAGGCACACACTTGACAAAAAGGGATGTGAATCATGACACAAATCAAGTTCAAATTGTAGATAAGTTCCTTGAGGTGTGTAGCTGTTTGCCTCCTTGTCTTCACAGACCATCTTAACGTGTGCAGTGTTCATCTGCATGTTTGAGAAACTGACCAGGAGTAATGACAGAAGAATAAATAACAGCAACACCTCCCTGCATATTGCAGTCCACTTCAACAGCACAACGATGTGGGAATCACCTTGGCAAAATTTCTTTTACTTCATATTCCTCCTATACATCTGGAGCAGCTCAAACAGAAAACATCTTGGAAAATAAGCAAATTGAAAATCAGCTGGGTGAACATCTCCAAGTAGGCGACATTTTTACGTCAAGTTTTAAAGTCACGTTCAACTGCCGGGTGTCGCCTGCTGTACTGCTTCAGTCTGCAGCTGCAGGGTGAACTTCTCAAATCACTAGGCTACATAGTCGCTAATAAGGAAACAAGTTATTCACAATATAAAGAGACCGTCCTCTAATCGGTCACAACCCGTTAAATATCGAAGAAAATGTGAATCTGAGATTGGAAATAGTTTCACTGTGCTCATAACCACCTCGTGTAACGCTGAAGGTGGCAGGACTTACAATGTCCTTTTGGTTCTTCGCAGTCAAAGCATCTTGTCGGTTTTACCAGCAGAAGGCGCTGAACGTAGGCTAAACCGGAGCCACAGGAATTGGTAATGTTCCTTTACTGTAGCTGAGCAGTGTTGGCTTGTTGCCCCTTTCTTAGCCATTTGATCGTGTCCTGTGTTCACCTGTGTTGTAGCTTAAGTGACGCATTAATATTCTTATCACTTATTATTAAACCGTTTTGTTATAGTCCATACTACGGTTACATTAGGGTTTGGTAATATAGTCCAGTGTGCATATTATAACATACTGTATGCTTGACAGTTGTCTTGTCATTCATTTGTATTTTGTGATTCTCCAGCCAGGTACTCTGTTGTACATCACACACAGGTTATAATCAGCGATTTAAGATGCTTGTTTACAGACATTGTGAAATGCTCAAAATCCCACGGGGAGTTCCACTATGATGTGCGCATTACGCACCCGTCCCTGTGATCAGACAGTCGGTAGCTGTTTCCAGGAGTAGTCTATTGAACTCGCTTTAAACAAGTTCTGCTTAAACTGAACACATACGAGATTTGAACAATGGCAGGTAAGAGTCTAAAAGCGCTTTGAAAGTATGGTAGGTTGTGTTGGCAGCAATAGGATGTGGAGACGATCAGAGCCAGCGAATGATCTACCTGAGCTGTATTCACTGTGGTCTGTGCTATGGACACAGAGAGATAGATTAGGAAGTATAAATACGTTTTCTTAGACTTTCTTCGAACTAAGTTTACCATAGTCTATTCTGTATTTCTTATATACTGTACCTACCTCGTTAGGTTCACTTTGCTGCCGCCTGCACTGTTGGCACTATGAGGTTTACTCAGGCTAGTTGTTAAGTAACATGATAGCCTTTTAGGTTTCCAACGCATTATTTATCATTTTAACATTTTATAATAAGGGTAAATACATATATTGATGCAGCATAATTAATGGAGGTAATTTAATGTCTGGTGAGTCGGTCACTAAGTTCATGTGAACCTAAGGCTGGTTGGGTTATCAGTTAATGGTTGTTTAGTAATGGTCATTTGGTTAGAAAAATCCTCATTCATGAAGGTGCTAATGTTCAGTTTTTACTGAAACTTAGTCATTTAATTGTATGTACATGTTGGAGGCTGTGGGTTTTGCTGCGGTTTAAGTGAAACCATTATTTCACACTCCTTCCCCAGGTAGGGAGTTGAACAGGTTCTGGAAAAAGGTTGCGGGCAATGTTCCCAAAGAAGTCAATCAGGTCCTGGACGACAGAGTACGCTGTCTCTCTAACTCTTTAAGGAAGAGAGAGGAGGAAGCCACCAAGAGGATAATCTCTCACCTGCAAAGCAGAGATCCCACACTTTTCTCTGATCCGGATCCACCCTGCACACAGCCTGCTCTACCAGGTGAGGAGACATGTGCCTTCATCATATCTTTATTCAAGCAGCCAAGTTAAAGTTGGTGATTCCTTCCAGAAGCATTTTCCTCCAAAACAGTGTTGTTTTTGGGAGGAGTGGCTTTAGAGAGAAGTCAGAACGAAAGGGTGGAATTTCTACTTTTTACAGGTTCCTCTTGCTGGTTCTTCCAGGTCAACGATAACTTTAATGATCACAGGTACGCAAGCCTCATTTTGAGTTGTGTTTGTTTGTCGTTCCCAGCTGCAGAGCCCCAGAGGGAGCCGGAAATGGTCAACCACACTGGTCCCTACCACCGAGGCTTTCTGGAGCGAGAAAGTGAAAGATAAAACTGTTAGTCATTCATAAAAGCCATATAAAATATCTCAATTTAAATAACAATGATAGCAAAAGAAAATTAAACGGGCTTTCTTTGCCCCTAAATATTTAGTCTTAGTCTTCAATGTACAGGTTTAATGTCAGAGCATTTGAACTTTCTTCCTTTAAATTAATTTTCCAGATTTACCCTGTGACTAAGAAGAGTATTGGGAATCGTGTGGCCCTGCTGATCACCAACATAAAGTTTGCTGATGAGAAATTAAACAGAAATGGAGCCGAGAAGGACGAGGAGAACATGGAGAAACTGCTGGGAGCTCTGGGATATGAGGTGGTGAAACACACGAACCTCACTGCAAAGGTACTTCTGAGAAGTGGCATTTCTAATAACATATACATTTATCAGGTTGATTTGATGATTCACTAACTGATATCTGACATGGTTCACAGGGAATTGAAGACGCCCTAATTGCATTTTCTACACATCCAAAGCTCAAAGACACAGACAGCGTGTTTGTGGTTATCATGTCTCACGGAAAACTGGGAGCTATCCTTGGTGTCAACTGGAAAGGTGACAGATGTGGTGATGAGGCACCGGATGAATTCCCCATCAACAACATTTACAGACACTTGGCTTCAGAGAAATGTCCAGCGTTGCTTGACAAACCCAAGGTCATCATCATCCAGGCCTGCAGAGGAGGTGCTTCTCATCTGTTCTTACAGCTACACCAAACTTTAAAACCGGTTCATGTAGGGCTCTGATAAATGAATGTCATGTCTGCTGTCTTTGAGTGAGTGATTCTCTCCTTACCTGTACTAAAAGTAAACCCACCTGTGTTTTAGTGGAGCTGGGATCTGTGCTTGTTAATGACCGTGCAGATGCGGATGTGGTCTGTGATGATGTACCACAGCCAGGTCCGTCCCTGCCTGCTGCTGAAGGTGGCATAGAGGATGACAGTGTGCGATGTGTGCACAGAGAAAAAGACTTCACTGCCCTTCTTTCCAGCACCCCAGGTCAGTTTAACTAAATATGTAATGGGATTGCACAGATAGGGGGTCTGCAGCGCAGAGGACCCATTGTTCTGGGTCCTTGTTCTGGAAAATCACATGACAACACACCTGGTTTCGTGGTACTTCTGTCCAGGGCGGAGCAGCCCAAAATGCATAAATGTATTGTGAAATCATGACTCGGGGTCAACACCTTTGCACATAAGGATGACATTGAGGAACTTTTCAGAAAAGTAAGTTTTACAAGTGTAAAGTGTCATCAGGGTGTGGAACATGGAGTGTAATGGTCACTCACTACAGTGATGTAGTGGAAGTAATATCAGTTGTGAAGCAACAGCAACATAGAAAAAGCAGTAATGGATATGTTCTTGTTTTACTAGTCTTTTTTCATCTTTATTAAGGGTAGGTCCATTGAAAGGCCACTCTCTTTTTCAGGGGCGCCCTTGTTCACATTCACACAGTTACACGTTCACACCTGGAAGATGCCCAGTTCAGCCACAGTCTGTGCTTAATTTCATCTTTGTTTCATCCACACAGGTCATGCACCGGTTTGAAGACTTTTCCGTTCGGAACAGAAGACAGATGCCAACCAAGGACAGATGCACTCTAATAAAACGCTTCTACCTGTTTCCAGGTCTCTGAGACTGAACTCAGTGTTGTTTAACACAGACTTTGCAGCCACATTTAAAATGCTTTCCATGTGCAACTTGGTCAAGAGACAGCGAGTACAGGCCTAGGGGACCAAGGGGTCAGAGGTCCTAACACATCTTACTGGAAAGCCACCAACAACAACGACAAATGCAAATGACTGAAAACACTTGTGTAGTGGTTAAAACAAACAGTATATGTCTAGTAGTTCATTCTTTGTTAACATATTCTTGATTAACATGTGTTATGGGATATATTACATATATATCTCTTAGAATAGATATTAGAATAGACGTCTAGTGTTAGGATAGGAAAATGCTTGTGTAACCAGGAAAGGTCAGCGACCTTCTGTTTTCTGTGCTGCTCAAGGGGGAAGTCGGACGGTCAGGAGTTTTCCCCAAAGAAGAAAATGACAGTGCAGGGCTGAGCTAATAAGGAAAATAATGTAAAGGACAGAAATGAGAATGAACAGTAGCAGGGGGTTGATCAGGAGCCGAGTTGTGTGTGAAGACCGTGGGGGAGAAGTGACCAGACCACCTGACTTCCTCAGCAGAGTGACAAAAGACTAACAAGGTGATCCCGTTTCCCATGTACAATCACATTTCAATAATATTGTTCAATAAATGATTCTTGACACTGCAGTAATTTTCCCTGTGCATTGATTTTACCCATTATACTTGCAAAATGAACACAATACACACAAAATTGCCACCAGGGCTCAGACAATCAACATAAGATATATGGTGGCTGTGCTGGTAGATCTGGTCATAGTTATGTCGAGTAAGTAAACAAAGCATAATTACTCTCACTATAGGCTTTTGTAATACATTCATTTATCCATGTACTTAATGTGCCACAGGTATATTTGTCCAGGTTTCCTACTGTCTCTTGCCCATTTACACTAATCACGTTCACCTGTTCCTCACTCCCTTATCACCAGCTGCACTTGATTAGGTTGCTCACTATATTACCCGGTTTCACGCCTCAGTCACTTGCCAGTTCGTTCTAGTCTCTAGGCCATTTTTTTCTCCGTGCTCTTTCGGTTTTTGTATATTATTATCCCCTAGCCAGCTACTGTTTTGTGTTCTCCCCATGGACTGTTCCTCCGGACCGTGGCTCCACTCTCTCCTCCCAAGCAGGTCAATGCTCAGTCGCCTATCTGTTCTACTATTGTCATCATCTCTCTGTCTCCACCTTCAGTAGCCACCATCACCACCGACCAGCCCAGGAGTGACCCAGCCTACGCAGCTCGGCCCAGCTCTCCATCTCCTCACCTCCTACTGTTGGTCAACACCCGGCTACTACTCATCGACAGGACTACGCACTATTTCCCTCTGTGCATTTTGTTATTTCTCCTTATCACTGTACATAATAAATCACTGCTTGCATCGAAGTCGGCTACCTGGGTCCGCCTCTTTCTCGTTCGCTCACTGACAGGTGCGAACGGCACATAACAAAACTTCACCACCCTATTTTCAATTTTGTGTCTTTATTTTACTACATTATGTTAAATGACATGTTAGCAGGGCTGATAACTTTTATAAAAGTGTTTCTTTTACCCAACTTGGGCCAGAATTTGTCGTGGCCCTGCTGCGCTCTTTGAGTGTGTATGTAACACAGGGATATACAAATAAACTTGAGCTCATTTCTAGAGATAAATAAATGGAGTTAGATTGTTCTTTGCAGCAGAGAAACTATAAACTGTACATAAATATTAACATGTTTCTGTTATTTTAAAATAAACTTGACAAAATTAAAGGTTAATTAAAAGGTTCTTTGGCATTCCAATTCAAACAGGCTTCCATTTTCATTATGAATCATTACAACCACTTGGCTGTAGCTTTGTGTTCTTAGACAAACAAGCACAGCTCTCCACCAACTTCCAGGCACACACTTGACAAAAAGTGATGTGTCTCATGACACAAATCAAGCTCAACTTGTAGATAAGTGTCATGATTCGGTTCCGCTGCTTCCTGTCAGGATTTTAATTTGACCTTACTTCCTGTTTTTGTTTCACTTCTGTTTCACTCTTTTTACTTTCACTAATCACTCACATTAGATTCATCTGCTCCCGATTAGTTTGCACCGCATTATAAGCAGCCTTCACCCACCAGTCCCTGCTAGATTGTTCTAGATGCCAGCCCTGACTTTCCAGCATTATATTCGGTTTGTGTATTTGTCGTGTTTTGACCTGGATCGTGTGTTCTGACTATTCTGTTCTGCCTTGCCCTCTTGTTACGGACTGCCACTGTGTATGATTATTGGACTTCCATTTGGACAACGAACTTTTGATTCCCTTTGATATATGTGTTTGCTGGCTCTGATCTTGGACCTTTATACCGACCGTGAGTTTTGTGTTTCACCGTGTCTTGTATGGGTTTTTGTTTAGTATTAGTTCTCTTATTAAAGAGACGGTTACATTTCCTTGTCTGGCCTTTTAATGAGTTCAACATTTTCGGCAGCATCACGCGCGTTCCTGACAGATAAGTTCCTTGAGGTGCACAGCTGTTTGGGTTTGGGAAAAAAAAAGCTTATTTTAAACATTAAATGTTACTAAAAACTGAGTGTACAAATACCTGTTTAGCTTCTTCTCTACACCCACCAAGATGTACAGTAAACTGAAAGGTTTCCTTTTTATGCCTCTGCACCTGAAATAGCCACAGCTGGAGACATTATGTTTTCATGTCCATCTGTCTGTCCGTACGGCCCACTCTTGTGACTGTAATATCTCAGGGCCCCCTTGAGGGAACGTCTTCAAGTTTGGCACAAGTGTCTACTTGGACTGAAAGATGAACTGATTAGATTTTGATGGTCAAAGGTCATGGTCAGCAACCTCACTTCTGTCCTGTGCCCATGAATTTGACTGGTTGGCAGAGGCATACAACCACAAAGCAGTAATTCTAGTTTATTTGCAATGATTCTTAAGTGGCAGAACTTTATTTTGGACCACAACCCACAGCCACCAGTAATGCATGGTATTAGTAGTTTCTCTTGATTACCATCACATACATGGAATTAGTGTTTCCTAATAACTGTAATGGGCAACAGATTTCCTTGACATAGTTCAAAACACCTGCTCACACCCCTTCAGCAGAAAAGAGAAGGAAAGTTTTAGTAAACCAGTAAAATGCCAAGAGAGCAAAGTGATTATATCTGTGTGAAACATTTGATATACATCAATGCTGTTAGTGATTATGTAATGTGTAGCAGTGATGATGACATATGTTCTTTGTCATTAAATATACAAATATAACTAAATATTACTGAGAATTTGTGAAATTTGACTCTAAATGTTAATAGAATATTAAAATACTGAAGTTGGTGAGTTTATTTAAATGTTTAATCTTGGTAGGCCTGAGACTAAATGAGAACGCAAATGTTGAGTTTGCTTTATGTGTGAAGAAAAGGGAACTTCAGAGTTAAAGAGGAGAGTTAAGAACCAAAAGGACACTGGGAAGTACAAAAAGGGAAATGGTTTGATCTTTTTTTTTTTCTTGTAATGTAAGAGTTCACATTAGACCAATGTTCAACACAAGGGAGGAGAAACTTTGGGAATGAAACAAATGTTTTTATCAGCAAAGTCTGTTCATGTGACTTCAAGACAATAGCTACAGTAACCACACCAACCAAAGCAAAGAAACTGTTATACATATAGAATTAGCCTTGAAAATGACCCTAGAACTGAGTTCCAGTGCAACATGAGGTACAGGGTCCGCACCTTTGCTGAACTCTGGGGGTCAGTACAGTACTGTGCCTCCTTGTCTTCACAGACCATCTTAACGTGTGCAGTGTTCATCTGCATGTTTGAGAAACTGACCAGGAGTAATGACAGAAGATGTGGACAGTTGTTGCACCAACTGGGTAGTATGTCAGCCAAAATGGACCTCTGAGCACACCTACTGTGTCTCTAGAGCTCAGAGCCTGTCAGGATTTCAGGTTCCAAAAACAACCTTAAACCTTCCAGAACTGGGTCAAAGCCAGTGGAGTATAGGTGTTGAATCTGTCCAGAGTAATGGCCTCCTGTCACTTTTTGGAGTTCTGTGTAGAATGTATCAGATTTGGATTTTTTCTGCTTTTTGTGTCATTCCAGTGCAAACAAACATGAGAATACCAAAGAATGTGCGATTCATACAATTTCCTGTTGTTATCTGACACAAATGCAGGGATGTCAGTATTTTTGGCCATGGCTGTATTGCTATAGTCAGTGATGTACGAGGCGTAAAGGTTAGAGGAAGTTATTTCTAAGCAGAAGAGTATCTTTTACAGCCTTTTCTAAAGCCCACAGTTTGATGATTATCCCAAGCAACGATGTGGGATTCATGTTACAGTCTCATTCATTTCAAATGTGCATCATCGTGCACTATGCTGCACCATGCGGAGCGACGGTTGTTTTTAAAACCAACTGCTGTTGATGCACAGCAGTATCTCAATAGTTAAGTGCTGATCATTTAAAAGCAGCAGGAAATACCATTATCATTTCCACCAGTGCGCATTACGCACCCGTCCCTGCACACAGGAAGCTGGGCAGTTTTCATAAGTAATCAGCAGAATTTAGTTTAAACAGTTCTGTTTTAACTGAAGGCATACGAGATTTGAACAATGGCAGGTAAGAGTCTAAAAGCGCTCTTAGACTTTCTTCGAACTAAGTTTACCATAGTCTATTCTGTATTTCTTATCTACTGTACCTACCTCGTTACTTTCACTTTGCTGCCGTCTGCACTGTTGGCACTATGAGGTTTACTCAGGCTAGTTGTTAAGTAACATTATAGCCTTTTGGGTTTTTACCATCTCGATTTACAAGCTTTTTGTATAAGATTAAACTTGTCTGAAATGACAGCGGTGATGTGTCCTGTGTTCAAGCCAGATCAGTGTCTGTCATCGAGGTGTTTGTTGAGAATAACGCGACTTTATAAAGTCAAATGTCCGGAATGAAGAACCTGATCACATTTCTTGACTGACAACCATATGTCACATTAAACACGGCCATCGCTGACTGTCTAATAATATACACCATGACTTCAAACTATTACAAACGCATCATTTTCATGGAAACCACAGGCGCAGTTGTAGCATCTCTGGCTGAGGAGGAAATTAAGGCGCAGGCAGCAGTCAACCTCTGTCCCGCAACATATAAAGGAAAGCTCATACATCTCATAGTGTAGCCTAACTATATAAAAGAACGTGGACATATATGCTGTTTTATATAGACAGGTCTCCAGTCTATCACAGGGCTGAGGCTTAGAGACAAAGAACTACACTCACTCCTACGCGTAATTTAGAGTCACCAATCA
>NW_018128047.1:13927-24601 GCF_001952655.1 Monopterus albus
CAGTAATAAGCATTAACTAATAGGTAACTAATGCATTTGTTAATAATTTACTAATGTTCTGACAGGTGTAAAGCCACCCCTTACTTTCCCCCATGCAGTTGTTCACCCCCTGTGATACGTGTGGTTATTTATAAAGACTCAATTATTATTATAAGGGTTTGTTTGTAATGTTATATTGTATAGAGTGAGATGAATAAAATATAAAAAAGTGAATAAAACAAAACAGACATACAGTGAAAATAAGAGTAGTGATCTGAACATTTAATAGAGTCAAATGTGAGAAAGTAATACAGACTTTTGTTTCAAAGGAGCCCTGTCTCTGTCAGAAACATATGACAACAGATGTCCTTGAGTTATTTGCAACCTTAGGGTAATTACAGAGGTAGCTGAGATAAATCAAATCATAGCAAGGTCGCTGTCACAGCCAAAATCTGCTGCCACTGGGCCAAGTCATGTCAATTGGGAAATTTGTTCTGATTTTTTTCAAATCTAGCAGACCAAGATAACTCAAATCAGCAGGCAGCTGTAGAGCCAAGGAAACCCCTTAGTGATACGCTGGGTGATGAGAGTTAGAAATTCACCCCAGTATCTCTAAGAAAAATGTCCACATTGGGTGTTTAGTCAATTTGATTTGGCATATCATTTCTTAATTTACTTGTCCAGCCGGGCCCTCAGATAGGTCTCTGTCCTCTCTCCTTTGTTTGCAGGGCACACTTGACGTCCTGTGTGACCTAATGGTGCATTGCCTTGTTCTGCTCATACTTAATGCGAGCCTTCAGTGTATCCGTTTGGCTCTTATAGAGCTCTTTATATCTGCTCAACTGCCCAGTAAAGAGGGTTTTCTCTTTTTGCCACTGGACTTGGCGACATTCAAGCCGTTCTTCAATGTGTTTTAGTGCTGCTGAGAGATCCTTCTTCTCCTGCAGTAGATTCTTGTTCTCAGTCTCACTAGAGGCTCTGCATTCCTCAATTTCGACTAGCAGGGAGGCTTTCTCCTTTTGCAAGCAAAGGTTCGCATTCTTTAGACTTTCTGCCTTTCTGAGTTCAGCTTCCATCTTTCTGGTCTCTGCTGTGTGTTGCTCCAGCTGGACCCTCAAAAAGCTCTCTGTCCTCTCCCACACTGTAACAAATTGCTGTTAAAAAACGGCCAAATTGGAAGATACCATTGCACTTTATCTTTCCTCACTCCACTTTCATCTAAGATGGTATCTTCCAGCTTCTGACTGGCTGAACACACCTGAACCAGGTAATCAGCAGCAGGTCAGGCAGGGATAGTTGGAAAACAAGCAGGACAGCGGCCCCCCTCCCTCGAGGACTGGAATTGGCCACCCCTGCTATAAGTCACACTGGATATAAAATGATATGTTATTTCTGTGCATTCATGTGTCGACAGAGTTATGATTCCCGTTTTTGTTTGTTCTGACAAATTGTGGCAAAAGTTTTGAATTGAGCTGTGTCCTGCAGCAGCTCTTGATCGTGTTGATCATAGTGAACAAAGTTACAATAACTTCCCTATGTTTTTACAACACTGGTATCCATCTGTCCCTTTTACTACTATCTTTACCTCAACTCTCGCCCTCCGTGCCTCGTGTAAACCGCCTTAATGACGCAAAGGATAGTCCAAATTATACTGATCCATTCGAACCAACTTTTACTCGCCCATTTAAAATACAGATAGCCCAAATGGCCAGAAAACAGCACAGATCAACTAATCTGTTCTCCAAGTCAGGGAAACATGTGCAATGTGGTAACGCTAGGCGGCGATACAACATGTAACGCAACTTAGAACATAGCATATAAAATCAGAGAAGAAGAAACAAGTACCAGACAAAATGGCTGTAGGACGAAGCTAATTCTTGGCTAATGTAAACATCTATCAACAATACATTGGAGCAGGAGCGACGATAACGTCACCCGATAGGTTTTGACACAGCGAATGAGAGCGTATGCTGACACAAATTCACAGTCTAGAGCACCATCATTAACATAATGTTAATTTATCTATTTACCTTAGCTAGCTAGGTTAGCGTTGTTATTAGCTTAGGTAACACTGATAACGTAGCTGTATATTAGTTTGATTACGCGTTTTTGGTTAAAACAAACTTTGCAGTGTGAACCTACTTATCTACAACATCATAAACATCTTTCATAAACGATAGGAAATAATTATAACTAAGAGACAAAGCGGTTTTGGGAGTGTATTCTGCTAAAGCTAATGCTCGCCCCGTTGAGTACAGTGCGCCACCGGCTGGCTATTAGTTAGCTTATGCGAATATGTCAGAGCTGAAGACACTCATTCGGTCTCACCAGACGTAACATGTTGTCCTGAAAAACAAATCAAATTAGATGCCATGCGGGTCTTGCTTGAGCATTTTGGACCAGACTAGATCAAGCTAACTTAACCGCAAGGCAAATTAGCTGAGTCTGATCAACGACGTGTGGTGAAACGCTGGCAATCATCGATGGCTCATTTGTTGTATTAAACGTCATCGTGGCCCGTCTTTTACATGGCAGCGCACAGTTTTGTTCAGTAAAGTTTTGTGTCTGTTGGTTCCCCAGCAGTCCTCCTGATTTTGGTAAAGGATGATGAGCCAGCGACGTGGGATCCATCTGGACCAATCAGAGCTGCTTTGCAAGAAAGGATGTGGTTATTATGGCAACACTGCTTGGCAGGGCCTGTGCTCGAAGTGCTGGCGAGAGGAATATCAGCGAGAAAAGCAACAGATTCAAGAGGACTGGGCACTTGCTGAGAGGTTTGTGTCTGCCCTGTGTAGAGTTATTCCTATATGGCACATACTCTTTTTGGTTGTCTTACCTCCTCGTTTTTTGCTGGTTTGCTCTTGTTTCTCTCTGTCTATATGATAACTATTAACAGCTGTACTGTCTGATCCCTCTCAGGCTGCAGAGAGAGGAAGAGGAAGCGTATGCAAGCCGACATCAGAGGGCCCAATCACAGCCTACCACAACCTTCAACAAGTTTGAAGAAAGAAAAACTAAGGAAAAGTCCAGCAAAGTCAACACAGTCACAAAGTTTTTTACTCCTTCCACAAAAACACCACCAAAAAAAGGTACATGATATTGCACAAATGTTGCTAATTATTAAAGGTATGTGTTTAAAGTCCCCATGGCATTGTAGTGGCTAGGACCTGATGTAAGCTAAATTAATTCACAGACGAATCACTAAAATGCCAGTGATCATTTATTATTACAATAACACTAAACAGTTCAACAATTTTGAAAGATAATCAGCAGTCTGAAAGATAGGGGACAGAGTCACCATTCCTGCAGGAAATAAATGCAGTATTAGACAAGAAGATTGTCACAGAGTCAGTCAGTCTCTTTTTGGTCATAAGCACAGTCAAGTCCATCACGTCTCCCGGCCGGGGTCTCACTCAAACGTCCTTCTTCCGCACGCACACACACTACACTACTCTACTGCAGCAGCATACTGCCTCCTTTTGTACACTGCTCACTTTTGGCTCCCCCGCCAATTCCCAAACCTAGTTAACAGGTCATCTCCAGATCAGGATGACCTAGTGGGTTAAACAAACAGGCTATGAACCCAAAATGTTCTTGCTTCAACACACACAAACTATTTACACAGTGAGCTGACATAGTACAAAGGCCTTGCAGAAATGAGTTATTAATTGACTACTGCATATAGTAACTACATGTAGTCTACACACTCCCACTGTATTTTATTACATATTGCATATTAACTGTAGCTTGTTTGTTTTAACCACTACAGCAGGCTCATTTTGCTCATTTCCAGCCTTTTAATGTTTAATCTTTGGTACCTCTAGATTAGCTTGGCACCCCTCATAACTCCATATAGTCTGTAATTTTTTCAGAACAATAAAACCAGAGAGCCTTTTTCTAAAAACAAGAGGATAGTTCATGAATGCGCACAACCTTTCTTGCTGGTATTGTGTTGAAAGTAGACAGCACAACAAACCGCAATGGCATTAATTAATATGAATTTCTCCTCCATAGATCAGAAAACAGCGGTATATGTACCGATGAAAAGAGATGTGTAACCCAACAAAGCGGGTAATTGAGAAACCCCACATTTTAACTGGCATAATGCAGACATGGTAACTTCACCAGCCTTACAACAATTCTCTCTAATATTATAGAAACAGAGCATTGTTTTTTTTTAACCTACCATTAAGTCTCACAAGTAGTGGAAACTTCACTCCCTTTCAAGTAGCTCTACGGCCAGCAAATCCAACCGGTGGTCACTGCGTATTCCCACACACGACCACATACAGTCCCAAAGTAGTGAAATTAATTCCAACAGGAAGCGTAGTGCTGACAATAACATCATGGGTCAGTAATCCACTTGTTAACCAGCAACACATCACATGTGGCAGACACACTGGCCTCAAGCAGTCAAAACAAACAGGTACTGTGCTCTGGGGGAATTCAGCATTGATCACTGCCCCAGGGTGCTTCACAGGCCAGCTGCTTGTAGGTTAGACGCGGTCAGGTGAAACAGCAAGTCCCTGTACATTCCCAGACATGCAGTAACCTCAGTTTTCCTCCACATCTTCTGGTCACAGTGCAGCAGCAGGAGGTAAAATATATCCACAAAACGGCGCAGTCAAAAAATTCCACTTTTACAATGGCACCAGTGGATGTCAGGCAAGCTCACATGAACATGCAACAACCTGGAGATTATGACCATTCATGGAAATCCTTGAACTATCACGTAATACTTTATTTTGCAAGTGAGTGAGAGTTTGTGAGATTTGTATAAACCGAGTTGCTCTTGCATAGAAATACTAGAACATACTGTACATACACCTCATTTTTTGAGAATTCACTGTTGTAACATTGTAGATAAGTCAGAAAACAAGGAAAAGCATGCCATGGGCTCTTTAAAGTGTCCATATGATGGATAATGTCATATTTGGTATTCATCATTCAAATTTGACTCATTTTTAGCTTGTTTTGATAAGTCATCTGCATTTTTCCAGAACCAGTTCTGGTCACCTGTTTTACTGAAACATTAAGAAACAAAACAAGACTGTGGTCACCTGAACCTGAGCTCAATGATCTGTTTGTGTTTTCTGTTTAAAAAGATTGTTAAATTGCAGCACATAGTGCTGCTACATGTGGCATAGAGATATTTGGATAAATGCTGTAAGTGAGAAAGTGGCTCTGTAGCTTTGATTAAAGTAACATTAAATATCCTCCCTAGATTCCACTCCTTTAGATGCCCAGTCCAGCCCGAGCCCCAGCTCCTCTGCGACTCGGCACTCTTCTGGGGACAGTGACCATGCCACACGAGAGTTCATTGACTTTCTCAAGCCTCTGAAGTCTGGCAAGGAGATCTTCAAACAGTGCAGAGCCTTCACTGAGAGCATGGTCTATAAGCGGGTGAGCTCAAGTGGACTGTGTTTGTGAGCAAAATAAGCTTATAACAACCATTTAGATTATGTGTATGTGAAGCTGTGCAAGCCCAAACCACCTGTGTACAAATAGGTTGTTTTCTTTTTTGGTTTAAGTTGAGCTTTTAATCAATCAGACTGCACCGATAATTGTGATTGCACCTTATCTATACTTTCCACCTGTGTGTGTCTGTTATACCATTTCAATACCAACTATCCTGATTTATTTCTGAACAGTTCTGTTTCCAGTGTCACAATCACCAAAGGATATGAGCGTAAATTGATTTAACTTAAATGTTAAAAATATGCAGCATTTCTTTTTTTGGATAACATTAAACAGAGAGTGTGTTTATGCATATACACTGGTTAATGATGGATTCTAGGCTAAACCTTCAGCCTCCTCAGCTGTGTCACCTTCTGTATGATTATATTATAAATCATCCGTTGGAGGCTCAGTGTCCACTGGACAAGGAAAGCTGATGTCAGCTCCTCCATCCTCTACAGTGGAACATGGACAGTAACCAAGCATGTTGTTCAATGTTTTGAAGAATTTGAAAGCTGCTGGACTAGACCCGTTTCTCTTGCTTAGTTGTCTGGCCATGTTGTGGCTTTACTTAAAGATGTTCCACCATGATCTGATTTGTTCCACTGTAGCTAGGTTATGTCTTAAGAAACTAGCATCCTGTAACTTGTCCACTACAGATCTGAAGAGGTCAGCATTTCTGTTTTCTTCCATCTAAACTACTCTGTGTACATTTAACTCTTACAATACTGAAGGACAAAATTCCGCTCATCACTGCAAAAGTGAGATGTTTTTGCTGTCACCATTGTTTATGTTAAGTCACTTGGATGCTGCCGCTGCATCTGTGCAGATACTGAAGCCTGGATAAGATGTATACATGCAACAGTATCCCAGTTTCATTCAGAGATCTCCACCTAGCATATTGGGGTTTCTCGAAACCAGGATGAGAATATATCTGGGTTTCTGAAATAAGGATGTGATGTTTACATGCGCAAACACAAAAACAGGATACTTCAACAACCCGATCATAAACGGTCATTGCAGATGTTTTTAGACAAATTATTTGTTAAATACTAGTTTAATATCTATTTTAAATGGCCTACCTAGCAATTGCCACATTTACACTAAACAGAAACCATTATTAAAATCGAAACACTTTCAGGTTGGGCTTGATTTAAGACTGTCCCTGATATCTACCCGTGTACAGTATTTTTATGCTTAAATTAAATCTTCAATTTAATTGTCAGTTTTCATTCTCTGTTCAGGACCTGGGTGCTGATGAGCTGTCAGAGTGTGTGCAGGACTTCTACCAGAGCCTCTCAGAACGCCTCCATACACAGTTCAAAGGTACTGTTTAACAATGTTGTCTGACCGCAGTTGTTGCTCAAGAAGAATCAGCTACAAACAGTGAATATCACTAACATTATACAGTGTGTATTGCCTTTGCCCTGTATAACTTCTGTTTTGTTTCTAGGTTCGACAGATCATGTAGAGAGCATTATGGATGAAGTAGAGAAGTACATGATGACTCGTCTCTACAAGGAAGTCTTCTGCCCTGAGACCACAGACGATGAGAAGAAAGACTTGGCCATTCAGAAGAGAGTCAGGTTAGCATGCAGTAGTTATAATAATACTTAGATTTGTCAGTGTAGTAGTCATTCCCTCTGAGTGCAATGAAAGCACATTTGCTGGTAAAATTACTACATCTGAGAGAAACTTAAATTAAAATCTTTGTTTTCTGTTACAGAGCCTTGCACTGGGTCACCATTGAGATGCTCTGTGTTCCTGTAGATGAAGAGATCCCTGAGGTTTCTGACAGTGTAGTCAAAGCCATCACAGGCAAGTCCCCTTAGGTCACATGTGTCAAACTCAAGGCCTGCGGGCCACATCTGGCCCGGCGTACAATTACACCCGGCCTGCGAGATCATTTTATATATCTTTTTTTAATGGCCCGGCAATATGAAGCGCCGATAACACACAAACTACAAATCCCATAATGCAGCACAACAGCTGCCTTACCGAACGATAGGCTACCTGCGATCATTCCCGCGTCAATTACGTCAGATCAGTCAAGCGTGTGTTGATGTATTCAACCCTAATTTAAAGTCAAAGCTAGCCCTTAACAATGGCCAAGAGAAAAGTTGATTCTGAAAACAGAGTCTTTCAAAACCGGTGGGAGGCTGAGTATATGTTTACTGACATTGTCGGTAAAGACGTTTTCACCAAAGTGAAATCACAGTGAAGCTGCTGTGAAAGCAAGTTTTATTGGGGCAGAGGAGAAAATCAGCCCGGACATTTACCGAGGGAGAGTTTCTGAAGAACTGCATGATGAATTGTTTGTGTCCAGACAAAAAGCAGGTGTTTGTAAATGTAAGTCTTAGCAGAAATACGGTTGGTGGTTTTATTTTGGAATAATATTGTATCCTGTCTTTTTCCATTCATCTTTATGTTCAAACAACATTTAGTTTTAGTCTGTTCAATAAATTTTTATCCTGTTTGGCCCGCGACCTAAAGTGTGCTTTGAGTTTTGGCCCCCTGTGAGATTGAGTTTGACACCCCTGCCTTAGGTTTATTTTTCAGAAGACCTTGGTACATCACCTCATTATCTTGGCAGTAGAGGTCCAGTAAGTTTACCAGATAAACAGCTTGTTATCTCTCCACGTCTCTGCACCATTCCAGATGTGATTGAGATGGATTCCAAGCATGTGCCCAAGGAGAAGCTGGCATGCATCACTCGTTGCAGCAAGCACATCTTCAACGCCATCAAAGTCAGCAAGAAAGAGGCCGCGTCCGCAGACGACTTCCTCCCCACACTCATCTATATTGTGCTGAAAGCAAACCCTCCGCGACTGCAGTCCAACATCCAGTACATCACCCGTTTCTGCAACCCCAGCAGACTCATGACTGGAGAGGATGGTTACTACTTCACTAATCTGGTGAGGAGATGCTTTTCGAAGACATTGTGGTAATGTTGGATTGCATCATGTTATATTGACAGGCCTTTCCAATAATTTATTCTTTCCGTTTATATAAACGAGGGCAGGCTAAACAGGAGAAACTCCTCTTTGTATAATGTGGTGTAGCTCAACAACAGCACAGACTGCAGCCTCCAAAGTGACAAAATGTTTTGAAAGAAAACCTGAGCAGGATTTTTTGCAGGACTGTGTTATTAGACTGTACTCGTTTTAGTGAGCTGTACATAATAAACTGGCAACTGAGTGTACAGTGTACAGTGGAGCATAGTAACTTAGTATCTAGAAACCATGTCAAAGAAATTCATGTTAGAAGCTGCTGACTTACAAGTCAGACCAGTGTTTCCCACATTGTGGTAGTAGCTCGGGTGGGGTCATGCTTTCAATGTTGTTGTTTTTTTTTTTTATTCAGTGTAGTAATGCTGTAGTGCTGTTGTGCTGTTCATGTGACCTGTCCCTTCTGCACTAGCTCTCCCACAGCAGCAGCATGTTGGCTGCTGCCCTCCTCCTACATCTCTCTCTTCCTGACCCTCTCTTGCTGCTTCAGCAGCACCAGTTGAAACCAGTAAATATTCAAAATGAATCAACTGGATCACTAATCACACTGATCAGCAGTCCTGCATTTGTTTTTCAGTATTCCCCTGGTCTGAGGGGCCAAATGTTCAGCATCAGAGTTTATGAACTGGTATTAACTGTATCCACTTGCAGAGCAGTCCATATACATCCATGCTATACACAGCGTGCTGACCTCTGCAACCACTGTATTCTAATATTAGCCTAACTAGTCTTAGTAGCTTGATAATAACATAGGAGAACAGTTGATTCTCCACAACTGACAGTGTTTTGTTTAAAAAATCAAACACGGAAAGGAGGAGCCGTTCACAGATGGTCCGTTGTCATGTGTTTGTGTGTGTGTGTGAGAGAGAGAGAGAAATAGAACAGGGCATGTATTTTAAATCAATATGTGGTGGTCAATGTTGCTATTGTGGAGGCCCGCCACAAATAAATGAATGTATGGAAAACACTGCAGATAGAAATCTCGATCACCACTGCAACTCAAGATAAAAGTCAAAACTTAAAAAGCTTCAAATGGAGTTAATGTTAGCCATCCTGCTCCTCTCCTTCTCCTTGTTTCCTGTCTCTCTCTATTTTCAAATGTCCATCAAAGCCAAAATGCCAAAAAATGTTTAAAAGAATCTTAAGTGAATCTGCTGTCCCACACTGAGAACATCTATAGGTGAGACTTAAGTTTAATGACCCTTCACATCCCCTCTCCCCAGTGCTGTGCAGTGGCCTTTATTGAGAAGCTGGATGGTCAGTCTCTCAACATGAGCTCAGAGGAGTTCGAGCTCTACATGTCAGGCCAGGCGCCTCCCCTCTGGCCACAGGTCACCGGCGCTTCCTCCTGCTCCCCAGGAAGCACAGCTCTCAGTCAAGTCCACCAACGACTGGACCTGCTAACCGGCCTTGGGGAAAGGCAGGAGCGTGTCATGGTGAAGGCTCGCCAGCTGGAGAGCGACCTCATCGACTGGACGGACGAAGTGGATCAGAAAGTGCAGAGCGTTCTGGAGAACTTTCCACCACAGACACAGAACCCTGCGGCAGGCACGGATGATGGGACAACATCTGCAGCGTCATCAGCAATCGACTCTGAGAACGTGGAGAACGAGCTTCTTCCCCCTCCACTGCAGCCGCAAGTGTTCGCAGGTTGATGTGAAGAGCTGTGCTCTAAACAAAATCTAGAGGGTTTTCTCCGCTCTCACCCTTTTCCCTACTGTTTAACTTTGCTGTCTGTGCACATAACAGCTGTGGATCCCATTTCCACTCCAGCAATTTTTATTACATCCATCTGTTGTCCTAGAGTCCTTGACAGTACACTGAACAGCAGTGGAACTGAAAACAGGGGGAAACAGGTAGCCTAGCTCTGTCAAGACGTAACAAAATTTGTGTAGCAGCACCTCCAAAACTCACTGACACCTGCTTTGGGTCATACAAAAACCAAAGAGTAAAAATTCACTTTTACACTATGGTTGGTTTACAGATGACTCTCACCTATGGTCATGAACTTTGGGTCATGACCAAAAGGGCAAGATCCCGGATACAGGCGGCCGAAATGAGCTTTCTCCGCAGGGCGGCCGGGCGCACCCTTAGAGATAGGGTGAGGAGCTCGGTCACCCGGGAGGAGCTCAGAGTAGAACCGCTGCTCCTCCACATCGAGAGGAGCCAGCTGAGGTGGCTCGGGCATCTCTTTCGGATGCCTCCTGGGCGCCTTCCTAGGGAGGTGTTC
>NW_018128047.1:24705-40775 GCF_001952655.1 Monopterus albus
GGAGAGAGGGAAGTCTGGGCATCTTTGCTTAGACTGCTGCCCCCGCGACCCAGTCCCGGATAAGCGGAGGAAAATGGATGGATGGATGGATGGTTTACAGATTAGTGAGCGTTAGAGCTGCTGGTAGGTGGATTATTTTGCCTTTGGTCAGTGCCAGGCTAGCTGTTTCCTTAACATCAAGCAACATAAGGTGGAGTCCCAGTGGCCAAGCACACTCCAAACATTGTGTCCAGGTTGCAAAGTCATGGATGCAGTGCAGCATCAGTGGTATATTATACCCCCCCGTCCCCGCCCCCAAACATCTCAGCCAGTCACCCAGAGTGGACTCTTCAGTCCCTCAGTCTGACATTATTCACAACTTTTCACACCAGTTGTGAATAACATCATTATGATGTGACGTCTCCAGATGGATTTTGATAAGTGGAGGCTCAAACACACAGGCCTGTATTGTCCACGTAGCATCTAATAAAATTAAGTAAAATGTGTTTTTTGGAAAGGAAATGGTGAAATCAGAATGATTCAAACCCCAACTTCCCCCTCACTAAACTAAGCCCCCGGCTCATGCTTATGATTTCTGCTGGTATGACTTGGTATTTCCTGTGGAGAAAAAGGAGAAAGAGTATTTGCATGTGTGGCAGTTGTGCAGGCAGAGAAGTGCGCACGTGAGCATCTGTTACATGGGCATGTTTCATTAATGCCGATAAATCATCAAGTCCTCCACTTGTGTGTGTGTGTGTGTGTGTTTGGCTATTGTGGTCTTGTTTTCATCGCCAGACCTCTCTCACCAGTCATAAGCTGGATGTACAGAAGTGATTTTATTTTTCTATAGGGTGGTAGGTATCCGTTCTTCTAGAAGACATTGAACCTGTAATATTTACAGTAGTACTCTTGTTAAAGAACACTGCTTGAAACCATGTTACATGAATTGCAATGGTCAAATAGTAAAGTTCATCTGTTTAATTTGTCGAGTGTGTCATAGGCATGTTCCATCATAAAGGTTTTTAGGTCTGTTATTAAGCTTTATCAAATCTGTTGGGTTACCTTTAAGTAACACAAAGACTTGTTGCTGCTTCCCATTAAACATAAAAATCACTCCTAAGACTGGTTGTTGTACCAGTGCAGAGCATTTAACATGACATGAAGTTGTTTAATTTATCATAAAGCACTTTTCTGTTTGATTCAGAATTCCATTTAATGAAGGAAGTTAAGGATTGCTTCACTCAGTTGACAGGACAGCAGGTGAAAACTGTGCTGGGCTGTTAGCACACAGATGTGTTCAACCCTGTTATTGTGTTTGGTCATCCAAAAATGTCTGGGAGAGTTCGACTGTACGTTTGACCGATGTGAAAGGCACGTTTTATCCTTTACTTCTGAACTAAGATTTTTTTATGTTACCGGATTTGAAGTCATATCTGAACCAGTATATAGTTAGTGTGCAGATGCATTCCATTTTTAAGTTTGAACTTTTAATCCAAACTTAACAGCTTGAATAACTCGTATTGCACTGTATGCAGAAGCCATTATCAGGTATTTTAACTTCTTCTTTGTGACCTCGTAAGTTTGGTATTGTATCACATGGGAGAATGTTTCTTAATACTGTCTTTTATTTAAATGTAACTTATTGGTGTTGGTGTACATTCATGGCCAAAAATATTGACACTCCTGTATTTCTGTCAGATAACACACACCACTTCTCTCAGAAAATTGTTGAAATCAAAGTCTTTGCTATTCTCATGTTTGTTTCGTTTGCATTGGAACAACACAAAAAAAGAAAGCCAAAAAAAAAAGGCAAAATCTGGTCTTTTCCACAAAGAACTCCAAAAATGGACTGGACAGAATTATTGACCCCTTTTCAAAATCATCAGAAATATTTCCAGCATGTGATCCTCCTTTTAGTTTGTAATGAAACTCACCTGTAGCAACCAACAGGTGCTGGCAACATAGAAATCACTGGTAACCAGGTAAAATGGAGAAAAGTTGACAAAGCTGACAAAAGTGGACCACACTGAGCACGGAGAAAAGAAAGAAGAGCAAAGAAATGTCTGAGGATTTGAGAAGCACAGTAGTGGAAAAGCCTGGACAGTCTCAGGGCTCCAAGTCCATCTCCAAGGTCCTGTGTCCATTGTGAACAACAGTGACAAGACATTTACAGCCCATGGTGCTGGAGCTAATCTCCCTGGACGTGGACGAAAGAGAAAAATAGACGACAGATTGCACCGAAGGATTGTTGGAATGGTGGATAAAGAACCTTGATCATCTTCCAAGCAAATTCAAGCTGACCTGCAGGCACAGGGTGCAACAGTGTCAGCTCACACTATCTGTCGCCATGTAAATGACAAGGGATGTTATGGTAGGAGACCCAGGGGTCCCACTGCTGACACAGAGCCATAAAGAAGCCAAAACTTACCTGAGGAAACCACAGTACTTCTGGGAGACTGTCCTGTGAACAGATGAGACTAAAATACAGCTTTTTGGTCGAGCACATCATTCTATTGTTTTCAGAAAATGAAATGAGGCCTTCAAAGAAAAGAACACGTCCCTACAGTCAAACACGGTGGAGGTTCACTGATGTTTTGGGGTTGCTCTGCTGCTTCAGGCACTGATGTCTTGACTGTGTGTGTGGCATTATGACATCTGAAGACTACCAATGAATTCTGGGACCCAGTGTCAGAACGTTGGGTCTCTGTCAGAGGTCATGGGTCTTACAGCAGGACAATGACCCAAAGCAGACTTCAGAAAGCACCAGAAATGGTTTCAGACAATGAGCTGGAGAGTTGTGAAGTGGCCAGCAGTGAGTCCAGATCTAAACCCCATAAAGCAGCTGTGGAGAGATGTCAGAACAGCAGCTGGGAGCAGGAAGCCTTCAAACCTGAGAGACCTGGAGCAGCTGGCAAAAGAAGACTGGTCCAAGATTCCAGTAAAGAGGTGGAAGAAACTCACTGATGGTTACAGGGAGTGACTGATTCTGTCCAGTCCATTTTTGGAGTTCTGTGTGGATCAGATTTGGCTTTTTTCTGCTTTTTGTGTTGTTCCAATACAAACAAAAGAAATAAACATGAGAATACCAAAGAAGTTGTGATTACAACAGTTTTCTGGGAGGAGAGGTGTGTTACCTAACAGAAATATAGGAGTCACAGTATTTCTGGCCATGACTGTATTTATATCTGTGGGTGTGTGTTGATAAAAAGTTGAAAATGCACATGCACTCATGTGTAGTTCCTGTTCGTGTTTCACATGACTGTCATGATTTTGCAACCTGGGATTAAATAAAGAGTTGACACAGAAGTTTATTTATACATTTCTGTATAATAGTGGAGAAATTAAAGTAATAGTAAAAAATGTTTATTTTTTTAGTAATTAATTACTAAATCAGACGTCTGATTTTGGGAACTTTTTGCCCCAGACCAGGCTCATATTTTTTCCATGGAAACAGCTGGCAATAAATTTAAGGATTTATTTTATAGTCATGAAAAAACACAATGAGACTTGTAATAATTACCAATTCAAATGTTTACAGCAGCACAGAACAGTAATTTAGTGAGGTAGTAAACAAAGAATTATTTAAAATTATTAAAACAAATGTAAAGATGTTCCAAGCTTTATATTTTATACTTTAGGCTATGTATAAGATTTGTGCCTGTTTAAATACACATGGGTAAAAAATAAGTAATGCATAGTAGTACAACTCCAAAAGCCTTATTGTGATAACATTGTGACTTTAGGTGTCACTATACTAGGTACAGTATCTAGTGTAGAATCAAATGCTGGACTCCTTGTTTTTTAAACTTATTTTAGCTGTACCTAAGTGCTACTGTTATAAATACAACAAAAATTAAACAATACCTTTCTCTCTTCGACCTCCATAGCCACCATTGTATTTGAACCTAGAGGGGTCAGCTTTAGGTGCCTCTCCAGACATTATAAAACAAAAAGTAAGAAGTTCAATGCAAATGACAGACCAACTGTAAGTCCTATGAAGACTGGCACTACTAATGAGCAAACAATCCCTTCTTGACACATGTCCCTGATTAATGATACGTCTAAATATCATAAATGTCAAAAACTCCATTAAGGTGACAAAAAGTAACATGCAACATATCACTCTGTCATATAAAGATGCCCAACTCATTAAAAGGTAATACATAAACACATTAACTTGTCACAAGGTGTCATCTTGAAAATATTAAACATTAGAATTAATGACTCAACCTGACATCCTTAAAAACATATTTACATCAAAGCCTTTTTTCTATCTCTTCCTCTCTGCGGTGTGACAGGTGCCCTCACGCCACCTTTTAGTCTGGGCTGAAAAACTGGGCAGCCTTCCAGGTAACAGGCTAGTAAACCCCCTCAGGTTACTCTAGGACACCAGGGTCGTCTCCCGGTTGTTCTTACACACAGAGTCACTCTCGGTCATCCATTAGTACACTACTACAATGCAAGTATAACAAGTACTGATGAATGAAGTGAAGTTAAAATAACACAAACATTACAATTAAATGAAATAAAATATTTTTTAAAAATGACAAGAAAAAATATAATAGGTGACGTATGTCAATTATAACAATATAATAACTGAAATGGACTTAAACACACACACAATCTAAAGACTACAAGCATGAGACTAAAACTTACCTTTAACCTTTAACCTCATTGGTCTCCCACTTACTAGTACTTCAAAATTTGTCATTGATTTTAAACCAATCATTTATATGGTCACTTTTCCACACTGTAAGTCATGATGTTTTTATTATTTTCTCTTTCAGTGGGTGGAGGTAGATTCCAAATGAAATTCAGAGAAAGGGTGTGCTACTTTTAGTTCCCGCTTGTTTTCCACTGGTTATTAAAAAATGTCCAGGGTTGAGATGCGCCTCAAACAGAAAATAGAGTTGAAATTACAAAACTTTCTAAACCTAAATATTGATGTTTGCCACTTCAGTAACATTGTACTATAATGTAAATGTTAAGAGTACCAGCATTAACTTGAACAAAGGATGATGCTCATTTGTGTGGCAATGCTGGGCACCCTTGTCTATTTTGTTGTTTTTGAAACAAGAAATCCCTGTCAGCATTCACAGAACTGCTTTCATAAAAAATAAACTCAGAAATGAAAGGATGGGATGCTCACAGTTTTCTTGAAAAAGGGGATATCCTGAGTGATGCAGTACAGCTCAGAAATATCACTTTCACTTCCCTCTTCACTAGTAATAAATGATCCACTCTCGGTCTGTTTCATACACATAGAGCAATCACGATGGACACGGTCATTTGCCTCCTTGGTGAGTTCTCTTCAGTTCAGTTGCAGCATCTCACAAGTTTAACATTTTATTTGATACAATCCACTAAAGTTTGTCAGGTAATCTCAATTATTTTCTGTTTCAGTTTTCTCAGTTCTGCCACAGCTCGCTGTGCCTGCAGGTATGTACCTACAGTAATTCATTACTAGATATGGAGCAACATATTACACATTTGTAAGCACATTACATATTGTATCAATAGAATTAAGGTTTAGCTTTGTATATCTGCTGAACAGAACACAGTAAGTACATGAACTGAACAATAGCAGTGAGAGTTTAAACAAATTATCTACATTCTATGTGACATTCCTGGACAGCAAACCCATATTGTCTGTATGTTTCTTCATAGCTCCCTCTGAGACCTCATTCAGAGCTGAAGTGGAGATCGTGTCAGGCCATTCAAGGATCTTCTCTGGGGAGGATGTCCGGCTGAGATGCAGCATTCCAGATGGCAACAGGTCTACCTGGGATTTCCTGTGGTTCAGGGGATCTGAGCAACTACCGTACTTTGGGCAGGACTTACTTCTATGGAACACCATGGTTAAAAAGAGTGGGAAGTTTATTTGCCAGGGTGTGAGGGACACAATAGTGGGAAACATACACACCCGCAGAAGTCTGCCTGTAGAGATCAACGTGGATGGTAAGCTCTTGTTTATCTGTAGCATTAGTAATGTCCTTCATTTTGTATATCAAGCCCCCTTTTTCTTTTCCCTCTTTGCTGTTCACTTCAGAAACAGAGAATCACTGAACTTTATCACTGAACTAAATCATTTTAGTGTCTCCTGTGGGTTTGTCTCTAGAAAATGATACAATTTAGCAAATTTTTGTCTTACAGCACATCCCAAACACACTTCCACTGGCTGATTTATTCTCTGTAATCTTTGTTCAGGAGGGTGGGCTATCCTGCAGGTCCCTCCTCATCCCAGCCTTGTTGGAGGCACCTTGAACGTCACGTGCCGTGTCCGAAGAAAATACCCGCTTCGGGAGGTGATTCTCTACAAAGATGGTGTTGAAGTTATGAGACGAAATGGTGTCAACCCACATTTCTACCTGACCAACTTGACCCTTGAGGATCAGGGACTGTATTCTTGCAGGGCTTCCTGGGACATACAGAGAAATACACACTCTGTAATTTCAGCTGCCTCTCCAGTGCAGGTCCTAGGTGAGTTGCATTGAGTTTGACTGCAGTTGCAGGACACATTAAAAGAATAGTTAACTGGCTCTGTCTGAAGGTGACACAATCCACTTACAAACAATGGTGGATTTTGTTCCTTTTGGTCAGAGTCAGAGTCAGTCTGTTTCCCACTGTTTCCACTCTTTAAAAAGATGACGTCCTGCTCACTTTATTTTGTTTATAGACAGACAGGATAGTGGTGTAGATCTTCTCATCTAAATAAAGCATATGAAAGTCTTTTGCAAAATGCTGAATTTTCTTACGAGTATAATTTAGTAGTTGTTTTCAGCCCAATTAAGAATTAGACTATTTTAAACTATGTCAGTGTTGGTAATGTTTCCTTTACTGTGGCTCTATTTCAGAGGTTCTGTCACAGCCACATTTGGAAATTGATGCCGCCAATGACCTGATCAAACTCGTGTGTCACGTCCAATACAACATTCCTGCCCCTGCCCCTCCAATACAATACTTTTTCTACAAGAATAACACCAGACTGGGACCAGCAGCCTCTGAGAACTATGCTCTGGTCTCGTGGAAACCAGGCCAGTACAGCTGCAAGGCCAAGGTGCCTCAGTTGGGCCTCTGGAGGTGGAGTGAGTCTTTAAGCTTTGAACAAGAGACAGGTAATTAGAAGTAAATGTAACCTGCTGTGTCGCATCACCCAAGACCCACCCTCCCACCTCCAAAGCTCTCCCTCCTCCCTGCAGCTGAGCCAACAGCAGCCTGGCACACCCCTCACACATCCACTGCAAAGCCTACTTTTACTCCGCCTACTGAAACGAGCATACAATTGTCAGATCCTTCACAGCCAAGTACTATTCTGTCTACAGTTCAACCTCTCAATCAAACTGCTACTCCAAAGCATTCTGCTTTGTCTCAGGAAACTGATGACATGTCTGGAGAGTCTGCTAATATGCCACATGAGTCTGGTGACATGTCCAGGAAATCTCCACACACTGTCCTGTACTGACCAGTTATGATGCATTACAGACCTTTGCAGAAATGAATGATCCTGTATTCCAGTAATAATATGTTAAATGGGACCACATATTTATCTATCTGTCATTAATCATCCTGGGCCACTGTACTGCTATTACACACTTTTTATATGATTCATTGTGCAATATGAATTTCACAGATTGCCAAATATCAACTTCATGATTGGATCTGTAGAAAACTAACTGGATCAGGAGTGTTGGGTTTAATAACTAATCCCATATTGGTTACAGGAAATAAAGCATTTCATAAATGATATGAACTACTGGATTTTATTTTCAGTGAACACATGGTCTTTACACAACCCTACAACAATACTGCTTGCACATTAGGAGTACTGGTAAAATAACAGGTATTATATTCCTCCACTGAAGAAGGGTAAGATCATTCTTGTCAAATTTACAGTAAATAATCATAATGCAGCAAATGTCACAGTGATAATATCTGTATATTTAACACATACGTCATATATTCATTTCTATGTTGCATTTTTCCAATTAGATGCAGGGAGGCTAGGTCAGCTAGGAGGCAAGTAGTGTTTGAAGTGAGAGAAGGACAGAGGATCAACATGGAAGGAAGGGTTGAAGGGGCTTGTTTGGGTCAAACAAGTGAGGTGAGTGGTGTTTAACTGAGGGCATAACTGTTGGTAGATGTTCAATAAATAGTTCAGAATGGGTTTGAAGGACTAAAGGCTAAGTACAATATACTGATAGGAACACTATGCGGGGTTTATTAACCAGTGTCTGTGTGCTGTTAAGCTTACTGCAAACATTTTTGTTAACATTTCAGTCTACAAGTGTCATATAAATGAGTGGTCCATAAATATGCACCGATGCTCCATAAATATCCAATTTTCATCATGACTTGAAAACTTGCAGTGTTATCATACACAGTGCAGTTGGGTTGTTTTATATGAGTTCCATTTGTGGTGAATATTAGCAGCTTTGCCCTCATTCACCTTCATCATTTTTCTAATATTTTCTTAATCTTTTCAGAGTGATTGTTTTCTGACCACACTTCACTCACCAAGTGACCAAATGTTTGTGAACTGGTTGATTCATCCTCCATCTATGTATATATAAAGAACTGTTGGGATGTGTGTTCATATACCTTATCAAGGTTATGTAGATCAAAACACTGTAAATAAATATACCAGCAGTAAATGAGAGTATGTCAGAGTTTTCACAACAAACAAAACAAGAAGATACTAATAAGGTTCTAATGTGATAAATATGATATTGCCAGTCCTCTAGTGTACAGAACAGCTTTCAAGCAGTCTCTGAGTTCTGTGGTGTGGCACCACCATCTGGCCTTTTCACAGATGTGGTCTGGTTAGAACAGTAGAAGAAGGTATTGTCAGTAGCACTACTGTGTATCAGACCTTGTCTGAGTAAAGCAGAAACCCAGAGAAGATACTGTCGTCCTCACTGCTGGCATACATCCCGTTCCAGTCTCTGAGTGTCTCCATCCACACCTGATCACCCTCTGCCAGCTGCAGCACCACAAGACTGGATGCCTGGTCGATGTCTTGACCATACAGAGAGTCGCGCATCCTTACCCGCCGTGACCCATTCACTACCAGTGTGGCGCGCAGCGGCTGATTGCGTACAGTGATGTGGAAGGAGAAGATATAAACCCCGGCGTGGACACAGGTAAAGCTGTTGGAAGTGAGGTTGAAGTGGTTCTCCTCGTTGTAGAAGATCTTGTCAAAGCGGATTGGGAAGCCAGATGGAGGGAAGGACTTTCTTGGAGAGATGCCGACACTGAAGGCTGAGCGTTTCTGGGGCACCCCTGATCCCTTCGCTCCTTTGACTCCACGAATGCCCCGATCACCTCTCATCCCCGGGTAACCTCTGTCCCCTTTTGGCCCAGGCATTCCTCTTATGCCTTGTGGTCCCTGAGGCCCTCCCACGCCTGGCTGTCCTGGTGGTCCAGGAAGTCCTGGATCTCCTTGGACACCTACAGGACCTGGGGAACCGTGCTTGCCATTTATTCCTGGAATACCCATCACTCCTGGCATGCCAGGTGGCCCAGGATCTCCTTGTTCACCCTTTTGCCCTTTCTCCCCAAAAAAGCCACACTCCCCCTTATCTCCCTTGTCTCCCTTAGGACCAGCCGCTCCTGGAGGTCCAGCTGGCCCTTCTGTTCCCGGTTCTCCTTTCTCACCAGCAGTTCCATTGAAGCCAGGTTCACCTTTCCCCCCACTATGACCTTTGACACCTTGCAACCCTATTTTACCTTCGTCACCTTTTGAGCCAACATCACCTGTAAAGTAAAAGAAACTGTGTCAGATCTACTGAAGTCTGGCAACAATGTAAAAGAATTCAGTGGTCATCTAACAAGTTTGCACCTTTTTGTCCTGGTTTCCCTGGTACTCCTTGTGGTCCAACTGTCCCGCTGTAACCTCTGTCACCTTTGTCCCATAAGAAATAGATACAGTAAAGCTAAGATTCAATGAACAATATGGAGCAAAATAATATTTTTTAAACTAGGTAAAGAGGAAACCAGGGAAGATGTTTCACCCATCTCTGTTTGGGTCACTGATCTAAAATGTATTTTTCATGCAGTATATTGTTATTCATATTACCTGACATAGCACTACTGCACAGTGCACACTTAGGCTACAGGAAACCTAAATTTAAATTAGTAAAACAATATATCAGAGCAGGGAAGCAGAATCTGCACCATAGCTTTCTCTTGATAGTTTCCTGTTTTATGGTATGTTGCAGTATCTTGTGTTGCCTGTGGAGAGGAGTAGACCTTCTGTGTCAGCAAGCTTTGAGAAAGGATTATTTATTCTGTCTTCACCTCTACCATAGACAAAAAACTGACAATCAGGGTCTGTTTTCATAAAACAGCAACAGTTTAAAGTTATGTTTAACCAGCACAATATCAGGGAACAGGAACATTTATCATGTCCTGGGCCTGTGGTTTCATAACATGTCCTTGTAATGCCCTGTACATCTCACTGGTCCAGAGGAGGGCAGAGAAGATTTCTGCAGCCCCCTCACATCCTGGACATAAACTGCTTGAACTTCTTCCATTTGTATGGCGCTACAGGTCACTGTACGCCAAAACCATCAGACACAGCTGTTTTAAACATGTTCTTGACCATATTATATTCACCTTTCTCTCCTTTTAACCCCATTGGACCACTCACACCTGGTGGTCCTGGTAACCCAGGTTCTCCTGCAAGACTCCTGTCGCCAGGTGGCCCTAGATGAGCACAGATAAGTGAAGTTCAAAATGCAGAAAGCACTAATAAAAAGACTAATAAATTAATTAGAGTAACAACACTTCCTATATTACACTCTGTTGGTGCTTCTTATACCTGCCAGGCCCCTGTCTCCCTTTGGCCCCCTGGGGCCTCTCTCAGGTGGACAGCACTCACAGAAGTTAAAGTAACACTCATTGTAATCTAGGGTGTAGTTCTCAGGTCCAACACCAGGAGGCTCAGTGTAGTACTGAGAGAAGACATGGCTTGGATAGGTGGTCCTCTCTGTGGCGGGCACTGGATGGGGCTCCACAGGATTTGTGCTTGCCACTGTCTTGAGAGTTTTGGGCGTGCTAGTGGTCACAGGGCTGTGCACGGTGATCTGAGGAAGAGGCTTCTTAGTGTACTGGTACTTTGGCTTCTGTGTAGTCTTAGCTTCAATGCAGGGCACCACAGTGAGTGTAACCACAACTGCTGCTACAAGAGTCTGCTGACAGAAGTTAATCCTCATGGTTGACTGGGATCTGAGAACACATGAGTGTATGCAACACGTTTTTCACTCATTTCATTTAAGACAAGAGGTTACAAAAATAGCATATGCTGATTTAATGTTGACTGTTGCAAATCACATCATACAGTATGATGCATCTATTTATTATCAGTTCTAATAATTATTTCCATGTTTATATTTGACTGGTTTCTTTGTTTCTTTATTTCCACCTCAGATTGGGGCAACTTTTTTTTTTCCTGTGACCCAGTAGGTCTGCAGTTTGCCCTTCAATCAAAGCTGATTTTATAAGTCAGTTTCTCCTCTCTGGTAGTTTATGAATTAACCCAAAAGTTCAAGTGTTCAACTAGAATGAAAACCTTCAGCTTCTTAGTCACAGTATCACATAAGTGAAGTCAATGATCTATGCACCAATACACAAGCTAGTGGTTTTACTAGGTTTCTTGTCATGCAGACAACTTTCTGAGAATATGTATTCAGTAAAATTGATAAGACTCACCTAGATATGCATAAGTGGTATGGTCATTTATCCTCTCTAGTGGCGCCTTGGAGGCAGCACCAGGAGCTCCAGGTCTGTCTGATATCTCTGCTAGGCTTGGGTGAAAGAACACCCCCGCCAATGAGGGTGTTTGTTGGAAGCGCAGGGGGAGGTCTGAAATCCAACTACAGTGGGCTGGAGTCAACCCAAGGAGAACCACTGTGCTGTGGCCCATTCTCTGTGCTCCTGTTGTGTAGAAAGGTGCTTTTGTGACATGAGATACAGCAGCCAACAGGAGCACTCCCTCCTCGCTGAGAGCGAGGTGAGGAGCAAAGGCCTTGGGGGCAATGGGTCACCCGATATGAGAGGCATTCCTCCAACTTCTAACCCTGCTACCCAGGCTCTTAAGGTGGGACAAAGCCAAGAAAAGAGGATTCTGTGACAGAGGCCAGGGCACTACAACAGCCTTTTTTTTTCCAAGTGCAGATTTGGACAGCACTCAGCTTGTAGCTGCAGCTCAGTTTTATTTTAGGTGCTTTATTGAATAGTACCACGCAGAATCTTTCAAACTGACCTACAGTATTATCAGACTTTTCAACTTACTGCTACATCTCCAAACTGGCCCATAGCACAGGGTGCTCAGTATTTACAATCTTCTAGTGCTTGGTGAGCATCCAAAAGAAAGCTTTGGCCTAAAAAGCACTGATAATCTCCTCACTCAGCATTTGCTAAACTTGAGCTGTTTGTGAAAGGAACCAGCTTATCTCCCTTAAATCAGCACAGTTGCAATGTTTTCCTGATCACCATGACAACTTTTTGCACAGGGGCCTCTGAGTTTGCTGGAAACTACATTTGCTAACTGTTATTCATACTATGTGGCTGTACAACAATTCATTCTTATGCTGTAACAAGATAGCATCGGGTGTTTGTGCAGAAAGTGACTTTCTGGTAGCTGTCTGGCTGAGACTCTTAACTTGCCAGTGACAATGAATGTTTGAGCAGTGGACATGCTTCAGTTATCAAAGACCTCTTGTCCTTAGAAGGATCTATGGCCAGCTATGAGTGAGCAAGAAGACGGGAAATGAAATGTAGGAAAAAAATGAGGGGTGATGGTTGGTTGGAGGGATAAAAGGAGAGATTCTACAAATGACTGTTTATGTAAACCATTTCCCTTTATCTCCTCTCTTACATTTACATGCTCTTCCTCTCCCTCCTTCCCAGCAGCTCAGGTGAAGTGCTCCCCCAAAGAGACAAATAAATGGAGTGTATGTAGCTATGCAGCTGAGCCCAGCGAGGGAAAGCAGTTCCTCTGGGGTTCTCCAAGCCCGACTTCAACCCCATCGTCTCTCAGCTCCATTCAGACCACACACAACAGCGGTGGTCAGCTTACAGCGCCTAGCTGGTCACAGAGGACCCAGGCGCTGCTCACTTGTCTGTTCATTTAACACTGGCACTGGCCTTGCCCCCAACCCCTATCTGCACACACTATAGAGCGAGGGGTAAGGAAGAGTTAACTTACTCAGCGGGTGTAGCCGAGCAGAAAGAGGACTTGGATGGATGGAAGTGTATTGCCTTACATTAACCCTATTCATGCAAAGGAGATCTTGGAGTTGCAGTGAATGTGTATAGAGTGAGGGTGAAAGTGAGACAAAAAGATAGCAGCTTGTTCAGTTACCAACATTCAGCAACCAGACATTTTCTGTATGAATATTCTGCCATTATGCTCACTGGCATAAATAAGACCATAGCCTCTTTGACTGTGGAGTCTTTTCAAAGAAAATCTGGAAACTGCCGAATTAGCTGCTCATGACTCTGGCAAGAGCTCTGCTGGCACTGAAGACTCCTCTCATGTAGTAAGAGCACAAAAACACTTTCTCCTGCCACACCTTGAAAAGCCACTCTGATGTTAGGGACTGGTGTCTGATATGTTTCAAGTTGGTTGCTCAAATATGGTAACATACAGTGCCTTGCGAAAGTATTCGGCCCCCTTGAACTTTGCGACCTTTTGCCACATTTCAGGCTTCAAACATAAAGATATAAAACTGTAATTTTTTGTGAAGAATCAACAACAAGTGGGACACAATCATGAAGTGGAACAAAATTTATTGGATATTTCAAACTTTTCTAACAAATAAAAAACTGAAAAATTGGCCGTGCAAAATTATTCAGCCCCCTTAAGTTAATACTTTGTAGCGCCACCTTTTGCTGCGATTACAGCTGTAAGTCACTTGGGGTATGTCTCTATCAGTTTTGCACATCAAGAGACTGAAATTTTTGCCCATTCCGCCTTGCAAAACAGCTCGAGCTCAGTGAGGTTGGATAGAGAGCGTTTGTGAACAGCAGTTTTCAGTTCTTCCCACAGATTCTCGATTGGATTCAGGTCTGGACTTTGACTTGGCCATTCTAACACCTGGATATGTTTATTTGTGAACCATTCCAATGTAGATTTTGCTTTATGTTTTGGATCATTGTCTTGTTGGAAGACAAATCTCCATCCCAGTCTCAGGTCTTTTGCAGACACCATCAGGTTTCCTTCCAGAATGGTCCTGTATTTGGCTCCATCCATCTTCCCATCAATTTTAACCATCTTCCCTGTCCCTGCTGAAGAAAAGCAGGCCCAAACCAGGATGCTGCCACCACCATGTTTGACAGTGGGGATGGTGTGTTCAGGGTGATGAGCTGTGTTGCTTTTACGCCAAACATAACGTTTTGCATTGTTGCCAAAAAGTTCGATTTTGGTTTCATCTGACCAGAGCACCTTCTTCCACATGTTTGGTGTGTCTCCCAGGTGGCTTGTGGCAAACTTTAAACGACACTTTTTATGGATATCTTTAAGAAATGGCTTTCTTCTTGCCACTCTTCCATAAAGGCCAGATTTGTGCAGTATACGACTGATTGTTGTCCTATGGACAGAGTCTCCCACCTCAGCTGTAGATCTCTGCAGTTCATCCAGAGTGATCATGGGCCTCTTGGCTGCATCTCTGATCAGTCTTCTCCTTGTATGAGCTGAAAGTTTAGAGGGACGGCCAGGTCTTGGTAGATTTGCAGTGGTCTGATACTCCTTCCATTTCAATATTATCACTTGCACAGTGCTCCTTGGGATGTTTAAAGCTTGGGAAATCTTTTTGTATCCAAATCCGGCTTTAAACTTCTCCACAACAGTATCTCGGACCTGCCTGGTGTGTTCCTTGTTCTTCATGATGCTCTCTGCGCTTTAAACAGACCTCTGAGACTATCACAGTGCAGGTGCATTTATACGGAGACTTGATTACACACAGGTGGATTCTATTTATCATCATTAGTCATTTAGGTCAACATTGGATCATTCAGAGATCCTCACTGAACTTCTGGAGAGAGTTTGCTGCACTGAAAGTAAAGGGGCTGAATAATTTTGCACGCCCAATTATTCAGTTTTTTATTTGTTAAAAAAGTTTGAAATATCCAATAAATTTCGTTCCACTTCATGATTGTGTCCCACTTGTTGTTGATTCTTCACAAAAAATTACAGTTTTATATCTTTATGTTTGAAGCCTGAAATGTGGCAAAAGGTCGCAAAGTTCAAGGGGGCCGAATACTTTCGCAAGGCACTGTAAAAATTACTGCAGGTAGTGCAATGTAGGCCTAACTTCACAAAGGTTTATTCAGCTACTGTACAATGCTGACAAAATACTAAAGTACAGCTAAAGCTTATATATGTAAGGCTCCTGACAAAGGATCTCCCAGTTCTCCCAGGTCATTTTTCACAGAAACACCTTTTTATATTACAGTCCACACCAACAACACAGTAGTTTTGGAAAATAACTAAGTACATTTACTCAAGGCACTGTATTTAGCTTTAGCCAAAAAGTATTTTATTTAAAGTGTTTTTTTAAAACTGTGCTACATAAGTGTCTTGTGTTTGTGTTATTGCTGATTAGGTTATTTTGGGGATTTCTTAGACATTTCCTGTTCCTCTCTAATGTTCCATCCTGCTGCCTAACTGTGTCTGTCCTGCACTGTACTTAAAGCTACAGTATATAACTCATGGTAGCACTAGCATGAAACAAAATCAATCCACTCCGCTCCACCCAGCACTCCCTCTGTCTGCTCCACTAGCTCTGCTGTGCTCTGCCCAGCTCTTTGTCATTATGAAATTGCAAGAAATGAGAATACAACAAAGCAAGAAGTAGCACAAAATGAAAATACTCAGGTACAAAACTGTTCTTAAATGCAGTACTAGGGTGAATATACTTAGTTACTTTCCAATACCGCCACTTACCCTCATATGCCCCAATGTCAACAAACAACACTAAAAATACCAAAGCAAGTGTAATATTGCCTTCACTTTTGCATGACTCAGCTGCAGTCTGAAGCTGACTACTTGCCCAATTCCCTCCACAGTGAACAGGTGCAGTTCACCATGA
>NW_018128047.1:40797-82618 GCF_001952655.1 Monopterus albus
CAGCAGGAAAAACTAATTACAAAACGTTGTCTCGCTCCCTCTCTCCCTGCGTGTTTCACACTAAGAACCTTGGCACGCTGTCAAACATTCCTTCACAGCAGCTCACACACAGTGATAAAAATTTTCCTTCTTTTCCATGAATATACCGCAACCAGTCTATGAAGCTCCTGCACACTGTCACTCCCAAGCTGTTTGACCTTAATCAGGAGGAGAAGGATAATAACCTTTCATCTATATCTATATAAATGGTTATCTATACATAGATATATACAGATGAAAGGTTGCTCTCCCAGATACCTAACAAAGCTCAAACAAACTGAAACATTGTTTGTGTATTAATAAATACAGCGTGGAGCTTCATAAAGTGGCTGTGTAGATGTTTTCTCCTATGCACCTGTTGTATACTCAGAGCCACTGTTTGATTCTATGAATATACAGCATCGCACTTGTATTAGCATATTAGTACTATAGTTCTTACTTTGCTAGATTGTGGTGATTATTGAAAGGAGGTGATTGTCATCACACCTGTACTGCATTGAGTAAAACGTCATTTCTCTACTTGACCACTTGGTGGCAGGCTTGTGTTTTTGGCTTAACCAAAAGGATCCTTACAGTTACAGACACTGAATGACTTGTTAATACACCTGGTCAGATTCACACAAAAATACATGTAATGAAGGTATGAGGTATGTACAAAATATAAAGCAGGTCATACTGTCCCTTCCTTTAATTCTTTACAACATCCTGGTGGTGGTGATGCTTTATATTTAAGAGTAAAATCTCCCTTGGCTTCATTAAGCTATGTTGCTCTTTACTAGATTTACTATGACTCCAGTGTAGCACAACCTGTTTTGAAGTGTAGTGAAAGTTCATTAAACATGTCGGGGTTGGCTCCAGGCATTGCTTCACACCCTGCTGGGCACAGGATTTTATCAGGCCAGCCGCTCCTAGGTTCATAATGACTAATTCATAACTGAGATATACTGTAGAGCTGGGAGTTATGTTGTGAAGGGAATTCTTTTTTCATCTTCAATCAGCAATGATTGGCAATGACTGCTCAGTCAGTCTAAATGCCACAGCACAATCTGAGTAGAGAGATTAGTCTAGAATGAGCTTGTGTTGACATGCAGTAGATATGATTTTATCCTCAAACCATAACTGATCACTGTGGTGGGTATGGTTGTTTTCCCAAATCATGTCACCACATGGGGCATTGTGTCTAATCAGATCGACACCCATAATTTGCCCAGTGGAGCCTTTGTTTTTGTCTGTGGAGGAAGAGTTTCAGTGCACAATGAGAAAATGTTTAATAAAGGAGCATGCAAGAAACATGTAAAGAAGGAAAATGGTGATGGAAAATGTATAAACTCTGGTTGGCTCCCAGATTTTGGACTGATGGGCAAACTGATTTAAAAAGTATGAATGTGGTTTTTAGAAATGACATTTTCTTGGTTAAGGAAAAACAAAGGTGTTTAACCAAGTCTCCACCTGAAGCACAATATAACAACACACACAACCAGCAGTGCAAATAATGACAGTTCAAAGTAGCTTGTCGAATGACAATAATACATTTTAATAGCAAAGTATCCCTGATGAAAATGGTCACTTTGAGTTGCATTACCTTGCCTGGATTAGGGAAAGCAGGGCACCCTGCTGGAGCTAGACCTGAGAGGGGAGTTCACCAGTGAATGTCTGGTGGCCAGGCTTTGGCTCATGGGGTCCAGTTGGTCATAGCCCGAAGAAATGACATGAAGCCACTGCCCTGCAGACCTACTACCTGCAGGGAAAGGAATTGGTGTCCGGTGCTATTCAAGTCAGGCAGCAGGCTAGATCAGTTATCTGTGTGTGGGAGGAGAACTGCTGACTGGGACTGGGGATATTGTTGGGTGGTGGAAGGAGCACTAGCATTAGACACTTCTACCAAACAGAAAACAAGCCTAAAATGAAAGAACGAAATAAGAATGCAACTGCCTTTTTAAATGTTGTTTTTGCTGATCAATGTATTTTGTGGTACAGTGAGTAAAAATATACTGTTTGGTGACAGATATACAAATATAAATGCTATGAAAGTGCTTTCACTGGAAGAAAAAAAGCTTGTGGCCATAAGAGAACATTATGTGTAATAACTACTGTTGTAATCAGCCACGTCTCAACCAGTGAATATGAGTATCACAGCATACCAACAAAGTTAATTCAGAGGTCATGTACAAGCTGCAGTATCATTTGTCTGTGTGTTCAAATGTCTGTCAGGTCACGGATTGGAGCTAAACGGCAGTCTTAGGCTATTACCATGGAGACCTTCGTTGTAATGACGCAGACAAAAGCGTCTATTACCAGAGGCTGCGTAGTTGTAGAACATGTGTGTGTGTGGTATTGTGCGACTTGAGCCATAGTGGAAGGTGTTATTGATTGTTGGCAATGATGTTAATATTTGAACACTTTCTGGCGTTGTAATGTGAAACTTGGTTCAGGTAGCACAGGTTTTTTTCTTTTCTGTCTGTGTACCAACATTTGAATCTAAAGATACTGTAGCTTTGTTTACTCCTTGTCATTATGGAGATAACCTCTGGCCTTGTCCTTTATGGGATATGGTGTAAACAGGAGAGAGTTCTTCAAAGACCCTGAGCCAAACATTTTTAAAGAAATGTTAAAGGAGAGGACATGAAGTAAAGGATGCCAGAGCAATGGAAATGAAACAAAAGAAGAAGACTGAAGAGAGACAAAGAAAATAAAAGGAGAAAAGAAAAGGGGAAGAAGAAGAATGTAAAGCAAAGGAGAGGAATGAAAGGGAGGGAAAAGGGGATGACCAAAAAGAAAAGAGAGTATAGAAAGTGAATGGCGAGAAGAGAGCTTCAGTGGTGTTTGGGAAGAGTCTGCGTACGTAGGCTGAGCAGGAATTGGGTTCAAACATCCTGGGGGAAAGAAACAAGTGGAGGTGTGCAGCAACACTGCAGCTAAACTGATAACCAAAACAATTTTCTACTCCCTAATAATGTTTCAGGAAATGTGTGGTGTAACTCTTACTTCACGCCCATTAATTTCCCACTATTCAACCAAGCATACCTTTGAAACAGATTTTCTTATTGTCTTTTGCGTTGGTTTCATTGTTTGGTGTAGCCACTTTTACAACAAAGCTAAAGACTGTTTTTCCGATGCTTTTATTTAATGTTTCTTAATTTCACCTGAATATTGCATTTTATCTGCTTCTAGTTTTAGTTTTACTTTTACTTGTCATCCATTACCCAACGACCAACTGACTTCATTATGTTGTTTATCTGACTGTACAGACACTGATGCTTCAAATGTTCTGGAAAAACATTCACTTGCCTCTGGTGTAAACTACTCAGAGATTAGTGTTGGGAAGACTGAAATAAAGGGGTACAAGAACAGTGAGAATCCACAATCTGCCACAGCTATACTAAAACGTTTGGGCCTGTTTACCTGACTGTACAGACAGTGGTGTTTCCAATTCAAGGAAGGAGGTATGTCCACCTCTTATGTTAAAGTACTCAGAGGTTTGTCTTGGGAAAACTGAAGCAAAGGGGTACAAGAATATTGAGAACAATGAGAATCCACAGTCCGCCACAGGTAGGCACCTACTCATGCATGTTGCTACGTGTACTGTCATATAATTGCTGCTTTTAACAAATTTTTTATGTTTTGTCTAATTTGCATTCTAATGTTTTACAGTTGAAGTCAGAAGTTTACACACACTTTAGGCTGAAGTCAGTAAACTGATTTTTTTTTTACCACTCCATAGATGTCATGTTAACAAACTTTCATTTTGCCAAGTCAGTGAGGACATGCACTAGATGCATGACACAAGTATTTTTTCCAGTAGTTGTTTACAGATAGATTATTTCACTTATAGTTCCCTATATCACAATGCCAGTGGGTCAGACGTTTCCATACACTCAGTTGATTGGGCCTTTAAACACCTTGGAAAATTCCAGAAAATGATGTCATGGCTTTAGAAGCTTCTGATTGGCTAATTGACATAATTTGAGTCAATAGGAGGTGCAGCTGTGGATGTAGTTTAAGAACTACCTTCAAACTCTTTGTTTGACATCATGGGACAATCAAAAGAAATCAACCAAGACCTTGGGAAAAACACTGTGGACCTCCACAAGTCTGGTTCATCCAATTTCCAAACCCCTGAACGTACCACGTTCATCTGTACAAACAATACTATGTAAATATCAACACAATGCAGCCATCACACAGCTCAGGAAGGGGACGTGTTCTGTCTCCTAGAGATTTGATTTATTCTTTCAAACATGTAGAAACAAATGATATCAACACACACATAATTTACACAAATCCAACCAATGCTAATCCAGAATCAGTTTGCTTATACCTAGTACATGTTTGAATGGAGTAGGAAGAAGTCAGACTTATCCAGTCCTACCCCATAACATCATCTTATACAAAAAATTTCATGCATCATTGGCTGCAAGCAGTATCTCTACATAGGTCAAAGAACACCGTCCCACCTGTGAAGCATGGGGGTGGCAGCATCATGTTGTGGAGGTGCTTCTGTTAGTTCATGAGTGCCATGGTGCTTTCATTTTTAAGGCTCTTAATGGTTTGGCACCGTCCTACCTCACTGAATTAGTGCAATGGTACAAACCTACAAGGTCCCTCAGATCTTCAAGCCAGTTTCTCTTAGAGGTTCCTAGGGCCAGATATAAACACTGGGGTGACCGTGCTTTTACTGTTACAGCCCCTAAATTGTGGAATACCTTATTTCTCAATGTTAGATAGGCTACCAACCTGACTGCTTTTAAATCCTTGTTTAAAACATATTTATTTGACTTGGCTTTTAATACTTAGATGCTCTTCTTTTAATTTATTGACTGTATGCCATCTGTGTGTCTGTGTTATTGTGCTGTTTTATTCTTGCATTGATCCTATTTATTTTATTTTAGTTATTTATTGTGATCTCATTCTGCCCATGTAAAGTACTTTGGTCAAATGGATGCTGTTTTTAAAATGCTATATAAATTTGATTTGATTTGATATTTAAAAGCAAAGCTGCAAAATACTAACCGAGTGTATGTAAACTTCTAACCCACTGGGAATGTGATGAAAGAAATAAAAACTGAAATACATCTTGTTCTTTACTATTATTCTGACATTTCACAGTCTCAATATAGAGCAGTGATCCTAACTAACCTAAGACAGGGAATGTTTATAGGATCAAATGTCAGGAGTTGTGAAAAACTGTGTTTACATGTATTTGGCCGAGGTGCATGTAAACATCTGACTATCTATATACTGTATGCATTTTAATGTTTTATCCATCTATGTCCATTATGTTAAGTACATTGAATTGCCATTGTGTATGAAAATGTGCTATATAAGCAAACTTGCCTTGCCTTAAATTGTGTCTGTTCCAGCAAAGAGGATGTACTTGGCAGACGTTAGGTCAATAGAGCTTTATAGATGTGAATAGGTTGTCTTGTGTCTCCAGGAGGGAAAGCAAAGCCCCTGGGCATTCATTTATGCACAGTCTAGGAGAACTGGTTTGCTGGCTCTGCCTCTTATTGTGTGACTTTACTTTATATGGAAGTCTCTTTTGTCAGGAATGTCCTGACCGCAAGCTTTTGTTTTGCTTGTTCTTTCACTGAATTGAGAACAGCTGTGCAAGTATCTTCAGATGTCTATTTTCTGAGTGTTGCACTGATGTGGTGCTGTCATAGATAAATAAACATTCAACCGGTGAAGCGTGAAAAGAGAGCGCTTCATTCTTAGTACAGGAAATGTCTGCAAATGTTTAATAGGACTGAAATAAAAAGACCCAAACTGAGCCCAGTACAAAAGCACTTTCAGGTGAAGAAACAACAGAATTATTATTTATTGCAACAAGAGAACACAGATATAAATAATGAAAAAACATTAGGTAATTGGCATTGTAACCAGCCAAGCATTTACCGGTGTATATAAATACAGTACATAACTCCATATAAATAGTTAACTTAGAGATCCTCTGTAGATTGTAATCAGCGAGCCCTTGACCCAAAGCAGAAATAATCAAAGATGATCTGAAGCACAAAACTAAATGCAATGCTCATCACAACTACCAGATACGCTACGACTCATTTTCTCTTAAGTTCATTCTCGACAGATCAACCAGAAGTAAGAAAGCCAGGCTCACTTTGTGTTCCACTCAGGCCAGTTTGACTGTGTTTTGCATCCTACAGCAAACTGTTTGGCTTTGAGTTCAGAAGCTGTTGATTAAGTAAAGCTGAACTAACAGAGCCAAGCCTAGAACACACAGGTGTGTTTTATCAATATTTACTCATGTTAAAATTTTCTTAACATACCAGCAGAGATAACCAGAGGGCTCAGCAAAGATTGGAGCTGTGTTTTGCTTTATTACTCACTCAGGAAGCAGGAAGTGCAGACTTGGCACAACTGTATAACAGATCCCTGATCATGACAATTTGAGATTCATTGCATAGCACGAGCTTTTCTACCAGCTCGCTCTTTGAAAATCAGCTGCAAAATGACTTGAAATCAGTGTAGCCTCTCAGTTAGCGTTACTGTGCATAAAGGCGACAAAAAGGTGATAGTGGCTCTGATGTCTGATGCCAAACCATGGATCAATCACTGAGTGCATGTCAAAATGTTGGGAGTACTAACTCCCCTTTTATCAGTGATAAGTGATAACCAAACGTGTTGGAATGCCCAATCTGAAGACTGTTGTTTAATAGTCATAATGGAAAGAAAGGAAGTCTAGTAGTATTCTGTAGCAAGATAAGCTTGCAAATTTACTACCCTATCATGCAAAACCCAGAGGTGGTATGCATTCACACAGGATATGCTGCATAGGGAGAAAAATAACAACAAATAGGACAAACAGCATTTCACATGACAGTTCACAGCAAGAGTGTAAAAGTCATGTGCAGTGGGTGTCTAATACCATGGGGCAGGGCCAGAGGGTTTGGGATGTAAGGAAGATAGTAAGGCTCTGATTTCCAGATGTTTCCACTAAGAACTTTGTGTTGTCCCTACTAGTTGAGGTGACTTAATGCTGTGGTTCATGACCAATGTGGTGTAAAGAGGAGCACAAGGTGCTCCAGGAAAAGATCTGAACCCATGCTAATCCAGCCTGGTCGCTGCCCGTTTCCTCCATAATCTCTCCTTCTTTTAATTCATGAGTGCCATGGTGCTCTCAGGCTGGCCACCAAAAAGCCCAGAGAAGAACTCCAGTGCCAGGCGAACGTGGATGGGCACAAAAACGTACGAGGTGTAGATCACCATGGCAATGGCGGAGAAGAGGATGGAGTTAAAGATGGACTTTTCCCAGGGCTCCAGGACATAGATGCCTGTGATGAGCAGGTACTGGTAGTACAGCCAGGCCAGATACTCCCTCAAGTTCTTGAAGTTCATCTTGCAGGCTGGATGAGCAAAAATGGAGGTGGAGCATTGTGAGATTCAAACCGTAAGGAAGGGATGGCGTGGAGGAGGAAATGAGGAGGATAAGACAATAACAAGAATTTAAATGAGACATTTAAAAAAGTACACGCTTATCAATGCACAGAGGACACAGAGGCAGTACATCAAGGTAAAAAATACTCAGCTACACATTCAGCATCATGGAGCCCTCATCTCAGGGTCTTAGAGGATTCAGCAGTGTATGTAAGAGACACTGATGAAATGATAGCCTAGTGGACATAATACAATCCTCGCGTATTTTCTTGACACATACACATGTTCACACATGGGACAATTATAAACAGTGAGGATAATAACGAGGAGGACAACAGGGTCTAGGTAGCAGTTTCCTACTGCCGCAGAACAAACAGCACAGGCGCAAAATGCACTTTAGCGTATAGCTACATGAAATTAATAGGTTCTAGCTTCATAACTGTTTGTATGGGTTTTCGTGTTTGCTGTTTTCCATCCGCAGGAATGTTCTCCTAACCGCATACAACCAGATTCCGCAGCACAGGTAGGGGCGTGGCCAACAGGTGCGCTACAACAGCGGGTCTACTTACCTGTTTTTCTGGAATATAGCTTAAGTAAAAAGGATAAACAAGGCTCATCCTTTTTCTATTCAGAGCACCTATAGGTCTAGAAAAAGCTAAAGTAAAGTAGGATTGTTACTGAAAACGCGCATTTTGGTTGCTTTCTGTGAAAATCAGCACTCTTTAAACAGAATTAGGGTGGTACCTGAAATAAAAGGTCTTGATAAATACCTCAGTTAACAAATGTGGCGCACAAAATGCAAAACTGAAAAAAAAAAATAACGCAAGCAACATTTAGAGTTCCTGTCCAGATGGTAGAAATGTTGAATGATTAATGATCTGTACATAACAATGACAAGTTCCATCACTATTCAATTTAGAGTTTGTTTTAAAACAGATAATTACTAACGGGAATATACCAGCTCTGTGTAGAACAATCCACATGGCAACTCACCTTTGTGGCCGACGTGAGATCCTGTTAATATGTCCCAGTGACAGCTCGGGTCCTGCTGCTGCTACGCTGCCGTAAGTAAACGAAAAGCTGGCTCACCAGTTTGCCACCGATCTATAGGTACTTGTACAAACTGAAAGTGACACCACACCCATCACTCTAAAGTAAAGGATTCACGACTCACCTGACGCACAGATCATGCAGGTGGACTGTATCCGTGGAGTTCAACGCACACGGGCCGGTGTGTGTTTACGCAGCCTAAAGAAAACAGTCCAAGCATCTGAGGCACAGGAGGAGGCGACGTCTCGGTTGCAGCTCTATTTCCTCCATGTGAAGCCTGCTGTTCTGTGTAGCATCTTTAAACTTTCTTCAGCCCGTGTCGCATCCTTCTGCGCATCTGTCCCACCACCATGCTGCAGCCCGACCCTGCGCCGCAGTGCCACCGCTGACGTAGGCGGTAGCAGCAGCGCGGCTGCTGTGCTGCACAGGAGACTACCTTGCTCTCAGTTGCTGGTCGATGCCTAGCTTGTCTCTTAAAAGAAATTGGTGTGGCAAACAGCAGAATCCTTGACCGAACTTTAAGTTTTCTGCCATCATCCGTGACCAAATATGATGCCCTTGTCAGAAGATGTAGCCTAGAGGGATATTCCTATCAGTGAATTGTTTCCTCAATGGCATCCTGACACAAGGTGAAACACTACTGAGTATTCAGTGACAGGACAGCATTAATATTTCTTTATTCAATGGGTTCATCAGGGTGTAATGTTCTTTTAGTTATCATTGTTGTATCAGTTTTTATAATGACTCCCACCAGCCATGAAAAAAACTGCCTGCTACGGTGACCTTGACACATGCTATGTCATTAAAGTAAACAATGGTTAAAATAATATCAAATCAGATGTTTTAAATGCAGTCAGGAAAGAAATGTGATCATGAAAGAAATGACTTTCATACCCTAAAACACCTTTTTGGGGGTTAAGTTCCCACTTAGCAGCTGTTTTCCTGTTAGGGGTGAGGGGCTAACTAAACATGTGCAAAATGAGTTTCATGGTTCTAGCACTTGTCTGAATGGAGGAATAAGGCACTGTTGCAGCTGTCCCTTGCTGCAACCATCATCCTGTTACCATACACTTAGTAATTACTGTACAGAAGTCAAATGTTAAACACAAACTAGACCTTCACCAAACATCCTGGTACTTTTTAATCCCCTCCCCATACTAAGACTAAAGTCCTTCAAGTGTGACTGAACACATACTAAACTGATAAATGTGTGAGGCACTAATAACAACAGAACTGACTAACTTCATCAGCAGCTAATGGAAAAAAAAACCCCATCTTCTCTTCAAAGTCCCTGCCTGAACAGGGGGTAAGCAGAAAAAGTGAGAGGCAGAGCCCAAACACCCCTGGAAAAAAAAACTGTTTAAATATAAGCCGAGGTGGTGTCTCTTTGTTTTGGGGCAATCATACGTACAGTTATGAAGTCTTATCTCCTATCTGCCCAGGTTTTGCTGACCTACTCAATTCTTACACTTGACAACACTAAACACTACTGGTGTGTAAACACAGGCAGCGCTGAAACGGCACACTGGTGATCAAAACGATGAGCGTGACATGTCAGACGCAGCGCAAGGGTCAACACATCCTCACTACTGCAAACACGGGACAGCTCTAAAGAAATGACCCGCTGCTGTCTTTACATGGCGTGTCCTGCCCTGCTTTGCTACAAACACTTTGTAAATCATTTTTCCAAATCAGATGATCAGCCTGACTACGCCTTACTACCGCAGGTGTTTAGAGGTCCAGCAACATGACATGGGCCTACAGATTATCATGGCAGCGAGTCTGTAATACTAGAAACTGCAGGTGTGGGGGGCACAAGAGCTCAGTAAGCGCACAGAGATAGTGAGCTGGGCCTTTGTTTTTTTTTTTTACAAAGTTATCAAATGCCAAGATTACATACTAGACTACTACCTGCATATGAGATCATGTGAAACATAAAAAGCCCCTGTGACCGCTTCCTTGTGAGGATATTTGTGCTTTTGAGTTGCATTTGAGTGCAAAGTGTTTGAATGCAAATGTGCTGAGTGTCATTTTCAAAAGGTATGGTGGTGTCTAGCACTGGCATCTGGATCTGTGTATGTGTGGACATATGGCGTATAAATGGTGACAAGTTAGAGAACTGTTCACACCTGAGACACAGCTTGAGTCAGGTGCACATCACTCCAGATCATTCTGAGGAGCCTCATTTGTTTGTAAAGCTCAGAGCACAGACCACAATTTGTGTCTGAAATGGCAGCACAGCTTGGTGCCTATTTGAATATTCCCCGTGGTAGCCAAATGACAGCATTAACAGGTCTGCCACAGGTTACCACAAGTGTTGCTATTTCAATGCATTACTTGCCATTTCTTAGTGGGCCAAAGCGCCATCTGGTGGATTCCCTCAGCAACGCACCTGACAACAAATTGTCACCTTTAAAATCTCAAAGCAAAAAACGTGCACGAAGTGTGGTTATGGACAAATATTTATTTTGGTACATTGAATTATAACCACTTCACTTCCCATAGTGTGGACAGAGATGATCAGCTGGGACAACAGAGAGTCTAGTTTCTCAATGAGAACATGTTACTGTTACCGTCACTAACCCACCATGTATGGTTTTAACTGCAAGTCATTACACCACAGTCAGAGGAACTGTGGGTTTCTCAGAATAAAACTACTTGTGAGCGAGTTCACCAGTATTCAATCTGCTGTCAGTTCAAAATCCGAGGCCTGTACTTGTATCACATCAGGGGACCTATATTGGACAGTTTAGCCATCGGTGCCCCACAGGCAGGGTGGTGGCCGACTAGTCTGTCATCATGTTGGCACCCTCTCCTCCTGTGGCATCGGTTAGGCTGAGCTCCTCCAACATTTCCATCAGGGAGATGCGTGGCGCTCCATCATCATCGGTGTCGCTCTCCACTGGGATCCTTGACGCATCTGAAATTCAGAAATCAACCTCTGGTTACTAACTATCAATACATCATCTATATTAAACTGTGTGACAAGAGCTCTATTAAGGCCTGAAGTAACCAAACGAGCCTGACAATGGAAATACACAGTTAACATATCAACAGACAGGCTAACAACTCTTGGGACACTGGTGCAGAGGACAGTCTGCAGTGTTCGGCTGCTCACCCCTATAGATGTTGACATTCTTCCTCAGAGCTTCATCCTCTTCCAGGTCCTCCAGGAAGTCCTGGAATTGTCTGAAGACAGAGAAGCAGGTTAAAGGGAAACCACAGCACAGCAGGCAAAAGACCATCAACAAAATATAAGGCATTCTTGGCACATTACCAAACTATTCACCAACCAACTCAAACAACGTCAGGCCTTTAAAATTGCACTGTAGAAAAGGACAGGATGAGGCTGAGACATTTTTGATGCCTTCAATCAGTCACTTCCATTAACATCACACCTTTCATCGTCTGTGTCGGTGCCATCGCGGTTTCTGGCCATCTCCTGCAGTTTCCAGTTCCTGCGCTTCACCCTCCTACTGCGGTCGTAGCTCTTCTTGATCAGGACCTTGGAGAGTCCATGTTCAGGACGTACAAATTACAACACGTCTTTCTTATGTTATTCAATGCACCAATTTAGCAGGTTTCCCCAGAATCAGATGGACAGCTGGTATTTTATGTTGCCACTAGAGGTCAGTGTTATTCAAGTCAACAATAAAGTATCACCTGTTTGCCAATGTTTGTTCACAGACAATGTACAGTGAAGTGTGTTTTGAGTCTTACCACATCAGGAACATGGTGAGGGTTAATCTTATTCAGGTACTCATCATTGATGTTGGAATTGGCAAAGTCAAACCTGCGGGGTGAGAAATGTGCCATCAAGTTTGAATCTCTGTCAACTGGACAAACGCCTGGATGTGTCGTCAACCCTTCATACTCACCCCAGCACCAGGTCTCCGATGTTGAGCAGGTGGCCTAGGAATGTGCGGCAGTGATACTGCTGACTGGTATCCATCTCTGATGTTTTCTGAACCCATACCTCAGCGAGGGTGTGCTGAAACACACACACACACACACGGAATACAAATACAGTTTCAAGCCACTGAAACAACATTCATCTTGTTCCTTTCCTCCAATTTGTTCTGACAGTTGCATCGATAATAATGCAGCATTCAGACCGTGTCCCAGCAAATCTCATTCCCTGTGCCATCGACACAAACACTCCTGTGTTCCTCTCAGTTTGGTCTGAATCCCACATAGAGGTTCAGGGGTAACGAAATGGTTCGCTATTGATTTTGCTTCCAAGAGAAGAGCAATGTTCCCCTATAATGCAATCTGTTCTGCAACACCAAACACAAACATGCACACACTCACCTTATTGGACCTCAGCCCAGCTCCAGCGCCCAGCTTCTGGTCTCTGATGATGTCAATGTCCATAACAATGAACTCTTCCAGTTGCCGTGGGTTACAGAGGCTGTTGAAGGGATGGCGCCAGTATGTGTTCCCATCCACCTCAGCAACTAGTGTGTATGACATTGTTCATACACTGATTAGTAAAAACTAACACCAGTCAGAGCAGACAGCTAAAAATATGAGCAGAAATTATACAGTACCACCTCGTTTTTACTTGACGGTTAAAGCACTTGAAAATTTAATCGCGCACATTTCATCAACTGCTCAGCCACTCTAGATACATTGGATTGCTGTAGATATTCCTGACAACTCAAACAGCAACATACTCCAAGTTATTTAACTAAAAGCCATCTGGGTACAGAAAACAATACAAATCGCATTTGTCTGCCAACACACTAGGCAGCACAACGCATTTCTCTCTGTACTATAAATAAAGCAAACACAAGCAGACAAACTGCAAGGCACATATTTTTAATTCAGCCCAAATGTGCCGAACGGAGCGCTGCCTCCAGGCTCCTTCTGCTGTTCAGCCTGCTCACAAAGTTCTTGCAACAAAAATAGCCTGCTCTTTGAAGAGTAATTAAAAGCGCGTGTGCCGCTTCCAAAATGTCAGAATTCAGCTGAAGAGCATCTCAGCCTCTCACATAATGAATGATTAAACCAGCTACAGCTGAAACACAGCAGCACTAATTGTCACCACACTTAGACTGATTGTAAATCCATATGAATAAGCTGAATTGGCCATGACGGGATGCATAACTCAAACTAGAGATGTGGGGCTTTTCTTTCTGTGTGTCTTGTTCTGTGCCATGACTGGGAACAGAGGCAAGCTGTGGAGTTATACGAGTCGACCAACATGTGGCCAGCACACTGAGCTCAGTTTAGTGAGTCTTTGAAGGGTTTCAGCTAAGAGATGACTCGCAGTTAGATCTCTATGGTAATATAGAGGAAATGCTTTTGTTTCTTTTTAAAGACAAAAATAAATCAATAGCTGCTATCAGTCAATCCCAAAAGATAAATACCACAAAGAGACTGTAATAAAAGCATTGAGGTGAAACAGTCAGAGTCATCTTCAAAGGAGTAGCAATAGGCAACTATGTGGAGAATCCTAACAAAAAGGAAAAGTCAAAATGTGCCACTTTCACTTTTGCAACTGTCAGGATTTGGTGCATTTCTCTGCCTCATGTAAAAGTAAATCAAAATGATGAGTATGGCTGGTTGGACAAGCCAAGGCATCACCTTGGCCATTTTGTTCCAACAAAGTGACTAATCAACTTATAACATTCCTGATCTAATTTAAAAAAAAAGTCTTTAACTTCCATTCCAAAAACATACTAAAGTACTCATTATGTAGAATGGCACATTTCACATTCCTGTATATCCTATTATTGTGTTATAATTACTGATGCATTGTTGTGCACATCACATTTAATGTTGCAGCCGGTAAAGGGGGAGCTGGTTTTAACTGGCTTATATGCATTTACTTTGAATTACTGCTGGGTAGCTTGTGAACATTCCACCACAGAAGTGTGCATTTAATTGTGAGTTAACTATGGACAATTATGTGATTAAATATTTTAATCCATTGACAGCAGTAGTTATTAATCCAAAACATGCTGTGAGCCGACTTTCCCATCCTGCAGCTACATTTTACCACAACAAGGCGAGCTGTAGTTCAGCTGCGGTTTGGACACTTGACTCATCAGTACTCACTCTGCAGGGTGTTGGGATCGATGAGGTGGATGGTGCTAGTCACACGGATGCACACACACACTTGACCCATGTTCCCCAGGCTCTGCGCCAGGCGTGGTGAAAGACACACGACGTTGTCCTGGCAACCAGACACAACATGGGGTCAAACTGAGGCCATGTCCGGTAGCGTTACCCAATACTCTTCTGATATCTGTTTTCATTTATTGAACATGGCCCCTGCCTTTCAAACATGCTGTGAAATCCATGTACCGCCACTTGAAAACCAGAACTAAAGCTACGTGTCCAATGGGATTAAACTATTAAAAAATGAACACAGCCCTGCCAAGAATCTCTCTTTCTGTCTTCGTTTCAGTGTTCAAGTATATTCATACTACCTACTGAATGAGTTTCATGTATTATTACCTGTCATTGTCAAAAATAAATATAACATGAAAGATTCTTGGCCCACTACACGTTTCAATCTGTAAGTCTGAGATGATTTGACAGCTTCTACCACAGCACTCTTACTAAACTAACAAAGTGAAGGCTTCAGAGGTGATGAGTAAAGAAATACGACCGTTCTGGCTTGTCTGAAGCACTAAGCCCACATCAGTGTGTCTCAACTCACGGCGGATCATTTCTGTCAAATAAAACCCAACTATAAGGAAACGCCTCTGTATACCTTGCAGACAGGTACAATCTCCACAGAGAAGGTGCTCTTATAGTTGTATGTGTTTGAATGGATGTCGTGAGAGATGAGGCGCTGGGATGCCTTTGACCTGTACATTTAAAAAGAAAATGTTTATCACCATCACCACAGACGTCACTCAGAAACACAGCAGAGTCCATGTTGAATGCTATGTTAACATGTATATAGTGACAGAAACTATTTTTCCCTCTGAATTTTTAACAGGTTTCCATTCTCTGCCAATGCAGTTAATCTATCGCTACATTTTAGTAACACCTGCTAGAAAATCATCTCCACATTTGCTCACAAATTTCTGGACCACTGGATGGAAACACAACCACTGAATTTAACAGTTGTAATCCATCTGAATACTCTGAAGGCTGTGTCTAAATACATGTAAATAGAAGGTGAATGTGTTCTTAATACTGAGCCTCATGAGGATAATGTTTTCACCTGCACGGCACTGTGCACTGGAGGAAGTCCACCATCTTCTGAGCGTGCTGCTTGGAGCCAAAGTAGAAATCAATCCCCTCTGAGCGAGAAGAGCAATACCATCAATAATTTCATCATTTCACAGACCATCACCGCTGCAAAACATATGCATGGAAACAACAACAACACACAAACACACACGCGCGCACACATACACACACACAGGAGAGCAGATGGAGGTGGGGGGAAATCTGGCAGCCACATGTTGAAACCTTCACAAAGCTTTTAAGTCCTGCCGAGATATGGAGAGGATTGAAGTAGACTACTGGGCCAAAAACCCCACTTCAGTCCTATCCAGGAGCACAGAGCGCTGCTGCTGAGCTGTCAATCAATGCACCGCACATGTGCCTGAGTGTGCGTCCGGCGCAGCAGTTAGCACCTCTCAACGGGGTATGACACAAACCTCCGAGTGCAGGAACCTGCCATGGAATGCCTGCTCTGATCACAGCACAGCACATGCCTGTCTGAGGCCCACCCAAACACAAGACGTGTGAGCTGATGGGCGCCTGTTATATGCATGCATGGCTTGCCCTGGGCTATGGGGAGAGGTAATTAACACATCATTATGTTCTGCTTACTTCTAATCCACACTAGTTATGCTGGTGACAAATATGAAACAAGCTTCCCACTTTTCAGTGTAATTTGGTTAGAGGCCCTAAGGGGGGGGCTATCGTTCATGAAAATAAACTCAAATACATAAAACCATGTGCCACTGACCTACCATGGATTTCTTTGATGTTGAGGGCATTCTGGTGGAGTTTATGCTTGAGGATCAGCTGTTCCAGATAGTAGAATGTCTTTTTATGAACAGTCTGTTAAAAACAACAAACATTTCTCAGCATCATCATCGTACAGAGATTCATTCTGATCCTTCCAGCCCTATGTCACATTACTTAAACCTTTGGTAATGCAAAACTTGGATAAACAGCCTGACGTCTGGCACAACCAGTCGCTACATTTGACCTTTCAGAAAAATGTTCCACTGAAGAACTTCAGAGCCGCAGCTGTCCTATTTTCATTCTGAACAAAATTTAAGATGGGAAAAACACATCTCGGGTACAAAGCACTGGTGAGATTGTTCAAGATTTTAGTACGGGGTTAATTCATACTCCCTTTACCCGTTTCACCGTGAAGAGAAGTGACGCTGGCCTTTAGTGTGAAGTAGCTGCAGATGGCGTTGAGTTATTTAATAAGCAGGGATAACTTTATTTAGGCGGAGACAGCGGTTATAATTCACATGTGGACATATTTCAACCTGAATTTTTTTAATAACGATGGAAAAATCTGAAGGCTGTCACAGAGGGGTGCAACTGGAGTGCAAACAGAGGACTGAGTGCTTCAGGATTGGGAAATCCTACGTACATAGCAACTTCTAATCACTTCCTGAGAGAAATGGTGCCCGACTTCCAAACTCTGGCTGAAGTGGAGCTGGCAAGTATAGTCTCCAGTGTGGCAGCAGGGCAGGAGTTACGTACATAGCAACTTCTAATCACTTCCTGAGAGAAATGGTGCCCGACTTCCAAACTCTGGCTGAAGTGGAGCTGGCAAGTATAGTCTCCAGTGTGGCAGCAGGGCAGGAGTTCAGCTTTCAGATCAAAATTAGCATGGCCAAAGATATAAAACCTAGTAACAGTCACCTTTGCAGCAGGTCAGAATCAGCTTTACTGGCCAGGTGTGTTGAACACATGAGGAATTTGACTAGCACAGTGGCTCTCAATGTGCATGTAAGTTGTCTGATGTTTAGTAGCTCTTCTCTGGTGAAGGTAATCTGGGATGGGTTGCAGAAGGCCGAGAAAACAAGGAAAAACAACAAACACCACCATTGCAGCCATACGTGGCGCCATGATGACAAATGACACAGCTGAGTTCAATTCGGTTATCCTAACTTCATGTAAATGGTAAATGGGTGCCTGTTTGTGCACAATGACCACAGTGTTTTTAATGGCCTCCACTGTCACTATGAGGAAAAAAAAAGTCATCTGCTTCATGTGGTGTTGACATGAAAAGTGGCTGCAAGATGTTTCCACCCTTACATGGAAAAGACCTTTTGCAGCATCGACAGTATCAAACCTTGTGAAATGTAACCACACATACTGTAGTTAAGTCTGCTGTGTGTGTGTGTGCTGTAGGTTACAGATCTGTCTTCTGCAGACCACACATACTGTAGTTATGTCTGCTGTGTGTGTGTGTGCGCGCTGTAGGTTACAGATCTGTCTTCTGCATTTGGAAAAGTGAAAATGCAGCATAGATGAATTGGCCAAGTATGTTACACACACAAGGAATTTGTCTCTGGTACAGAACCGACGTTTAAATAATGTTGCTTTGTTCTTCATAATGATGTGGGCTGAACTACTGCCTTAGTCATGTCATCTAAAGTACTTTTTCAATTAAAGGAAACAGTGGGTGTGAGGGTAAATTTAGCTTTAGCTAAGGCTACTGCATCTGTGGTTTCCTCACTATATAGCTTTACTTTGGGTCTTGGTTTTGCTGTACTTCCTGCCAATTGTACATAATGTGTCTAGATGTTTTGTCGTACACTGTCCTGGAGCACCAACCAAAGGGCTCAATGATTCCTCTGTAGAATTGTATCAGTAGCTCATGAGGCAGGTTGGACTTCCTGAGCTGACGCTTCCTCTGCCGCGTCTTTTTGATGATGGAATTGATGTTGTTTGTCCACTTCAAGTCCAGAGAGATGATGGAGCCCAGGAACTTGTAGGACTCCATGACTGGAACAGTGCTGCTGAGTATAGTGAATGGAGACAGGGTGGGGGAGCTCCTCCTAAAATCCACTATCATCTCCACTGTCTTCCATGTGTTCAGCTCCAGGTTGTTACAACCACACCGCGGGGCCAGCTGTTCAACCTCCTGTCTGTAGGCCGACTAGTCATCGTCTTGAATGAGGCCGATGACTGTTGTGTCATCTGCAAACTTCAGGATCTTTACAGAGGGGTCTCCTGAAGTGCAGTCGTTGGTATAAAGGGAGAACAGTGGCGGAGAGAGCACACATCCCCGAGGAGCACACGTGCTGATAGTCTGGGTGCTGGATGTGGTTTTCCCCAGCCCTCACCTGCTGCTTCAGTAGGTGAGTCATTCATTTCCTTGATAGAGGATTTCTTGGTAACTGAGATGATGATAGAGTGTTTGAAACAGGAGGGAACTACACAAAGCTTTAGTGATCTATTGAAGATCTGTGTAAAAATGGGAGCCAACTGGTCGGCACAGGAGGGGGTCACACCATCTGGGCCTGGTGCCTTTCTGATCTTTTTTTTTTTTTTTTTTTTTTTTTTTAAAAGGCTACACACAGACCTTTTTCACAGACCCTCAGAGGAGGTGGGCTGATGGGAAGAGAGGTGGTCCTGGGGGAAGCAGCTACTGGTTGCGGGTCCAAGATGAGGTGAGGGAGGGGTGAGGAGTCCTGCCTTTCAAACCTACAATAAAACCCATTTAGTTCGTCAGCCAGCTGATGGCTGTCCACAGCAGGGGGCGGTCTCCTGTACCCGGTGATGTTCCGTAGACTCCTCCACACTGACGACAGCTCAAAGGCCCAACACTGATTTTTCGGCCTTTCTGAGTAGCTCCTCTTTGCTAGTCTGATCTCCTGCCAGTGTGTTTCTAGCCTGGTTATACAGAGTCCTATCCCCACCCCTGTAGGCCTCCTCTTTGACATGACAAAGCTGTTTGAGCTTCACTGTGAACCAAGGTCCATTGTTATTAATGGGCACACACATGTCCTTACAGAAACTGATATATGATGTCACAGTGTCAGTATACACATCCAGGTCTGTAGGTTTGCTCTGTTAAAATCCCCCAAGATAATGAGCAGGGAATCTGGATGCTTCTGTTCCATGATTAGAATCCGCTGAGACACAGATTCCTCTCTTTTTTCCAGGGAAATTCTTTCACACAGTCCGACAACAACAACAGCAACAAAAGCACACAGGAGCACACCACTGAGGGAGCCCTGGACGGTGCCATGATTGCAATCACCTGTTGACATCACCTGCTTCAAATGGAATCATCATTTCACTGTTTTACCTCATTACTGGCCCTGAAATGCAGCCGTCCCAACATTTTTGGAATGTGTTTCAGGCATCAGAGTTGAAGTGAATGTTTATTTTGAACAAAGAATAAAATTGATGAGGTATTACATCAAATAATGTGCTGCTGCATTGTTTTCAGTGTAATACTATCAGCTGATTTACACATCCCTATTTTCACTTTTAATTTTGATTTTACATGCCATCCCAACGTTTTCTGATATGGGGTTGTAGATCTCACCTACCTTCTGCCTAACTTGCACCACAGCCTTCCAGAAGTCTTTGGCTTCCACACGGTGGCAGTCGTCGCACATCTGGGACTGGATGACAAACTCGACCACAAACACCTGCTGTAGGATAGCACCATTCATCACCTGGTGAGACAAAGACAGCAACAAGTTACACCATATGCTCTTAATGCATGGCGAGAGCTCGGCACTTACAGTCCTTCACTTCGAAAACACCGTTTCTGTGTCGGCATTTTTGAGCCATTTAGATACATCTGCCCAGTGAGATCTGCAGACAGTATTACACAGTCCCTCCAACAGCACAAACAAAAGATTTGGCCCCAAACAGCACAGGGCTCAGGTTCTCACTAAAGGTCAAGGAGATGAGATGACAGCCACTGGCAGCAGTCACCTGTTTCAGTCTAGATCAGACAACTTCATTTTAACAGTTTATGCTGACGTCTGTTGTGAACATGACAAACTAAGTCACAGAGTGTCACTTATAGAAATTAGGGGTGTGTGTGTGTTACACCTTGGCATGGCTATTTTCACACATGAACCAAAGAACTACCACCTAAAAACACTAACACAACTCACATTTGAAGATCATATGCCCAGCTGAAGTCACTGATCAGTCTGAATGTCATTCTCCCAAACTTATCACTTCCACTCTGTTTTCTTACCTCTTTCTGAATAGTCACTTTCATCTTAATTCTTTTGGAGTGGGGCTCTGTCCACAGGAAGCCAGCATCAATAAGACGCACCTGTGTGGGGAGAAGCATGTCATCATGACAAGTCTAACACATGCTATAAGGTGGACACACCATTATGATACTGCAATCCAGAACAAAAGGTCTATATGAAGATTATGTTTATTATTCATTCTGAATTGTGTTAAAGGAGCTGATTCAACTTTATGGCTATTTAAGAGCTGTGGCCATCCACTGATTGTCAAAAAATGTAGCAAATACTTTAAGCGTCAAAGCAACAACAAAACAAATCACTTATTGAGGCATTATGTTGTTGGGTTGTCTGTCCCTCCGTACATCCCATTCTCATGGACATGAAATCTCAGAAATGGCTTGAGGGACTTTCTTCAAACTCAAGGATGAACTGATTAGATTTTGGTGGTCAAAAATCAAGGTCACAGTGACCTCACGTTCGTTCCGTTCCCGTGGCCTAGACTGGCTGGTAGAGGCACACAACTGTAACGTGATAATTCTAGTTATCATTATGAAGTGGAAGCCTTTGGTTTTGGACTGTTGGTTGAATAAAATAAGACATTTATAGAAGCAAATTTTTGCTGTCAGAAGTGATAACAGGCAATTTTAATTATATTCTGACATTTTAAAGACAAAACATTTAATTACTTAACTGAGAAAATAATCAGAAGGTTGACATTAATAAAAAATAACTACAGCACTAGGTTAACTGTGAGAGCATAATTTCTTTTGTTATTCATTCTTACATTGTATCAGATCTTAATCTGTTACAGAAATGATATTATTTCAACTGCATGAATGTTTTCTCCTCTGCATACCCAGATTTCATTTTATTTTTGTATGATTATGTATGTGTGCATACATGCTCTTGTTCAAATGGATGTATGTACCCTTATGTTTCATGCTTTTTTTGTGTAAAATAATTGCAATTCTAATTTTGCTTGTTGACCAAAAACCTAATAATAAATATATATAACCCTATATATATAACCTTTCTAACCCAGAGAGAGAAGAAAGAGGAGGGGAACCGGGAAAAACTGGTGGTTATACCAGGGTTCATGTACAGTTTTTGTGCTGATATTGTCTTTTGTGAAGTTTAGTAAGAATCATACTCACTTTGCTCATAGAGCTCTTAAGTTTTTTCAGGCAAAGTGCCAACAGTTCTCTGGATTCCAGTGCACACTGTACCCAGGTGGCCGGAGGCTGCAAGTACCTGCATAAATGTAGAAGACAAATATTGAAGCCTCAGCTTTCCCAACAAAGTTTGTAACTGTAGCCTAAATGTTTTCTAGAGAGAATCAAGGACAGACACACTGACATTGTAAAAAAAAATGTATGACAGATTTGTACTTATAAAAACAACAATTACAAACAAACCTTTCACACTGTTTGCAGAAGTGCACTGTGACTTGCTTGGGGATTCCCTCTGAGATGTCTACCTGAGTACGCAGGCAGGCTACACACATGTTGGCAGGGTTGGGAGGAATAGGGACGCCACAGGTGCAGCACAGGCTACGGAGGAGAGAAGAACACTGGTCAAGTTCAGTGAAATAAATAAATAATGTAATTTTGTCTGGGTGGGTGGCAAAATGTTTGGATTTCAGACTATTCTATAAGGCCAACATGTACTACACATTACTGCCAATTCTGTCATTAAGTATAGCATGGTTTATTTTAAAATGCCTTCCTCATCTGTCTAGCAGTCATTTTTGCATGTTATGCAACTGAACAATTACATTTTACAGGGCTCATGAATCATCTCAACAAATATTTAGTTAAATGTCTATAGTTTTAATGTTGAAATCACGTGGGACGACGACGACTCCTCATCCTAGCTGCTGTGCTACAGGGCAAGTAGGAAACTGCCATTCAAGTTTTAAGAACTAGCAGGCAAACAGTAACTGAGTCCAAGAAACTACCAAATTCATATCACTGTGTCAGGACTACCACACAATACGGTTTCGAGATCATAAAAACCCCTTATACATTTTACTTACATATTCCCCTGACTGCTTGTGGCAGGAGCTTGCATGTATTCCATTCTTGTCAACTTGACAGGTCACAACAGATCACTGAAAAGAAGCAGCGCAGGTTCTGTAATTAACATTGCCAGCTCTAGATTGAAACAGTTAGCATAAAAGGCTAAAGTGCTAGTTTTGATGAGTGATTGTAAAAGTTATTCGTGGAGAAACAAGCACAGTGTTAACCAAAACTATTCGACTTCTACAACGGGTCCAAACGACTTATGACAACACTTACTGAAGTTCTCTCGATGACAAATCCACAACAATGCATTAAATAAAATCCCCCACGTTTTCTCCACCATGGACCATGGAAAGCTCGCTCTTTGATGACATCACTCAAGCCCGAAGGACCACGAGACTGTCCATGTTTGCCTGAAAAAAATTCATAAAAATTGTTAGAAATTAATAAAAAAATAAATATTCGGCATTAAATATTTGTTTCGGCTAATCCAAATCACCGAGCAAAAGTAAAGCAAACATAACTGTTAAAACAGAAACCAAAATATTGTCAACTTGGAAAGACCTAGTAGCCTACTTGAACTTAAAAAAGACAAGGAAAAATAAAATAAAATAAAGTAACACGATTTTGATGTAATTAACAAAAAATAAGCCCCATTATTATTGTCTTTGTGTGCATTGTGTTATTGTTGTTGTTATCACTCTCTTTAAACCTTTTTATTTTCCCTTTTCTTTTTCATATATTGTGTTTTGATTTTTGTTTTCATTGTTTTTCTTTGTGTGTGTCAGTCACTTTGGATTAACCGTATTGTGCGTAAAGTGCTCAGTAGTTAAAATAATAATAATTTGAGCTGAGTTGGGTTATTATGACATATTTAAATCTGAAATTCTTCCTTGCTATAACAAAATGTGGACATGCCTATTTATTCTGCTTGAACCTAATTTCATATAATTTTAGCAATAGCTTAATTATAATAATGTTTCAGTATAGTATATACATATATAATAAATAATATATATTATATTATAGTATATATAATGTCAGTATAGCATTTATTTGAATGCACAGTAAATTAGGGAGTCTTGTCTGAATTAAGAGTGTTATTCAGTAATATAAATCTAATCAAAGCACGTATCTGATAACATCGACAAAACTTAAATTGTATTAATTTTCATTCAAATCATCTCCAGATTAACTTGCTTGGGGACCCTGGGGCAGCAGGGCCCCAGGGTTCCAGCGCAGCTGAACACTTTGCGCAGTTGATAATTCGGGGCTCATTTATGGGATTATTTATCTGACTGTGTCGCTTTTTAATGAATTGGTCAAAGTTAGAAGCCTGGGGTTTAATATGTATAATTAATCGATCTACGGTCTTTGTGCGCACCTGTGCTCTCCAGATGCCTTCACGTGCTGTCGGAAATAGCACACATAAAGTCAAACTATCCCATATTTAACAGTCATGCTAGTTTGGCTATTGGTGGTACAGTAGTTAGCACTGTTACCTCACAGCATCATGAATGGATTTAATTTTACAGTACTTGTTTGTTTTTTTAAATGTTTTGCTGTGTTTTTCACTGGTTTTTAATTACAAGAGGTTTTTAGCCTGTCAAAGTTATAGGAATTATTTAGCTAATTTGTTAGGCTAATCCACTCATTGCAAATCTAAAACAAAATATTCTTGGCTTAAAAATTTCTCTGCTCAGATCAGTTATACTGTGCAAGCTGTGATTTAAAGTTGTTGTTATATCATCTCATGTTATGCGGAACATTTAGGCTATGAACATCGTGTTTGATTGTTTAATATGTGATTTTGCCTTCATTCCCAAAATGCAGTGTATCAGAAGTACCAAAATATTTGTGTTAATATCAAGACAATGATTTTATCCATGTTGTCCTTTGCAGATAATTTACTTTTAAATACCAAACTAGTGATAAAAAAAGATCTTTCAAAAAAATTGCTAAAGCATTACAATAAAATCCTACAGACAGAGGTGAAAAGCTATTAGGACTAATGCTTGAGGTATTGTACTCTACTTCAGTACATTACAGAGGAATATAGGCTACTCACCTCTTAAATACTTCAGATAAAAAATGTACATTAAAACAAAAAATATGATTATTTTATGACATAGCGTATACCTATATTATTAAAGACAGTGGTTCCCAAATGTGGCTTATCACTGACAAATGAGTCTTGTGGGGGTCTTTGTTTTATTTCATACATTTTTCCTCCCAAAATTTGACCCAGCTTCATTTCAGTGATTGTTTTAGCTAACTGTATATACATTAGTTAAAATTAGCTTTATCTTGAGCAGTTACAGTTCTATATACTATTTATACATTGATGCACCAGTATTAACAATTTAATAGTGTCAAATGGACTATAACATTTAATACAAAACTAAAATACTACTTTTAACATAATTTTGTTGGATTTTGACTACGTTTGTATTGCAGTATTTTTGGTTTGAAGTACTTCTTCCACCATTGCATATAGCCTTCCACTTAGATTCTGTGTTAACGCACTGACCGGTTTTCGCGACATTCCGAGCTGCACTTGAAGGCAGCACCACCGTGTAGTCGAGCAGTAGCAGAGATTCGCAGCCAGTGTGGCAGCTGGGAATGTGACTGCTTCAGCACAGACCTCTATTTTGGTCTCTGAGCACAGTGGTGGGGCTGACCGGAGAAAGGCTCGCAGCTCTGCTAAATCTAAAACACTGGCTTCATCTGAAGTCGACACGGGCAACCTGCGTTTTCTCTCCGCCTGTGTCGGTGTTCTGGGACCGCAGATGGTCAGCGGGCAGCCGTCGGTGGCTCACAGCGGGACTGTTTGTTAGAGCGAACCAACCGGGGCGCCGTTGTTTCTCCGGTCTGTGTACCTTACCCCTTGCCTGGTGAGTCCGGTTATAAACGCAGTGAAGTGTCACTCGTTAAGTCCAGTCCGTGTAATACTCATGTTTCCCGGTGCGAAACGCTTGGTTAAATGCGCCTGTTTCTCCGCTTCCAAACCACTCACACCAACGACGATGGACTGAAATCTGCGGCGTGGGCGAGCGACACACAACCTGCCGCGATTTTCTGCAAGTAAATAAATAAATGATAGAGGATACAATGACCCTGCTGTCCCTGCTAGGTCGGATCATGCGTTATTTTCTGCTCAGACCGGAGACCCTGTTTCTGCTGTGTATCAGCCTGGCTCTGTGGAGTTACTTCTTCCACACGGACGAAGTGAAGACCATCGTCAAGTCCAGCCGGGATGCGGTCAAGATGGTTAAGGGGAAGGTGGCGGAGATGATGCAGAACGAGCGGTTCGGCGGGCTGGACGTCCTGGACGCGGAGTTCTCCAAGACCTGGGACTTGAAGAGCAACAACGTGGCCGTGTACTCCATCCAGGGCCGGAGAGACCACATGGAGGACAGGTTCGAGGTGCTCACCGACATCGTCAACAAGAGTCACCCATCTATATTTGGGATTTTTGATGGCCACGGAGGAGAGGTGAGGAATAGAACTGCAATCATTTCCTTTTTATCCAGGGGCCCTAGATGAGCTAGGGGCCCTTCGGTGATTCTGAACTGAGTAGGCTATTTACCACAGTTAATTGTATGATTTGTTCTGTCTGCTTTGGTTTAAACCTGCTTTCAAATGTGCTGGTAAGTGTTCATTGAAACCAGAAGTGAGACAAAGCAGAGCATGCTGGGATCTGAGTTTGGCTGCAGGGTTTTCAGCTGCTATTTAAGCCAAAGTTGTCCTTCTTAGAATTTTGCAGCAAGGTAACCTTTTGTTGGGACAGTAACTAACAATATATTTCTTTTTAGACAACTGAATTTAGAACTAATTCTAGTAAATCTTTGAACATGATGTGAAATGTTGATCAGAAGTGGCCAGCCTTAGTTTTTAGTTAAAGCTGCTTAGTCTAGATTTAAGAGCATATGTCAGCTCTGATAACTGATTGTGTGTGTGTGTGTGTGTGTGTGTGTGTCTATATTTATATATATATATATATATAAAACATTCATGTGCAGAGATGTGATAAAGTTGAGTGGGGCCCTGGTACAAGTTTCTGTTCTGCTTTGATGCTACATGGCCCCAGATTTGCTGTATAGTAGCCTAATTTGATTACACACACTAGTTTTGGTCTTCAGAGTATTCAAACCACATTTTAAGATGGTAGTAAAGCAGGACCAACTCACAAGGTCCTTATCATGCCATTTGACATTGCGTTTTACTGATGCATATACTGAAATGGGTTTATCATTAAATCGGCTCAAACCAAGTGGTATGCGTGCAGGCCTTGGAGGGTAAGGAGTCTATTCTTACAGCAGTGCACACACCCTCTCCTACCCGCATCAACAGTTTTCTTCCAAATGACCATGGAACGGCATCTAGTTTATTTAAAGCTTAAAATTATGCCAAAGAAATGTCTTTTTTTTTTTTTTTTTTGGGCCAAAACAACATTTTTAGGATGCAGACAGCCTAAGCCCCATGATCTAACATGATTATAGCTAAAAAGAGGCAGAGGATGAACTGAAACTGGATGTGCTTCAGAGGCATGCCCACAGCTGGACGAGCTCAGGTCTGCTGGTCACATCCGCCTCCTCAGTTGACACTTGTTGGCCGCTAAGAAATATCTTTTCTTTCTGATTCTGTGGTGCAATCTAACGCTGTCGTTCGACACGAGCACATAAATGTGGTCTCGCATTCAGGGCAACAAGGGAACAGATTTACAAAGCAACTCACAAGAGGACTCTGGGGGGAAAAAAAAGCTGTCAGTTAAAAGGACAAAGAGCATTTGAGATAAAGCCGTGGTTAGAAATGAACATGAAGAAGATTTATCACGAAGTCATGACATGCTTGAACACTGGTGTTGTTTCATAGAACTTTAACCATGACCTCAGCTAATACATTAGAGCCACATAGAAATAAAGCATTCAAATTGGAAGTGACAGGTTGTCCTACTTTCCTTCTCTTCTGCCCTCATCTCATCTCGTGCATTAAACATTACACACTTTTTGATCAGCCGGGAGCTGAGGAGCTCCGGGCTGTTTTGTGCCTGACACCAACTGTCTTCATTCTGAGTTTGACTCTGATTGAAACTGAATGATAACATGCTAAAAATAGGCAGCCAAAGACATAGAGGAAGGCTGTTCTTTTAAGGGAAATTAAATTTTAGACTTCGGCCCTGACTGCTGCAGCTTTTGACCAAAAGTGGTCATTGGATTGTTTTTCCCTGAGGCCTTTTCCCCCCCATGCCAATTCCCTCTGTGGTTATTCTTTTTAGAGACCTATTCTGTGACCCCTGCTACATCTACTGTAAACCACACATGGTTAGGAGACTTGGATAAATTAATAGTGAATGGAAGATCCAGTATACATTTTTATATGCGACAGAAAAAGGAGAAAACAAGTGGGAGAGCATCACTGGTGAGTGTGAGAGCAAGAAGAGAGGGCTCAGATGTGCCCATGTAGGCGTGAGTCTGTTTTATGGCTGCATGTCCATGGGCAATAATTCAGTCTGTTTTCATTCCCACACCCTCTTTTGAAGTGTGTGGTTGCCAGACAGCTTCAGAAGCAGCTTTCTCTGTGTAGCAAATTTAGATTGTTTTTATTTTTATTTTTTTGTTCAGAGGACATTGAATAAAGCAGAGGAGTGCTGTGTGGCCCAAAGCAAGACTAGAAATACTGGCTGCCTCAGCTGGCTAGCTAGTGGGCCGCCTATCACTTTCTCACACACACACACACACACTCAAACCACATGCACGATCATTAAAGAAATCTCAGCCTTGTGTCAACATCTACAGTGGCCAGGGGTTCATCCCAAACCTTGGACACTGTTTTTCGAAGCCTGTAACAGACAGAAATGCTAAATACATTTTCAGTGGGGTATGAATGTGCCAAATAATTAGTGCAGTGATTCAACAGAAATATCAAGGGAAGAAGTAGTGGATCCAGATTTTTGTTACTGATGAATCTGCCCATTATCTTCTTGTTTTGTCAAGTAGGCATTTTGTTTATAAATGACAAAGTGAAAATATTGGTGGCATTTTCCTAAAGCCAGAGGTGATATGTTCAAATAGTTTTTTTTTTTCCTCTTTAGCTCAACACCAATGAAGGGTGTTCACTTTAATAAGACAAAGAAAAGCAGCGAGTTCTTAAAATTGCGAGGTACGAGAGTAATTCACTGACTATCAAAATAAGAATTTACATGTATATGCAATATATATTTGCTGTAGTCGCTTTTGTGACCAGGAAAACAATCACATCCATGAAAATAATGTACATAGCGGATATTTTGCACTATGTGATGTATAAAAACACAGATTTGAAACACATAGGTGCAGCATGATTGGCAGCCTCACGGCGGTGGCAGGTATCTGTGCCCAGCTAAGGAATAGCCGAGTTACAGCACGTGACATCTTGTAAAACCATGATCTAAACCATGAACTATCTCGTCCAGATAACAAATTTGTGTATTTCCCAAAATGTCAAACTATACCAGTGTTAATTTGCATTTGCAAACTGGTCAGAGGTGATTTCCCTTCTGTGAAGTCCTGAATGTGACTCCACCAAGTTGGAGACTAGAAGCTTTAGAAACAAAGTAAGTTTCAACCTGTCATATTCTACCACGTCACTGGAACCAGTCGATTTACTAGCAGATAAATCCTAATTCAGTGCCAGATAACATGTGGAAGTCTTTATTCTCTTTCTCTCTCGCTTTACACCACACACCCACTCACTCACTGACACAAATTCAGTTTTCAGTGTTTAAAATTTGTGTTAAATGGGAACAGATCCATTGGCGGTCTCTGTCAGATGTTGGCTCATTGAGGGGAATTATCTGTTAAATGCAGATTGATTTTTAGCTGACACATGAGAATAAGCTGCATGAAAGTGATAACCCTGGGCTCTCCGTCCATATAACAGCAGCATGAGCTGGTTGCTATGTACCGGCGTGTGGCAGGTCTGCTCCTCCTCGTGCCGCTATCAGGTTGTGGCTTCAGGCGCAGCAGAATTACCTTCACTGTAGAGCACAGAGAAGACGTGCTATGAGCCCATTTAACTAGAGCATGTGGAATGCTTTTCTAGAACCACAGGAACAAAGACTGTTTTTGGAGGGATCCTCTCTGTCTTTATTCAGCTCAGACTGTTTAATTAATTCACCTTTGCTTCATACTCAGAACGAACGTTTTTCATTTTCATTGTACATTTTTGAATCACTAAGTAGACAGTCATGTGGCATAACTTCTTTTCAAAACAAAGGACATTTTATGTTAGGAAGGTTGGTGTTAGAATTGGAGTTATTTTAATGTGTGTTTATGTGCATGTTGCAATTTATTCCAGAAGAAGAAGGTGGGTTATGTACTAAGCACTTTGAACTCCTCCTGTGCCCTTCACTGGAGAGATGAAAGAAAGAGCCAGCATGTGACTAATTGCACTGCTGGCATTACAGGATTAGAGCAGGGGGTGTGGGAAGACCAAGGACAGCAATGTATGTGTTAATATTTATGTGTGTGTGTGTGTGTGTTGCAAGCTTGCACAAGAAGGTGCACTGCTTCTCCTTCATTGATAGTGTGGAGATGAGAGGGGCAGTTTGGTGTTATCTGGTCTTCCAGGGATGGACGACTTCCCTGTGAGGGACTGAAATGCCAAAGGCCTATCGGGACCAGACACCTGCTTCCCACTATTTTACATCACATCTTCAGTCAGTGGCCTCAGTAAGTCCATTTTATAGACTTGGACATGCTCATAGAAATGTCATTAACTGAATAAATTAAGGTAGAGAATAGTGACACTGTTAAAGCAACTATTATCAGTCATTTTATATATGTATATAGTTGTATCTTAAGGTTGTGTCAACTAAAACCAATATACATTTTCCTAAGAGAATGAGACCAAAACTAAATCAGAGTTGGGTGCTACAATTAGCGTTTCTGTGCATATGGCTTGCAAACACTAAACATGAGTGACTCATTCGACCTGCACGAAGGTACAGTAAGTAGGGAAGTTATCCATTCACAGCCAGACCCAGGCTGAAGTACCAGCAGCGGGGCTTCAGTCATATCCTGAAGTGTCCTTGAGTAGGACAGAATTCCTGGCAGATCTATCGGTTTACTCTGCACTTTGACCATTCTGGGCAAATAAGTGGAAATCATCTAACAGGAGGAGTAAAATTGCTCGTCGCTACTGTTATTCTCCTGTACCCACTTCTGTCATTCGTGGCAAAAGTTGATGCTCAACGTTTAGCCCTTCCTTGATTGCGAGTGAAATGGAAAGTGGAAAGGGAGATCGTGTTGTGCTGGAAAATGCTTGTCCAGCAGAGAAGAGACCGGAGAGCAGGAGCACTGTGCTGAAAAGTCTTTTGACTTTTCAGTAATTTGTCCCTGGTGGTGAGGTTTGTTGTCCTTATAGTGAGAGGACTGTCAAGGAGGGACTGAGGAGTGGAGTGAAACACACAGCAAATGAATCAGGCTTTTTCCTGTCAAGCAGCCTGAATGTTTAGTCCTGGAGTAAACATAAAGAATTTTGTCTATAGAGTCATTCAGAAATCCTTTAGTAAGTTTGCCTCTGTCTGTCTTTGCATGTTAAAACCTTCTCCTCTCTTTAAAAAATAGTGTTTAGTGGGTCAGTAGTAACATGAACCTATCCGCTTTAATGGGTGTTTGTTTGTGTGTGTCTGTGTGACAGGATTGTGTGTTTACCAACAGCATGTAGTACCAGATAAGAGTGCCTTCTCCAGCCTCAGTGTGCCATCCTTCTCTGCTGGCAGTGACTGGTCAATAATTTAACAGCCCCTCTGTCAAACACTTCTACTAAATAAATATACACCCAACTTCAAGCAGAAGGCAGCCACAAGGTCACTGTTCGCACACACACATACATTACATCACATACCACTGTGTATGTGGAATTTTATGAGAGGCGATCTTGTCTGGGAAGTTGTTTGTGAAGTCAGAGCTTCATGGTGTTTCAGCTTCTTTCTGTCCCACTCCACTCCACTCCTCTCCCAGTGGGCCTGCTGCTGACGGGTGGGTTTGGTAATGGGACTGTTGTGTTTGGCAACCAAACGCAACAGCACCCACCCACGCGAAGGAATGGGCCTTTAAAACTCTAGCTCAAAGGCCACGTTGACCTGCTGCACCCCTATTCTAGCATCCCCTCTGACCCCACCTTGTGCACACTGGCTTTGCCATGCTGATTTGCTTGATGTGGTGTACCATACTTCCCCGTGTGGCATGTTCCCTACTTTAAATGCCAAGCATGCCCATTGTGTTGGAAGCATAGGCTTAAAATGCTGTTTTAGATATTGCAAAGCTACCGGTCTGGCTCTGAATACAGAATGCTCGCCTACAGCGATGCTATGTATAGTTGTTTATAAAAAGTAGTGCTATTCACTATAGTCAAAAGTGTGTTTTTGTTCTGTAGCTGATTAGCAGTCTCAAAATCTAATTGCATGGCTGGAATTGACTGGGCTACTTGATTTAATCTGCACTTTGTTTTGAAAGTGGCCCATTCTTTACGTAGATGCCAGCTATGAAAAATGCTGGGATGGAAGAATGCTTGTGCGGTAACATTCACTACGGTTTGAATTCAGCTACAGGATCCTAAGTCATTATGTGAGCACTGGCTCCAGAATTGTTTGTTTGTCTGTGTGTGATTGAGAAAATAGATGCGTCAGTTGAAGTTTACCTCCTCGCTGTCTTGGCAGTGCAGGACGGCAGGAGAAGAATGTTGGCTGAGAGAAGGTAGCAACGCACAGCTGTTTGGAATTAGTGACATTGGTGTGATTGTGTGCACAAAGAGATTGTGTTGTGATTTTTGTAATGCTCTCAGTTGCGGCTATTCCTCTCACACAGGCCAGATGGGCCTGTGGGCAGTGCAGGTGCACCCTGGAAAATGGAAACAGACCTCCTGGTTGTGTTTGCTGCTGTCTCTTATCAGCTTATAGGCTGAGAAGTTGGATATGCCTCTTCTTTTATGAAAAATGTAATATTCCATGGTTTGTTTTTAAATAGCAGAATGTTTTTTCTATTATTACTGACATTGAGTGTGTGATTGTGCCTGTTTGTGTGTGGTTTTTAAAGGTTTGCATGCCTCACGCATGTGTTGCACAGCCTTCCAGGCAGGAGGAATGTTGCTGATACAAATATTTCGATATTGGCACATGGTTCTATTCACTAGAGGAACTGTGAGCAGAAACCTTCAAATACACTCTGCACTGAACCAATCCTGAGCCAGGTTTCAGGGGCTCAAGATCCTTATGGGGGCAAAGAGCAGGTCCCCAAATCATTACATATTGGAGTGATGACTTGGTTTATTGTTCAGGTGAAGTTAGGTTAAGGGGTAGGGGTAGGCAAGTAGTGGTTATGGAGTTATTTCACCTCTTTCTTTTCCTCTGTGGTTCATTTATTTATTTATTTGGTACCTACTGTATTGAGAAGGGTGCTAATGGTGAACCTTTGCTTGTGTAAGGGTTAGATGAAGGTGCTAGTCCTAAAGAGAATGAGGTTGGAGAGAGAATGAGAAAGAAAAATCAGGGATGGTGTAGAAGGCTAAAGCAGAACACAGAGTTATTTGGAAACAGATTGAAGACAACGCCCACATTCATCAGAATTACTGCGATAAATGAACTGAATCTTCCAATTGGATTTAAAAGTAAATTCCAATCTGGATTTGTCTGACCTTTTGTTTGTAATACTGAAGCATGTCAACAGTGGCTAAGAGCCATAACTGGCAAGTCGAGTGTAAACCCTGCACTTACAGTCCATGACAGGCTGCCAGGGTTTCATGTTGGAGGCCTCCTGAGGTGGTGTTGGTCTATTTAGAAAATCAGACATGCCTTGACCCCAGTGACATAACTAAAGTTTGAGGGGATGTACAACTTGAGACTGCTATAGATTGCGATGGACTACCAAACAGAACAACAGATATATACATTAAATCCACTGTACTGGTAAATATATCTCAGCTAAAAGAACTTTGTGCTGTGTGTATGTGCTGAGGGCTATGGGCTGGTGATAGCTCAGATTGGATGGTGTCTTATGTTTAGAAGCATATAAGTATAGGGTTGGTGACTGATTAGTGTGGTGCAGAGGACGTTTATGCTGATGTAAGCTAATGCTAACAGCTCATGGCTCTTAGGATCCCTGTTTTCTTCCTGAGAGTGTCTCTAAACCAAGGCTAAAAGGAGTAGAAGAGACGAAGGGGCAGATTAGATTTACACTAATCCCACTGGGGAGATTGGGACTATATGTTCTCTCCATGGATTCCTTTTCTTTATTTCGAGTCATCCCTTTCCCACTCATTTGTATGTGTTTACTCCCCCAGTTAACTCTTTTCCCTTCCTGTTGGACCTTTTGATGTTGTTTGAGTTCCCTTTTCTCTAGTGTGCATTTTACACATCCAGCACCTGCATGTGTTTGTGAGAAGTCTGCATGTTGCCCTCTTCGTGAGCTGATTTAATAAGATAATCCAGCAGCAGAAATGGCAGCTGTATAAAAATGCTACAAGCTACAGAAGTGTAAGTTCAGGTAGTGGAGGTGGATGGGGATAAATGCATGGATGCTGAGAGGTAAAGCCATGTCCAGGCCTGCAGCTGTTAGTCAGAACAGTTTTTGTAGAGTCTTAAAGAGTCTGTGTGAAGCAATTAGAGCTAAAAATACGACTGTGCCTGAAGTACCAGTGGAGCTTTTACATGTTTTGATCATAGGTGTGACAGACTGAAGGCCACAGTACCATGGGGCAGGTTCTCCCCTGAGAAAGCATAACATAGTCCAACACCTCTTTTCCTCTGTTTTTCATCTTCTCTCTCACACTTGCTCTCTGTCTCTGCTGACCTTTTCCTACAGTAACCATCTGTTTTCTCTTCCTGTCTTCTCCTCCCTCCTACCTCTTAATCCACCCCCCTTCCTTCCACTTGACCTACTCAAATCCTATCTCCTTCTGATCCCTCTAGGATCTGTTTTGTCCTCAGAAATCAAAATCTGTCATTCACCCTGAGTGTGTCCAGGTTAGCAATGTCAAGGAAAGGAAATTGGAGTTTTGTGTGTGTGTGTGTGTGTGGAAGTAAGTGGTGTGAAGGACAGATATTCCTCTTCACATATTCATTGTCTATTGTTTATATTAAGCTTACTGTCATGGCAGCTCTTTTCCTTTTTGCCAGAGGTGTCTGGATTTGGCTGTGTTTTTTTTTTAACTTGGTGAGCTTTTCTTTTTCCTGTTCTCTCCTTTATTCTTCAGATTCTCTGACCTTTTGCCCTATTACCTTATATATCACTCCACCTTGTTATATCAATTTCTGCCTTCTCCTTTTCTGTCTGTCTCCCTTTTTGTCCTCCCCCCCAACTCCCTCACCCAATACCCGCAGAGTCACCTTATCTCTCTGCAGTGTCTGACTTATTTACCACTGCTCTGAAATATTAAACAGTCTGCTGCCTCAAGTCCTAAGGGAAGTCCATGACTTTTATTTACAACACACGTGCACATGCAAACACATACATATACAATGTGAATCAAAATGTCTTCTGAAGACTCCACAAAATATCCATTGTCATTTGAGTGTCTCTTCTTGGTTCTTGGAGACTGACAGGTTGAATGCAGTGGCCTGTTTTTCTGATATAGATGCGTGTAATCACATACCACTGTGTGTGTGTGTGTGTGTGTGTGTGGAGTGTAATACTGTCACAAAGACTTTTGGCATGTACTGTATGCCTGAATGACTGCCAGTCAGCAGTACATATGCCAGTTTCAGGACCCCGGTAAACATGAACTGATCTTGCACAATAAGGGAGTCCTAACTCTTAAAAGCAACCATAGCTGTAGTTGGTGGCTCTGTGGTACCTAAAGACTTTATTGAAGTGACTGGGAAAAGCCCCAGTTTCTCTGTCGGTACCTTATCCCACAAGAAGTAAAGACATCAGTATGCTCCAGCTGAAGTGCTTGACAGTCAAACTGTGGATGGTCTGAAACCCCCCTGCTCCCACACATTTCTGACCTTGGATTTGGCCATAGCTGTGTCGGACCATTTCTGTAACTTTGCAAAATGGATAACTGGACAAGTGTGCCTGCTTCACATAGCAATTGCCCAGGTGTGTGGAGGTGCAGAAGCTTGTAGGGTTTCAACTTCTCACTCAAACTCTTTTTTTCTTTCTTCATACAGCTAATGAATGCCACTTTTCCTGTGTACAACCTAGGAAGGACAGTTTGAGAATGTGTGCTGCCTTCTTTATATTTAAACAGCTATCGCCCTTCTCTACGCTGATTCTCTTTTCACTACACTTCTAAGTGTAGCCATTCAGAAGAGCCAGAAATACTTTGGTGTTTTTATGCAGTCAGATGAAATGTTGTATGAACCAGTTATTTTTGAGCATATTCCCCTCCGCTACAGTCTCAAGTTGCTAACTTAACCCCTTCTTGCATAGTTTTATTAATAAGATATGATATAGTTGGTCTTAAGAGCAAATCACAGCATCTTTCATTACACCCTCCCTGCCTGTCAATCAGATATTTTTCGAATTCCACGCCCTAAGTTTGTAAAGGAGACATTATACAACTATTATTCTGTGACCAGTAAACTGCCTTTTGTATGTAAAATTTGGGAATGCCCCTTTTTAAAGTGTGTTGATAGGTGTCACACTCAGCTGTGGTGGCTGATGCTTGCTTGCCATGTTATTTCTTAACTTTGGATTTGCTGGCTCCAAACTATATTACACGTACTGTGAACTCAGCTCTAAGCTTTATATCAGACACTTCAGGAATACTTGGGTGATGTTGCAGTTTTCTACACTTTACAGTGCACGCTGCATAGGCAGCCTGATGATTGTGTATTGTCTTTACACACACAAAGAACGACAAAGGCTGATGCTGGGCCTTTATTCTTAGCAGGCAGTCCCTTGTGGAGCAGTGGTGTTTAAGGCTGGAAATAGTGAGCAGGCCAAAGAGGAGTGGGTCTGCTTTGTGTGGTACTGCACCTGCTGTGGAAACTGGGCTGCGTTGTAGACCGTTGGCCTGCTACCTTTGCCACTGTGCCTGCAGCTGGAGCTCAGAAGGGGGGGCATGACAGCAAATATACAAGCTGTCAAGAGTTTGCAAACCAAAAGTTAAAGGTCACAAATTATGCTCATTTTCAGGTTTAAATTTATTTAAAGGTGCACACCTTTGTCTGTTCATAAACTTCATTAGTTTCCTCAGAGCACCTGTAGCACCAGGTCCTCTTTTCACCTCTGTGTAAACAGGGTCTGTTTTAGCTCCTGGGCCCCCTCCCTAAAAGCCCAGTCTGTTCTGATTGGCCAGCTCCCACAGCACTGTACGGGAGCCCCCTACCGACTCCAAGCTGTGTTTCTGGATTCCGGACAGCTCCGGTCTTCAGTGTTAGTTCTGCTAACACCGTTAGCCACCATTAGCTGCATTTCTACCTTAAATTTCACCATAATAACCGCTTCTTAACAAACATCCAAATAACCACAGATGTTACCGTCACACTACTCTTGTTGTCGCACCTGGGCAGTGTTGTCTAATAGATGAACCTCAATGACATGTTTATACAAAGCTTAGTGCCCTTACAACAACGCTAGATAAACAAGCAAAGTTAACACCATCCAACCCACTGCTCACAGGAAATTTGGCAAAAAAAAATTTCACACAAATTTTCTGGTACATTCTGACTGTTCGTCAATATTACTAGCCTGAACACTTTACCTGTTTCTGCCGTTCGGCTTGTAATACAAGCTACTGTTAGCCAAGTTAGCTGCACAGTATTAAATTGCAGCTAACTTGGCTAGTTAAACAGGCTAACTTCATACACAAGCAGGAGAAAAATGACATCTAGCACCTGGACTGTCAGTACAGGCCACCTCTCAGGGATATATGCTCTCCCTGCTGTTGTTCTCCCTCTACACCAATGACTGCACCTCAGGAGGCCCCTCTGTAAAAATCCTGAAGTTTGCAGACGACACAATGGTCATCAGTCTCATTTAAGATGGCGACGAGTCAGCCTACAGATGGGAAGTTGAACAGCTGGCCCCAAGGGTCAAAAGGGACAGTGAGGTCAAGATTTCTGCAGACCCATCTTAACCTGGACATAGTCTGTTTGAACTCCTCCCCCCTCAGACGGTGCTACAGATCACTGTACGCCAAAACATCTAGACACAGAGACAGTTTCTTCCCCCCGGGCCATCACACTTATGAACAGTTAGCCTATGTATGGGACAGGATGCAGTAAATACACCTAGTTGCTTCTCACCCACCCTGTACATAGATGTTGATTCATTTCAACTGGACTGAAAGCAGAGTTGTTTAGTGCTTTCCACATAAAGTTTACTGAACATGGGCAGTCCAGATGCCCACAGCATAGCTTTGAGCTGTAATGGGCAGTGTTTGGGATTGTTTTGGAAAGCAGGCACTGGGTTTGTACTTTGGCTACACATCCTGCCCTCATTATGTCTTATGGGAACTTGGCTGCAGTTTTGAGCCATCATGGAACAAAGCGTCGTCATCACCAACTCATCTCCTGTCATTATACTGTTTACCATTTAATTCAATGTGACCTGAGGGAATATGTCAAGTTTTAGGTATACAATAAAGGAAAATGAACATCAGCAGGATCATTGAGCAGTGGGATTTTTTTTTCTTGCTCCTAGACCATAACGGAGGTGTATTTGGTCAAGGCCTTGTTTTCTTTTACAGACTGAAGAAGACCAATGTTAGAAGACACAGTGATCCTGGATCAGCTCTATATTTCTCAGAGACATCCATTACTTTCAACCAGTATCTCCTGTGCCAGGGTGTGGGAGGGGGTGGCTCGGCCTCCTGCAAGCCTGTCGCTCAGATTGATGTGATGTAGGATCTGTCACTGTCCTTGTATCTGGCATGACTCACATGCTGAAAGTAGCTACTTCTGTGCTGGTTACTCTTAATCATATCTCCCATTTTTATTCTCTGTATTGTTCCTGTATTCATGGCTTCATCTTAAAATGCCTTGTCCTTAAACACACTTAATATTCCTCTTCCTCATATCTTCATAAGAGTAGTTCATTGAATCTAATCATTGTTCTCACACACAGCGGCGTCTATACACAGCCTATATTTTTGTCATAAAGCTTCAAAAGAACAGCAGCAAACTGACTGGGTAGATGAGTACTGATTTTTTAGAAATGTTATTTTATTTTATTTTTGCATGTTTCTCAGTTAGTGTTGCTTGCTTTAGCTCTGTGAGACAGACTGGTGTTGCATTGGCTTTTTTTTTTTTTTGTCTCTGGTCATTGGGAGCACATTGTCGGGGAATGCCAGGCCCGTGTTTGTAGTAGTGGTGAAGGAAAGTCAGATTTTCACTAATAATAATAATAATCACATTTATTTGGTTACACACAAGGAATTAGTTTCCGGTACAGAACTGCATATCACTGAATTATTAAGAGGACAGATGTCAGGATTGGCATTGGACAACTTTGAAATGAACTCTTTGTGGGTTTACCTGTGTACATCCATGGAGGTTGTATTTGTGGCTGTCTTCAGTGGATCTTTTTTTCCTGTGTCACTAACCAAGAGAGAGAAGAGGCAGGTAGTTTGTCATTAGTGTGACAGAGGCAACATCTGTTTCCAGAATAGTGCTGGATATTGACAGTGATTAAAATAGATTTTATTTCCATTATTATCATTTTGATTCATGATTATTCATTTACTTCCAATGTGCTTTTCATAATTTTGGGAACTTTTATTATTTTTTATACATTCAACAATTGAGCAACACTGTTGTTTCCTTGAGTATAATATTAGTTGCAGATCACATTATAGACTAAACTGTAAACAAATTAACTGGTTCTGATGTTGTGGATCAAGGATTTATTTTCCTTAGCAGATGCAAAGCTACTAAATTATGGCACATCTATATATTTTTTAGATCTACATGTGCAAGACAGTTGAACAGAGACTAAAAACCCTGCACTACAAAAAAGTGCATCATCAATATGCATAATTTAAAAATAAATGCTACCCCAGGCCACTGCTGGGCTCGTTACTCAAAAAATGTAATGTATTATTCATTACTCGTTAAAAAAAAATCTTATTACTCCCTGTCAAAAGTAACTTGATACACTGCCTATTATATTACTTCTCCGTTACACCCCACAGATCGGTTAATGTCACACAAATGACTTTTTTTACCTCGGTGTCCATTGGTGCCGGTATTTTCCCAAGGATCTGTGTGAACAATGGAGACTCAGTAGTGCAAATGGACAACATTTCATTCACCACATATCCAGCCACAAGCTGCATTAGCTCTTTGTTGCTTGTTGTAGCAATGGATTAAAATCCACTTTTGGTTGTTTAGTCATTGAAGGGCTGCAGCCATCCACTGTGGCCACAGAGGGCTCAACATTGTTGGGGTGTATCTCCATGAGCTTCACATTGTTGTGCTGTTTTAATAAGTATTTTAGGAGATCATGTTTTTCGCAGTGGAAAGAGACTTTCCTCTACCTGCACACAATTTAGATTTTCTGTTCTTATCACATTTCATCCCAATAAAATCAACATATTTCTAGCCACTGAACGTAGACACTTCCATCTTCCAACCTAGCTTACTGCTTATGATACTGCTAATAGGCGTGTACTGACGTGTGCAAAATTAAATGTCAGAATTCAAATCAATCTTTGCCACGGTGACAACAAAAGTAACATTGTAATGAGTTGTTTTTGGAGGGAGTAACTAACGTTATTACTGAAATTTTATTTGGAACCTTTTACACTACACGTTGCTGGGGAAATAATATTATTACAGTAATGTGTTTCTAGTAATGTGTTACGGCCCAACACTGGTCCAGCAGCCACTTTAATGATCAGTTTGAGCACAGACTGGACAGAAAGTGAAAGTCTGCTCATTGATTCATCTGCACTGGGTGTGTTGACAAGACATCAGCCTTATGTCTGCAGAGAGCCATTAGCTAGCATTAGCTCCTGGAAGGAACAGATTGAATCAAGTAAATTCCACATGCTGACTGTTCGATAGACTTCCACAGTCTTGATTCTCATGGCCAGAGGTAACATCTCTTCAACAAAGCAAGCCTAGAACTCAGATACAGTACATAAAGGTGTGAGAGGGATGATGTAATCCAGATTACACCAGCTGAGTGCAGCAGTATTAAAATGAAAAGTCATCACTTTATTCATAAATGCATCTCCTACAGAACAAATCAGCAGAAATCCAGGCATCGCTCTGTTCTTTATTTATGGGCGTCCCAGTTACGAGTCTGCCGTCTGCTGCTGCTCAAATATGCTGCATGGGTATACAGAGATTAACTGCATGTGAAAAATAGTGGTTACTTTGCACCATATGCCCACTGTTGGTACATTTTTCATGTGTGCAGTTTCGTGTACTTGTAGAAGCTGTTGTGCCAAGGAAGCAGCTGTATGGAGATGAGAGCAAACATGAATGGATGGACACAGGAAGGAATGAATGGACTCCAGGAAGCTATTGACTCAGGATAGTGGAAGCTGCAGTTGGCACTTATTGAAGTGCGCCTTGTGGTGGAAAGAGTCTTTCAAAATGATGACTGTGATGATTCAGACTGCTTATCAGTGATCATGAAGTGAGGAGCTCAGTCAATTTATCAGTTCAAATACAGAAATGTATCTGGTAGCCATTTTGAGAAGCAATTAATAATTTTTCAAGCAAACATTCCCTGTTAAAATTTTCTAAAATGCCATTTGAATGTGTCCTGAATGTGACTGTGGGAAATTCTATTTGGTAGCCTATTTGTCGCTATTTGCTGACAAAACTATTTATAAAATAATATTTGAATTATGATGTGAATTCATGACACAATACTGTGGCATTGCATAAAAATATACAGTGGGTACGGAAAGTATTCAGACCCCCTTAAATTTTTCACTCTTTGTTATATTGCAGCCATATGCTAAAATCATTTAAGTTCATTTTTTTCCTCATTAATGTACACACAGCACCCCATATTGACAGAAAAACACAGAATTTGACATTTTTGCAGATTTATTAAAAAAGAAAAACTGAAATATCACATGGTCATAAGTATTCAGACCCTTTGCTCAGTATTTAGTAGAAGCACCCTTTTGAGCTAATACAGCCATGAGTCTTTTTGGGAATGATGCAACAAGTTTTTCACACCTGCATTTGGGGATCCT
>NW_018128047.1:83570-88276 GCF_001952655.1 Monopterus albus
AGCAAAGGGTCTGAATACTTATGACCATGTGATATTTCAGTTTTTCTTTTTTAATAAATATGCAAAAATGTCAAAAATTCTGTTTTCTGTCAATATGGGGTGCTGTGTGTACATTAATGAGGAAAAAAATGAACTTAAATGATTTTAGCATATGGCTGCAATATAACAAAGAGTGAAAAATTTAAGGGGGTCTGAATACTTTCCGTACCCACTGTAAGAGGAATCTTGCTAAGGGAAATGTTTAGGTTTTCAATTGAATATGAAAATGCAGGATAATTTACTGGCTATAAATTACTTGTACAGTAATTTATTATAAAATGACAGCTGTATATGTGATTTTAAAGTCAGCTAAGTCATCATTAATGCAGATAATAAGATAAGATGAATTCTATTGTCCCCAGGGGGAAATTTGTTTTCTGCACTATTGCAGCTGTGCAGAAACACAAACTATACTCTCAATCAACCCAGTCTAACATGTAAAAGAATCCGTGTGCAGGAAAAGCATTTCCACATCACAAATCGCATTAAAACCCAAATTAGCAAAAATTAGATAAGAGCTAAATAAGTAACTAGAGTAAAATAAAGTCAAGCCCCACATTGCAAAGCACCTTCATATTAGCAGAAGTTATACAAAATATAATTTAAAGTACTAAGCAAATTCTATGCAAACTTGATGATGCTTTCCAGCGTGGCACTGTAAACAGTCAGCATGATGTTGGCACCCACACAAAAAAATCCAGAGTCTTCAGAGAAAGTGCCAGTTTGGAGCACAAGTTGTAGATGTGAATATTCCAGCACAATGTATTGTCAGTGTGAATGCCCAGGTACTTGTATGAGCATACCTGCATGCCTGCATAATTTCACAGTTTTGAATTATAACTGGCTCCGTGGTCTCTCACTACCCTAGGGTCAGGTATTATGTCTTTACTTTTGTTTACAAGATAAGATTATGTCTGCCTCACCAGTCAGCAAAATTATCAATTTCTCTGTGGTACACAGAGGGGTAGTCATCTCTGCACAGCAGACTTAGGATGATATTATCGTCTGAAAATTTAATGATATAAGTACTTGGTTGGGAGCTTCTGCATTTATTAGTGTACAGTGTGAAAACAACAGGGGCGCTCACTCATCCTCACGGTGCTCCTGTACTGCAGAGTTTAGTTTCAGAATAGGAGCTGGTATCTTTTACCTGCTGGGATCTGTTGGGTAGAAAAGAATAAAGCCATTTGATAATAAAAGGGTTCACACTTGTATCTACAGATTTGTGTACTAAAATCAACAAATAAGATACAGGCATATGCTTGGGAGTCCTCTAAATGTTTACTGATTATGTGCTTACAGCCGTAACTGCGTCCTCGGTGCTTTGACCCTGCCTATATGCAAACGGGAGTGGATGCTGAAGTGCGTTGATGTCAGTGAGAATCAGAATCAAAATCAGGCAGCCATATGTGGCGCCCTTCCTCAGCATTTTAAAAACTCTTTGAACTGTCAGATATAGAGTGAAGTTAGTCAAAATAAATGTAGAAATACTGTGTCCATGTCAAAATAAATGTAGAAATACTGTGTCCATGTCAAATTAGTGTCAGATATGTGTTTTGTTTTTTTTTATCCATGTTTTTTTTGCAGGAAAAAGTATTAAAATCTACACATGTAATTTCCCAAATGATCAACAGTTTGGTTGTTGATTGTCCAAAATTTTAGTCGGCTGTCTTTCAGTTTGAGCATTTCTCCGATCCAGTGTCCCACATGGCTACTACAAAACGTCCTGTGGTGAGCTTCTTCTGAGTATTATTTTACACTAGGGGAGGGTGAAAAATAGTTTCCAATCTTCAGTGGTTTTGAATTGATTCAACCACACTAAAAATTGACACATGGACAGCGTGCAAGTACAGATGGGTGACAAAAAATGAAAAACCAACAAAGTGTCTTAGTAAGGTGTCGGGCCATCATGTGCAAGAACAGAACTAGTTTCTACAGCTGTACAGTGTTTTTGATAATGCTGGTGCTCTCCAGTCATAATGCTGAAACACCGGGGCTGTGGTCCACTGCTGCAGATGTAATGTTAACAACATAGGGTGCCTTTCTTTCTTTTTATTGAATCAAGAATCATTTTGATTTGAGAATCAATTCTGCATGAAATTGTCAGTTTGCCAGAAATTTCCACCCTTATTTTTTTATGGTGGCTAAAACTAGTTTTGACTGAACTGTGCTGTGATATTGTATAAATAAAATAGATCTCTTATGCATTTTTTCCGCTCTCCATATAAAGTAGAATGCTGCCTTTGTCCTTGTCAACATTGTTGACATTGTGGCCATCTTGTTTGCATAAAATGTTCATGGAACGATCAATAGACTCACCATGCAGTGAGTATAGAGGTCATTAGATTTGACTTGGTTGATTAAAGTGTCAAACATACAGCATCAATAAAATCATACAGCGTCCTGCAGCTTTATGCCGCACTTCTTTTGTATCACAGTTCAGTATTACATGCCTGCTAGAAGCTTTCAGCTCTGGCTGGAAGAAGCAGTAGAGGGGAAGCAGGAGGAACAGTAGGCCAGTGTGTGTTACTTCAGTATGTAAACAGCAACATCCTTCCTTCCTATCTTGCTGTTTTCCTCTGGCACACAGTGAAGGCGCTGTCATGTGATAAAACACTGCCACAGTAGAGGTGATCTGTAAACAGAAACCTTGGTTTGCCTTCCTTTACAAACTACCGCTTCACTGGAAATTTTCTCATCTCACATCTGCTCCTTTCATCTCTAAATCTTTGTGTTTCCTCTGTACATCTAACCGGGAGTGCAAGCTTTTGTACTTCACCTCTATTTATTTCACTTTCATTTTCTTGCTGTGCTTATATTGCCTTTCTGTCTTTGATAAGAGCAGTGGATTTATGCACCCAGAGTGAGAAGTAGAGGGGGAGCGACAGTAATGGAGAATTTTATTTTCAGAATCTGCTTAGTGAAGGCCACATGGAGATGCGGCTAAAAGTGTCGCTATCCCTTCCACTTACGAATGAAAACCAGTTTTCTCTAAAATAATCTGAAACTGACAAAGTAATTGATTCTATATTCAGTATTTAACAGAGCAGACATGTTGCTTTGAGGTTCAATTTAATATATTTTAGTTAATGCATGTAAGAAGAATGGCTTCGACAAAAATACTTGGACCCTTTAACATTTCTGTAGCGCTCTCTTTTGAGGCAGTCACTGCAATCAAGCAGGTTCTGTAGTTCTTAATGAGACTTCAAGTCAACTAGTGGTTTGGCCCACTCTTCTTGGGCAAGCTGCTCCAGTTCTCTCCGGTTTGATATGTTCTCACAACTGAATTTCAGCTCTTTTTGTAAATATTCAGTTGGATTAAGGTCAGGAATCTTTGCAGGCAACTTCAAAATAGGCTGAAGTTTTTTATTTTGGGGGGTTTTCTCCTTCATTCTTTATGATTTTAGATGTTTGTTTTTGGGTTATCATTATCCTGCTGGAGGAGCCATGATCTGTGACAGAGACACAGCTCTTTGAAACTGGGTAGTATGTTTCTCTTCTCTCCACAATTCTTGATAATATGGTTTCACTGTGTCCTACACAGATTCAAGGCCTCTTGTGCCAGAGGCAGAAAAGCAGCCCCTTAACATCAAATCAAAGCAAATTTTATTTGTATAGCGCCAAATCACAACAAAGGTCATCTCAGGACACTTTACAAAGTAAGGTCTAGACCTTACTGTTATCAATATTATTACATAGGGAAAACCCAACAAATCCCCCTTGAGCAGCACTTGGCGACAGTGGGGAGGAAAAACTCCCTTTAACGGAAGAAACCTCCGACAGACCCCGGCTCTTGGTGGGCGGCCTTCTGCCTCGACCGGTTGGGGTGAGTAGATAGAGGAGAGACAAAAGAAGAAAAGCAACAAGACACAACAATCAAACACTGATCAGGTCGATGTGGCTGGTGACTGCTCGTCAGAGACGTAGAGCTCCAGGGCCAGGGCTACTTGCAGAAAGGTACAGGGAGCCTCTTTCATGTTTTACAGTAGGGATGGTGTTCGTTCTTTGGAAGCGCAGAGCTGACATAGAAACATGAAACCTAGAGCTGACAGGAGCTAACCAAAACCCATCTTCCTAAAGGACATATTCCCAGATGCACTGTGGCTTGTCAGCATGCATTTTAGTCCACTCAGTTGTTTGTTTGTATTTCTCCTTCAAATGAGGTGTTTTCCTCCTTGGAGCCCAAAGTCATTCAGAAAGCCGCATTATGATGTGACTAGATGCTGCTGTACCTTGATCTAGGAGGTTGGCATGTATCTATTTTAAAGTTTTCATTTATTTGATTGTTGATTTTACCATTCACACTAACCTTGTCTTCAGTCTGAGGGACATGGCCCCTTGGAACTTAAAGTTCTTCTATTTGCGGTGGTAACAGTAACATCACAGTGCTTGGGGATGGTCTTGTAGCCTTTACTGTGACCTTGCATAGCATTTACTTTCTTCCCCATCTCCTCCAACAGCTCCCTTCATTTCTTCATCTTGTCCATGTTAACTGCGATGCACACAATATATAAGATTAAAGGCTCCTGTATTGCTAATTGGAGTCTGCTAGAAAAATATCACTATACTTACGTATCACCATTTCTAAGGGGCAATTATAATTTAGCTATGACATTTAGTAGATCTTTGTATAATGAGCTATAATTCAGCTCTTTTCACGGTTTGTT
>NW_018128047.1:88340-129210 GCF_001952655.1 Monopterus albus
GAGGAACAGAGCATTGTTTCAATGAGGTGTAAGGGTACCAGCACTTTTAACCATGTCTGTGCATAATCACCCCTTCAAAGCTGAAGAAAGTGTTACTGGAAAGAACAATGGCAAGGCTTCACAGAGTGAATGTTGTGGCTGTGGTGGTGTTTAATATGCTTGCAGTGAAGTGGAGAGAAGTATAAATTGATATCAGAGGATCAGAGGAGCTGTATGCCTGAAACATATGTGGGTAAGTGGGAAAGAAAGATATAAAGCACAAGAGCAATGAGCCGTGAATATGCAGGGGAGAGAGCTGCACGGAGATGACGAATACACAGTAACAGAAGTCTTGAATTGTTTCTGTGCCACCTTCACATCTTTCTACCAACAAAAAAACGGGGCCGTCCAGGCAAATGAAAGCAGAAAATTTGTCTTAAATAGAATGGAAGGTTGGGTGTTCGGTTTAGTTTAGCCGGTCTTGGTTAAGGTTAAGGCTTGGTTTTGGTGTAAAGGTTAGAATTAGGTTTAGTGTTAGGCGAAGGGTTGGGCTTATGTATTACATCAATGACAGACCTCACAACTGTAATAAGGCACAACTATCTGTGCATGTTTGAATTCACAGGTTTTAACCACCTCAGTGAAACTGCTGAAACATAAAAAGACTTTTAGACAGATGTGATTAATCTACCAGGAGATCTGCTGTACCAATTAATCAGCCAGGAAATGATTGATAAGTAGCTTCAATCGCAGCAGGAAAGAGACAGCGATAGACTTCTCAGACATCTGTCTTGTGTGTGCGTGCGCACACATGCACGTGTGGTGACAGACACACATTGGCATTGTTCATCTGCTTATGATGGAAGACCCTGCTGCGGCAGCGCTCAGCAATTCAGTCTTCTCCTACTGTGTGTGCGCGTATGGAAGGTTAGCGTTGTTTAGGAATGCTTCACCATGATGTGAGCAAAGTGTGTGTGCGTGGATACATACATATATGCAATCATGAGAAGAGTGGGGGATGGTGAAGCTTGCCTCCCTGACTAATGTGTGAATATTCATGGGACTGATATATCGTGTCAGCCAGAGAACGCAGGCTGCAGATTGCAGGAATAAGAACCCCTGTCATTTCTGTGTGTGCTCTGTGTGTGGGCACAGAGGGAAATTATAGGCCCCAGAGTACATGAGCAATTGAGAGGGTGTAAAATTGAGATAGGTACGTGTTTGTGTGTGTGCATGTCAGAGAGAGAAAGAGAGGCAGAGTTGACATTTACTCAGTTCTTCTCCTCTAGGCCTTTTGTGCTCCACATTCAAAAGAGGGAGAGGAGCACTCACTTGTGTTTTCTAAAACTTTTCCCTGCTGTCTTCACAATTCCGTTAGCACGTTATAGCCGGCTGTTTGTTGGAGCAACATGGATAAAATAAACTCAGTGTGTGACAGTACAGTAACATCTGTGAAAGTCCAATATTATGTATATGAACTTTAGTTGTCTAGACAGTGGACTGATAATAATCACAATATTTTAGCATTATAAACAAAAATCATATGATTTAAAGGAGAAAGTCACTTTTTTTTCCAAGTCTATCTTAAAACAGTACTCACCTGCACATATATACAGTACATGGCCTTCTTACACCTGCGCAGTGTCACTAAAATCAGGAGCATCTGTCTCAAAGTGATGCTGAAAAACTGGTCCATGCATTTGTTACTTCCAGGCTGGACTACTGTAACTCTTTACTATCAGGATGTCCCAATAATTCCCTAAAAAGCCTCCAGTTAATCCAAAATGCTGCAGCCAGAGTACTGACAGGAACTAGCAAGAGAGATCATATCTCTCCCATATTAGCTTCTCTCCACTGGCTCCCTGTAAAAGTCAGAATAGAATTTAAAATCCTTCTCCTAACATACAAAGCCCTTAATAACAAGGCTCCATTGTATCATAAAGACCTCGTAGAGCCTTATCATCCTAACAAAGCACTTCCTAAGTACCTTCCCAAAGTGAGTAGCAACATGTCTGTACAGATTCTTAGTCATCCAGGTCATGGTAAGCTGAAAAAACGTAGAAAAAATCAACTGGTAGGTAGAAGATGTTTCATGTTCATTTTTGTCCAAATAGAACACCCCTCACTAAATGAGGGTGGTGGACTAAGACACAACTTTTCACCCATCTACAACTCTGTTTTGAGATCTCTGCCCAAACATGCCCACCAGGACAACAGGCGTCGGTCCACAGGTGAGGGTTCAAAGACAGGTAACGACGCTCACCAAAACCGGACCCTAATGATTGAGTTGTTAGAGGACATTGTGGGCCACCAAAGGACTGGAACACCCAGGGTGATAAATACCTCCTGCTCACCACCAGTTGGACAGAACTGATGAAGCCTCTTGGATGAGAGGTGAAACGTCTTCTACCTAAAACCAAGTCCAGTTGATTTTTTTTTTTTTTTTTCCCCACTGTCGCCAAGTGCTTGCTCAAGGGGGATTTGTTGGGTTTTCCCTATGTAATAATAGTGATAACAGTAAGGTCTAGACCTTACTTTGTAAAGTGTCCTGAGATGACTTTTGTTGTAATTTTGCCCTATACAATTAAAATTATAATTGAAATTGAAAGATTTTTTTGGTTGCTGCAGTCATTCTCTCTCTCTCTGGAAGAGACCCCCTAGTGGATGAGAGGGGAGACAAAGTCAACAGTCCTCATTCTGTATAAAAACAACTTATAAAGTTCAGCTGAAGTTGATATGAGAGTTCAGCAGTTTGAGTTAAACAAGTCAACATCAAACTCCTCCAGCTGCGGTGACTTATCAGCTCATCAGCACTGGATTCCCCCGGAGCACAGTGCCTGTTTGCTTTGATTGCTTGAGGCCAGTGTGTCTGCTGCATGTGATGCGTTGCTGGTTGGCACGACGATTCTAACCATCCATGATGTTATTGTTGGTGCAACACTACCTGTTGGGATTAATTTCACTGCTTTGGGACTGTATGTGTTTGTGAGGAGGAAGAAGCAGTGACCGCCGGTTGAATTTACTGACCTTAGAGGGAATGATGTTTCCACTACCCAGGTCTCTGCAAATACAGTTTCACCAACATTTGTAAACATTAAAATACTGAAACAAAACGGGAAAAAATAAAGTCAGAAACAGCAGAAGAAGAGAAGAAGCAGACAGTAGGCATTTCTCAATACAAAGTAGAGTTTGGATTTAGTAAGTTCAAACTTAGTTGATACTCTCGAGGATGCAGTACGCTCAGTGTGCAGTTGGAACATCACAACACAAGCTCAGCTCTAGTGTTTACACTGTTACCATAAGCCTGTTACAAACAATTCAACACTAGTGTCATACTTATAAAGACAGCACACATGTACAGTGACTGATTTACCAGAGAACATGTACTTTGAACGGCTATACTGTACAAGCAGAATGACAAACACCTTCTTCCCTCAGGCAGTCCGACTTATAAACACATGGCCCCCTAGCCACTCATGCCACAAGATAAGGAACTTTGTGTATGTAAGGACATGGAAAAAACAATAAAGGAACCTATCTATCCATTTCTCTCTCTGTCACTTATGCTTGAAACTATAATATAGATGACCAGAGGGCTTGTTGAGAGGAGACTACTTTTTTTTTTTTGCAGTACCATGACTGACCATTGGGAAAACTGACGTGCTGAGTACCATTGTCGTATCCAGCTGTCATAACACATCCGAGGGCTAGATGCAGACTTTGAATTGGAACAGTACATAGGCTGTTAGTGATGTTTCACAAGTCTGCAAGAATAACAATTACAGAGAAGAATGCAGACTGAGAAAGGCTCAGTATGTAAAGAATATTGCTGCTGATTAGTGTAATATAAATAAACTCCCCCAGGGTGTAAAGGGAGAATGAAGACAAGTACTGTAAATGTCAGCAGTATACTCCACACACATACAGAAGGTGTGCAGTATATAAATAGACCAGAGGTGGGTGTTGTGGTCTAAAGGACAAATGAAATTATAATGGATGCCAAAGGACAAGCCATTTAAGACACCAAGGATCTATATTTGATAGTGTCTCTTCTCTTCTACTCTCTTTTAACTATATTTATCTCAGAACTTTGTCTTAGCTCTGGACTCAGCATCTGTGAGCTGATGGATACCTGAGAAGTGTTTAGCCAAACCCTCAGGGTCCTACACAGGCAGTCGTCATGCTATTCTTACACCTGCTCATATTCTAGATAAGCATAAGGCTCAGATGTGTTTTGCTGGGGTTTGGCATTGTGCATATAGAATATGTTATCATCTTTAAGTGCTGGTACTAGCGATTATTTTCATGAACGATTACTCTGTTGATAATTCATTCATTCATTAGTTGATTATTAAGTAAAATGTCAGGAAAATGTCCACATTAGAGCCCAAACTCTTCAAATTGCTTGTTTGGTCCTTTCAATAGCCCCAAACTTTAAAGTATTGACATGAGCCAGAGAAAAGCAGCAAGTCATTGGAGCGAGCAGTACAGCACTGTAACTAGTGATTCAAATCATCAGAACTTATAAATAGGAACTGCTTTTTTTAACAGGTCTTTTATAAATGGCTTTTTCAGTAATTTCTCATGACCAACTGATCAGTTACTTGACTAATTATTTCAGTGCTTATGCTCTTAATATTGACAGTTTGATAAAATAGGGCTTCGCTGTGCCACCTGTGGTGATCTCAGTAATGGTCACTGATCTAGCAACTAATGATATAATGACTGATCATTTCAGTATCTTTTAATTGATTTATCATTCAGTTGCTTATTTGGTTTGCTTATTTTCCAGGTTTAACAAAAAAATATGTACGATAATTGTACCATACAGTATAGTGCAATGGTGGAAAGTAACTAAGTACATTTACTCAAGTACTGTACTTAAGTACAAATTTGAAGTATCTGTACTTCACTTCAGCATTTTCATTTTCTGTTACTTCAAACTTTGACTTCACTACATTTTAGAGGCAAATATTGTACTTTTTTACTCCACTACATTTATTTAATAACTTTAATTATTTGTTACATTTCAAAACCAGATTAATACAAAAAATACAGTATAATTAAAAGATCTCATTGATCTGTGGTGGAAGGTTCACAAGCTACACAGCGGTCATTCAAATTAAATGCATATAAGTCAGTTAAAACCAGTTCCCCCTTTATCAGCTGCAACATTAAATGTGATGTGCACAATAATGTGTCAGTAATTATAATACAATAATATGATGTATAGGAATGTGAAATGTGCCATTCTGTATACTTTTGTACTTTTACTAAAGTAACATTTTGAATGCAGGATTTTCTGTAAAAATGTACAGTACTTACTATATTCCACCACTGGTTTAGTATATTATAATATGTGAAAGGAAAAGCCGTACATTTTTACATTTGAGAGGCTGAGACCATGAAATGTTGCTTACCTTTTGCTTGAAATACCTTAAACATGTACTTTATGAATGCATTCAATAGTTTTATCTTCATCAGTGTGGAGTTCGCTTGTTTCCAGCATTCCGTACATGCACTTTGGAGTTCGGTTGTTTCCAGCATTCCGTACATGCACTTTACTGATCTCTTGGCTGCAGACTCTTATGGCTACAGTACTTTGTAAATTCCCCTGCTCTGGTGAAGGCAAGACAGATGAAAATGATTTGTAAGGTGAATAAAGCAGGTGTACTGTATATGAGTTGTGTGGTATGTTTTAAAATCATTTAAGTGGTTAATTGATTTGTCAAAATAAAGGCTGAATAGTTTCCTGTTGATTGACTAAAAAAATGAACCGACTATTTGTTTCAGCTCTACAGAAATCAGTAATGTCAGATAGCATAATTGGAGCTGTGCTGCAGTATTAATAAGACAGATGAGCCTACAAATCGTGCTACATAAAGTCTTGGCTTGCACTGAACAATCAATACTGCATTTTGTCTGCCTGTAAGACAGAGGCTGATCTGAGCAGTGGAAATGTTGACCCTGCAACTTGGAGACATTTGCTCTATTTGTTTCTGTAGCCCTTCCTCCCATTTTCTACTGAATATGAAGATAGTATTTTTCTGTAGAAACTCGTGGGGAAAGTCTTTTTTGCTTAGTAATGTAGTAGGAATGTGTAAAGCTGTGTTTATTCCAAATTACCATTTACTTTTTTGCAGCTTTAGTAAAGGCATGGAGTTATGTGCTGTGGTGGGTAATAATAGACCTGGAGGTGGAGGATGAGAAAGTATCCAAGCATTGTCAGTGCTGAGATCACACCATGAAAACAATGTCTTCTAACAGTATAACAGTATCACCATGTTCTAGCATATACAGTATATCAGAATCAGTTTTATTGGCCAGGTGTGTTGAAGACACGAGGAATTTGGCTCTGGTACAGTGGCTCTCGGTGTGTATGTACAATGCTCTTCCCTAAGTCAACGAGTAAACAAGAAAACAAGATGAGACTAAGAGAACAAGAAAAGAAAAAGAACGTTCAAAAAATGACCTTGCATTGGGAAAATAAAAATAAAATTTAAGTACTCATAAATATGGTAGATGGTCTTATACTTGTACAGTGCTTTTCTGTGCATCGCAGAGCACTCAAAGCGCTTTCACACTATTTGGCCATTCACACTCCCAAGCACTCACACACCAGTGTCATCACCGGGAGCAGCTTGGGGTTTAGTGTCTTGCTCCAGGACACTTTGACATGTGGACTGGACAAGCTGGGAATCAAACCACTGGCTCTCCCTCCTGAGCCACTTGGCTCATGAGATGTACAAGTCCTCCATGGAGGGCAGTGCCGTAGTGTGCTAGCGTGCGGTCTTATAGACACTGACCAGAATAAATGATGGAAAATTTCTGAGAGAATAAAATGATTTGCAGTTGATGAAAAGAGTGTCCGAGTCCATGTTGCAAGTTCTTTCTAACACTGTGACATCTTTACACCAACCTTCATTTACATATAGAAGTAGATTCCACCTCCTCTCATTTTCCTGGATAGTTCCATTATGCGATCTGCCCTGGAGACTTTGAGCCCTGGTATTTGTAGTGCGCTGTCCGAGATAGAGTCGAGTTGTCTAATGTTGTGTAATCCAGGTAGAAGACCGAGAAAACAAGGAAAAATAACACACATGAGAGAGCGGATGATTGAGGCAGCCATCCGTGGCACCGTCTTCTGTAGTAAACCTCCCCTGTAGTATCCCTGCTAAGGGCTGAAGTGCTGCTTTGCAAGAAACCTCTTTGATTCACTCTAGAGACCGAGAACCTCATAAATGAGTGGCCCATCCAAAGTGATACAAATTTCTGTTGGCTGCACTCACAAAACCAGAGTTCAGTGGGTTTTTTTGTTTTGTTTTTTTTTTGGTCAGTCATGTTCTTTTTGGTTACATGCATCTGCTGTCGTTAATTATTACATCGACATAATAACGGTACTTGTGATTTAGCAAAAAAATGAAAAGATTGTCATTATTTCATAGAGCACAACCATATCACAATAGCATATAAAATAAGCTTGTCTGTAAGCACAACCTCTGTGTGTGTTTTGTAATCAGTCCCACACCTACAAGAAATTTGGAAGCAAGTCTGAGCTGGAAGGGATTCTCTGTTTTCGTTCCTTCCCTCTCCATCTTTTTTGCTCTCATTTCCCTCATTTTCTCACCTGAGTGCACATCTAAAATGGTTTTATCACTCCTGCTCTTTACCTCTCACCTCCTCATTTCATTTTTTACTTCCGTCATTTTCTGTTCCCTCACTGTGGTGTTTATGGCCCCTGCTGATTTATGCCAGCTGAGTTATTCTAATTGTCACCCCTCATTGGAGCACACAGGCCAAAGGTAGTAACTGTTTCTGTGTGGTTGTGACACCCAGACAAATATTTTAATGTTGTACACACATGTGTACACAGTGAAAGGCTGTGCCTCTGCACCAGTGTTGCAGAGGCACAGCGCAAGCATTCAGATATACATAAACTGTATTATTACCTAAAAAAAAATTACAGGGCTGTAATGATTAACGACTAGCATTAAATGTCATGGGTGCTAAATTTACACCGTGGTAGCTGTTTCTGTCTCTGTATTGCGCAGCATGCCTTGCATGTGCATGTGCATTAAAAAGAAGGCAGCAAAATGGATGTCTGAATGTTACTTACTGCCATGTTGGAGACATGTGAGATCAGTGCCTGTGCACTTTCAGCTTAACATTTCACATTTCCCCTGATGGTTTTTTTTTTTTTTTTTTTTTTTTTTCTTGCTGTTATCAAGTGAATATAGATGGAAAACAGTGTTATTCCCATAGTGGCGTGGTAGATATTCTACATCACAGCGCTGGCATGATGTATGACCAGAAATGAGCTGGTAGCCAATGAGGCTAATGAGAAGTTAGATGAATTTAACAATTTCGAACAATGGCAGCTTCTGGTGAAATGTAATATAGAACACACCATCCACCTACTGTATACATATTATGAGATGCAGTTGCTGTAATACAAGAAGCTCAAATCCCTGCATGCTTCAGCATTTAACTGAACCATGGAACTGAGCCTCCTTTCTGTAAAGCAAACATCATCCTGTCATAGAGTTGGCATCCAGGCTGTAGACTGACAGAGTGCTCTTACTACAGGCTCAGGCTATAGGAAGCTATGGATCAACCAGGCAGCCTCCTTCAAATAGACTGTTTAGGTTTAATATGAGTTTTCACCTCTCCTAATGGAACCGGCTGTTGCAGGAAGGACACCCGGTGAAGTTTTACTCCAAGCTGTGTGTTGTGAGTGGAGAGGCAGACTAATGGCTGGGGGTTTGTTCACTTCCTGCATGCGAATCACCTCCCTAATAGTTCTCTTCACTTTATGAGTAAAGGGTGGGGGAGATCCATCTCTGTTTGTGTGACTGAGTGCGTTCCTGTGTATAGCTGTTGTGAGGACCAGTTTGAGCTTTAAACCATGGGCGTGAGGACATTTTAGCCAGTGTTGTGACGCACCTGCTTTTAGGGTCCAGGTTTGAATTAGTTTGGGTCAGGGTAAGTGGGGTTAGGCATTTAAGTTGTGATTATTAAGAGGCTAGAAAACACATTACCTTACTGAATGTCCTCACAAAGATTGCTAGACAAACGCATACGTGCGTGAGTGGTAGATTTGGAGTGGCCAGACGGTCACCTTCGCTGTAAAATCTGCTTTATAGGCAAGTGAATAAGCCAACAACCCGCGGCCTGTTGTCCTCAGGGGAGGTCTTTTTTTGTGTAATGCCACACTTTGAGGGGACTAGGAATGAGACGCCTGCTGAGGTGGGACAGATGTTCAGCCAATCAGAGGCTTTGACAGCTGTAACCATGGCTGCCAGAAGTTCTTATCTTACCAGTCTTCCACCTCTCATTCTTTCACAGTCAGGGAGAGAAAAAGAGCTGGGTCTGACTCAGTTTAGCCAGGAGGTGGTATTTCTTATGGAGCGCTCTCTGTCTCTCTGTCTCTCTCTATCTCTCTGCCTCTCTCTCTTTCTGTCTGTCTGTCTGTTTGTCTGTCTCTGAATGCTGAAAGCACTGAAGCATCTCCTGCTGCTTTTAATGGACTTCTATTCAACTTTCCTGTCCTGATCTACTTTTATGGCTCTGCCTTCTGCGCCTGAACTCCTCATTCACTTTACACAAGTCATTTCTGTCCTTTTTACACTGTCAGCCATGCAGCACAGTGTTGGCTATTACATGGCCTATACTCTCTGAGACATAACTGGTATTTGAGTAGGAATATTGCTCAGGGTGGTTTATGTTTGAATGTTTCTTGAGCTGGTGTAGTGATATGTGTTTGTGTGTGTGCCAGTTCTGTTGGAAGAAGATTTGAAGTATACAGTAGCACCACCGCCCCACCCCAGCCCTCCATCCCTGAGCCCATCTGTACTCACAGTGTTTGTTGTGGTTTTGGGTGAGATTTAATGGCTGGGAGAGCGAAATCATTTTGGGATGCCTGGGAAAAATCTGTGTGTTTGGGCACAAGAGGGTGTTTGTAAGGCCACGCAAACACTTCCAATCTGGCTCCAGGCTCACACTGCACAGGAAGCAAGTTATTGAACTGCAGTACTCGGTTTCACTCAATTTTTCTGAAAACAAGTTAAATGGATCAACAAATTGGTTTTCAGTGTATCACTTTTATAAAAAAAAAATTGCACGATTTAAAAAGTTTTTACTTACATGTAACAAAGCCCACTGATCTTTTAGAAACATAAAGGTAAATGTGCAGGGGTTAGTTAAGCAGGTCATTTGTACCCATGTTTCCAACACCACTAAAAACTGACAAAACAGGTAATATATAAAATTTACATTGTAAACTTCTCTTCTTTTGACATAAGAAAAATAAGACCTCAATATTTCATAGTAAACCAAAGGGTATAATTTGAAAAGAAACAAACTTAACTCAAGGTCCACTTACAAGCTTTTTCCAGAGCTTTCAGCCACATCTCACATGAGCTCAAGTTTGATTTCCAGTGTAGTTGCACTTGTTCAACAACTTTTCTTTCAAGAAGTCAAAATTTTACAACCAGGCAGAATAAGTGAGATGATGTCACTGCTCTCATAATAGTGATGTAATCTCCCATTGTTTCAAACACAACTCATGGTGTTCATTAGTATTTTAGTAAAAACAAACTTTTGTTTTATTATTTTTGTCCAACTACTTTGTGGTCAAAATGATACTTTAATACTCAATTTATGTTTTAAAGTGCAAATAAAAAAAATTAGCTTATAAATGGCAGTTGACAAAGGTCCATTTAGTAGCTGTTCTACAAACTTCCACTTGAGTTTGTCCAGTTGTCATGGAGTTATTTGTGTTTACGATTTTTCGGAGCACTTCAGGTGTCTGACCAAAAACAGCCACAGGAGGTGACTTTGTTTAGCTGTTTTTAAAATGGAGTTAACCTTCCAACTAATCTCTCCTTTTCTAATAGTGACCGTGTGTGCTCGCCTGTCCATGTGTACTTAACCCCAGTGTTGTTTGCCCTCATTCACCTTCTTGTGAAGTAAAAGTGACAGAGCTTCCGTTTGTGATGCGGTGACATTATGCCAACCTAACACATGTGCAGTCCCCTCTCACAGCCTGTACTTTGCATAGCCATGACACACACAAAGCTCAGGTATGAGGTCATGAAATTTGGAGTCCGTGATGCTTGTGCTCCCAGTGGACAGTGTGAGTGCTGCACTGTCAACCTGAAGAGAAACTACTGCACTTCTGCACTGCATTTAGTCATCAGTATAAACTATCAGTTTGCATTCTTCCTGGTAAATTTAGTAAGGCAAATAATATCCATGCTACTCGCTGTAGCATTACACATTTAGAATTGAATAGTCATTGTTTAGTCAGAGAGATTAGAAAGTAGCAAATGTAGACCCCTCAGTGATAGGTTTTGTTATTTAAAACCTGTGAATTGGGAATAAGAACAACAAAGGGAAATACAGTAGCCCCTTCTTCTCCAGTGTCCACTGCTTTCTCTGTATTTTATTGCTTTGATGATTTTTCTGTCACTTATCGCAGGCTCTGTCTTTAAACCAGTGTCTCTTTAATGATGTGCTTGAGTAATGCTAATGAATGGTTGTTACGCTCCTCCTCGGTCTCTCCCCCTCTGTTCCTGTTTTTCTTCTTCTCTCCATCTGTCTTCTTGATCTGTCAGAGACCACGGAAAGAGATTTTTCTACTTCAGTTATGCAACTCCCTCAGGGTGGTTCTGAAGGAAAACTAGGATGACTTTCCTCAATTCCACTGGCCTGTGATGTGATGGATGGAAGTCTTTAAAAGGCCAGACTATTTCTGTTGGACTGTACATCTGAGTGGCTCGCAGTTAGTTGGAAGGGTGTGCCTCAGTGGCTGGGGAGATGGTGTGAATGGTGAAAGTGTGTAGGTGGACTTGTTCAGATGGACAGGTATGTATGGGTTTGTGTACTTACAGGGTGCCATAGGGATGACATAGGTATTTGTGTAGTCCAGCCCAGAAGTTAGCATCACCCTGGTTCCTTCCTCAAAAAGCTTGTGGGATTTTTCTACAGGCTTTTGGATCATTGCTTGAAAAATAAAAGCTCTGTGACAAACAAAGGTTTATGATACATGTTTTGTTCAGCAAGATAACCTTCACAGATGAACACCACCTTTATGATTTTTGAAGCCCAGATACAATCACCAGAAGTAAAAGGCTATCGTTAGGCTATAAGCTAACTATATACCACAGTCCCCATGACTTCAGATCCACCACCACAGCTTCCAACAAAATCCCTTCCTCTTAGTGTGACCTGATCCAGCTAGTGATCACGGCTGTGTCAGTTAGTTAGAATAGTTTGCAAGTGCATGGCTTTAAAAATAAAAAATAGTGGTGCCGTAAAGGCAGAGTACTGGGACTAGTGAGTACAAAAGTCTGCATTCGGCATGATGATATTTAATATCCCCAACAACCCCTACGCATGCAGGCTTAGTAGACAATGACTAACACTGAATGTCATCACGATTTGTGTTTACAAAAAAATGCCACAGTGGTCCTTTTACTTCACCTTGTTGCAGATTATTAGAAGTTTCTCTCTCAAAAAGGTCTTCTCACTGTCTCTTCATACACATCTCTTTTTCCTCACCACCTTAAAGGTAGGGTTGGCGATTCTTTTCCGAAGCATTTTTTGTTATTTATCTTGAAATTCTATTCATCCCAGTGTCAATGAATACATTAAATGCACTGACAACATAAGGAAATAAAATCCATCATCTGTGGCAGCAGCAGGGCTGAAAACAGTCTGACCAATAATTTTACTCAGCACGAGCAGAACCAATGAATGGCCTACCTGCCTGTCAGCCTACTTCCTACTTTGGCACACCCTGCCCTTGAACTAGCCAAGAATCTCCCACAAGGCCAGGCAGGCACTTGTGTTACCGCTGATTTACAGCTAAACCTAGTGAGCTATGGCAGAGAAGGTACCCCAAGCAGCTTTCATTCCCAAGCAGAGACCTTTGTCAGAGACCAGGCCTTCCCCTTTAAGACATATACATTACCTTATAGGTAATGTTGGTGTTGCAACATGTGTGTGCAGTGGGAGAGCAAGAAGACCACTGCACGGAACAAACCACGAGTGGGGGAAATACCAACAGTAGTCAGCTCTAAGTGCATAGATAGGATTGTAATGCAGTTAACTGGGCATCCAAGCCCACATGCAGTGTTTGTGTTATCACGACAGAATAAAGTCTGTGTTTTGAACGGAGTTAACTGGCCCCCCTCTTCAGGTCTCCCCATCGGAAAAGCCCAGACTTCTAAACCTAGTTGCCGGCTACAAGCTAGGGCTAAAGCAGTTTAGCCATGAACCAGAGTTCCCCAGCTGGAGTTTGGGGCCACAAATCTGGGTGGGTAGCATCGTATTAGAGAAAGTTACAACTAAAAATAAGTTGGAAGCTGCAAGAAGTAAAACCGGAATTAACATTGGTGTGGCTTTTGAACAATGGCAACAGCTGAGAGAACAAAAGGGGCTGAAAAGTGGCGCCATGGTGGGCGCATTTCTGCTGGTCAAGTAATTATCAGTTTTATTTTGTTTGGGGGACATTTGTTATTTTCCTGAAATCTGTAAATAGTAGTCAGGCAGTACACATTGTGTTTTGGAGAAGTGGCTTTAGAGAGAAGTCAGAATGAAAGGGTGGGATTTTTGGTTGGCGTCTTTCAAAATCGAGCTTCCTCTTGCTGGTTTTTCCAGGATTGTCAAACCTACTTTTAATCACCTCTCTGCCCCACTTTCAACTTCAGCATTTTTACTTTCTCTACTGCTGTTCAGCAAAGAATATTTGTTGTGGACCCCTGCTGCTTTGACCCCTTTCTCTTTTTTCAGCTAGAATAACTCTCCCATCAAAGACAGCTGTCATCTATTCTACTCTTGCCCTCTTGTCCTTTAGCTGTTCCATCATTCCTCCACTGTGGGCCTATGCCTGCTGCTAATCTGATTTTGTTCCCTTCAGCATTACTATGCTTGATCCTTGCCATTTTATCTTCACCTCCATCTATCCCTGCTATCCCTCCCTTACCTGCCCTTGCCCGCTTTCATCCTCTGAGCTCCTGCTGATGCTGCAGCCAGGTGTCCAATGTGGTAACTAGCCAGTTAGATGGTCACATAATCAAGACTTAAGCTATCCTCCACTTTCCATTGTCAAGGCTGCGTTTGTCAAGGCTAAGACACATGCAGTCACACTGCCTTAGTGATTGGTACTTACACATTGTGTAGTCAAATTGTTAGAAGAAATGTAGCTGGGAAAGGTGCTTTGCTAAGGACTGACAGGCTGACAATTAAACTGCTTGGCAGTTGGTACAGCATACCCCAAACAAAAGACTTCATGTTCAGTTTTGTTTTTTTACCTTGGAAATCAATTTGTGACACCTGCTCTCTGCATGGTAACTACAGGATTAAGGTATGTCAACAGTGGCTGTCTTAAGGAGGGTGTCAGGAAGGGATGTAGAAAAGATCTGTGGTGATATTAGACTGAACATCACAGGCGGCAAGAGAGAAGGGACTGTGGGAAATGGAAAATGAGAGAAAGGCAGGTTCATACACATCTGAGAAAGAAAAACACAGCAAGTGTTTGGTATTGGTGGAGAAGATAAGGGAAGAGGGACGAAGCTTGCAATGGGAAGCTTTAACAACACTGATGAGATCTAACGAGAGGAGTAGATGAGCTGTTTTCGTGTGTGGAGAAGAAGCAGAGGAGGCAGTGTTATCGGAGTCCTTGAAAGTAATTTCCCAGAGCAGAATGAGATATAGATGGAGAGAGACAGAGAGGCAGGTATTGATGGGAGAGAGAGCTAAATGGGGACAGTGTATGACCACTTGAGACTTAGAGTTCATCTATGAGCCTCTGTCATATGACCTCAAATTATTGTATTCCACACCAGGAAATTGCAAACTTTTCTCCTCCTGCAGCCTTGAATGACTCACTTAGTTTTCTTAAACCATTGCTTTTTTAACTACTGCAGACCTTCTATAAGTGAAAGCATGTATGAAATATGAGCTACATTAATCTGGGATACTGCAGATAACAGACATGTCAGCAGAACATTATCTGATATTTGCACTCGGGACTTTTTGAACTTAATGACCTTGGACTGGCTTGTCTTCTCTGCTTGGGACTGAGCCAGGGGAGAGAGGCATTATTTGCTCTGAAACAGCAGTAGGAGTGTGTGGAAAGAGGTTTAGTTGGTGTTATCCTTTGAATAAAATGGATCGAGGTGAGGATACAGTATCTCTACCTCAGCCCTATTCCGCAATGGGGTGTGACTGTGGGCTTATGTGGGTTTGATTGGTGATGCAGTTTTTCTTTCTTTATCTTTGTTTATCTGTGATTTACCTGCTTCAGCAAGGCAGAGAGGACAAGCAGGTTACTGCCGCTGTCGCCTGCTGTGCAAAAGATAGTGTGTGTGTGTGTGTGTGTGTGTGTGTGTGTGCGTGCATGGATATAGATATCAGATTTTTTTAAACAAGAATTCTACATTTCAACATTCTGTATCAAAACCTTAGTAATATCCAGACATGGAAATGGAAAATGACTCAGTTTCTTGCTGCTAGTGCCTGGCAACCTCAAGGAGTTAGTGGCCGAGCCAAAACATAGTTCCAGGAAGTAACTCCCCATAAGACCACATCTTGTTATTTTTATATATTGGATTTTGTGTGGATTAAACAGATAAGATATTACATATTATTTTAGCAGAGACAAGCTAGTTTTTCTCCCCTTGCTTCTATTGTTTATGCTATAGCCTGCATATTAAACTCTATGCAAGAAAGCAAATAAGCGTAGAAGCGCATGTCCCATAATGTCAGATATTTATTTTAAAGTATATCTCAATAGCTAGGATTTTTTAAATATATGTAAAATGTCACACATATATAGAAAACTTCCTGTTAAAATTAGCTAAAGCCCAAGATGATGTGTGGAAATGTCTTGTTTTGCCCTGATCATCAGTCCAAACTCTAAAGACATTCAGTGACTTAAAACAGAGAAAACCAGAATCCTCACGAGCAAGACACTGCAATCAAGAACAGTTGGGATTTTTATGCGTCTAAAAGTGTTTTTCACCCAAAATCATTTTGATCTGCAGCCATCTAATTCTTCTTCTGTCTCTCTCTGCTTTCCATTTATCAGGCTGCTGCTGACTTTGCCAAGGCCCACCTGCCTGAGGCTCTCCGCCAGCAGCTGCTGACCTATGAACGGGAGAAAGAGCGAGACAAAGAAAAAGACAAAGAGAAAGATGATAAAAAGGAGCGGACCGGCCTTTCCTATCCTTCCATCCTAGAGCAGCAGATCCTGAACTTGGACAGAGAAATGCTGGAAAAACTGGCTGACACTTACAATGAAGCAGGTTGGTGTGTCTTTGTTTGTTAAAGACCTCATCAGCCTGGACAAACACCTCCAAACTGTCAAAATATTTACGCATTACCATACAGTATGTTTGGCAGTGTCCTGCAGCGATTTTGTCAGCCTAGATCCTACACTGGTTCGTTAATTAGCAAGGCTCTAAATGCTGTATGTGCGTACAATAGGTCGAATGTGCGACCACAAAACTAGAGGACAGAGGCCACATGCAGAAGGAGTTTACTCATGTGTGTTGCTCATTACTGGAAACACAATGAGACGGCTCTAGTTTGTTTGCATCAATGTTTTTAAATGTCCCCTATCATTCTGCACACAAACTATCATTTTCTCCTCCACTGTTTCACTTGACTATTGTTGAACAGCGGCTGTCAGCAGCCCCAGGCCTTGCTTATTCAGCTGTTTAAATACAAGCTGATCTCACAAAGCTTGTACTAATTATCTCTGGAGGGAGGCAGAGAGGGAGGGGAAATGTACATGAGAGAGAGTGAGGGATGGAAAATGGTAGGAGAGGGGTCATAGGGAAGGATGCAGGTGTGGAGGGAGGACAGTTTACCGGTGAGAGCTATGCCGCAGGGACGAACGGGACACCTGTACGACAGGCAGAATGAGGGAAGAGCAATTAAAGAGAAGGAATGAGAGAAAGGGTAAGGAAGGACAAAAGAGGCTCGTTTAGAGGGTGAGGAGCGTGAGGTCCCAGATTCAAAGGGTGATGAGAAAGACGGCATGAACCGAAACAAAACAGAGATGGCAAAGAGACAATCTTTGGAAAGAAGGAAGAGAACAAGTCCCACAGCAGAATCATATATTGCAATGCAGAGACATATGGGTTTCATTCATAAACATCTTTGACTTTGTTCTTTGTTCCATCTCAGCTCGTTGTTAAGCTTCTGACAAAGGTAAAACAAGACTAAAATGCTCTGTGGAGATCAGAGGCAGTAAGGCCAAGACAGAGGAGCCAGATGTTAACACTAGAGATAATCCAGTCTTTTTTTCTTCAACTGAAACAATGAGTTATTAAATGTACAGAGGAGACAGTTGAACTACATATAATGAGATGATTACATAGACTAACTGTAGTGACGTACTGCAGCTGCAAGAATTCAGCGTTCCTGTGGGAGGGTTGCTTTTCCTTCCAGTGCCCCTGATTAGACTAACTCAGAGTGGAGATGCGGTGAAAAGGTTTTGGTTTAACCTTTTTTAAAGGGAAAGTCTTATTTGAGGACACCTGGGTTTTGTTGTGCTAAGTCTTTGCTATTATAACTATATATATATTTATAATGTTATAAGTTCACTGCAAAAGCAAAGCAGCATGGTTAAAGAGAACTAACAAAACAAACAAAAAGAAAATGAATGTGAACGGTAAAAATATTTTTCAAACTGTTGATTCTAAACATGGAGGTGGCTCGGGCATCTGTTTCGGATGCCTCCTGGGCGCCTTCCTAGGGAGGTGTTCCAGGCATGTCCCACCAGGAGGAGGCCCCGGGGAAGACCCAGGACACGCTGGAGGGACTATGTCTCTCGGCTGGCCTGGGAACGCCTCGACATTCCCCCGGAGGAGCTGGAGGAATTGTCTGGAGAGAGGGAAGTCTGGGCATCTTTGCTTAGACTGCTGCCCCCGCGACCCGGTCCCGGATAAGCGGAGGAAAATGGATGGATGGATGGATGGATTCTAAACATCCATCACAGTTTAAAAACTAACCTCGCTGTTTATTTTCTGAACAATCATTCATTAGAGGTTGGAGTAGAAAGCTAAAGTGAAAGTAGGGGAGAACACAGTGATGATGCAACAAAAGTCACTGGAATCAGGGGTGCTGTAGTTCATTGTTGACATCCTAACCCCCAGACATACAGGGGCCCCACATTCAGCCTAAAATTTTAGGTTTTAACATAAACTGACTTAGATTATCCGCATAAGCTGCTGTTTTCAACCTGTGTGGTTACTCGACAGCGTCCGTTTCTTGCTACATTGGACTTTGTTGCAGCGATGTCACAGTGTTCCCAGACCACAGCAATAACTTTGAGATCATTGTTATCACAACTCATAAAAATGATGACCAAAATTACCACCCAAGTTGTAATACACAGGAAAGAGAATGCAGCAGTCTGCAATTAGATTATAAATCTGCATTCAGACTGAGTTTCAAAGATGTGAAAGCTCAGCCCTCTCCATTCTATAGGGGATTGTGTTCACCACAGCTGGCACCAGCACCACAAGGGGCTCCAGCAAAACACAGTGGTGTGAAAAAGTTGAATCTGGTTTAACTTTTGTCGGGCTGGATGGTGACATTATCTGGCAAAGGTACTGCACTGACCAATCACATACGGGGGACGTTCAGAACATGGACACCCATGGGAAGAAGACTCTTTTGTTTACCTTGTTAGCATGAGCATTCACTGCTATTCACTGTCAAATTTGGGCCACAGTTAACCCACCATAACAACATGCCATATATTTTCATTAGTTGGTTTTCTGGATGTTAAACAGTGTTTTTTATCTATCAATCCTGACACGCTGGTGGTAGAATTGGTGCTAACATAAAGTACGCTATGTTAGCAGCATGGCTAACCAAAACACAACAGAAACTCATGGGCTGAAAACGTGAATAAAACCACTCACGTCGACTCATTACAACATGGCTGTATTGTACACGCCTACAACACTCACTGCAGCCCCTCACCCCCCCGACAAACGCACCCCCATGTGTAAAATCACAACAGGTTATTGCATTTTACCGCACTCGGTCTGAACGCTCGCCAGGTCTGAACAGTGTACAGCCTCAACAAAAATGTGTACAAACAGCTGACGTGGCTCATTTTAAGTTGTAAGGGAGGACATAGGTATGAAGGGGTCACTGAGAAGGCCTCACATTCTCATAGGAATAATGAGTCACATGATACATTGATTGTTAAAGAGGAGAATTAAAATTTGTGCTCCCAGTGTGGAGGCCACCTCTGAAAAGATTCATATCCTGCACTTCCATTACCTTTACATTCACCTGCTTTCAACATCTTCTTCCTGCTTTATTCTTATCCTCTTGTCCTTTGCGGCTTCCCTAGTTGTAGAAAAGAATCTATATTTCTGATCTATGTCGCTCTCTAAACGGCCACGAAGATAATCCCTCTGCCTTCCTCTGCTCTTAAGCTACATGCCCTGTTGCATCCAGAAACATCCAGATATTCTTCCCCTATCTGTTTTTCTCTGTTTCTTGTAGCTCTATATTTCTACCATCCTTAATTTGGACAGCACAGACAGAAGGACTGGCGCTGAGCTTATAGACAAACTTACAGTGAAGCTCAACACTTCTCTGACATCTAGTCCTGGGCATTAGACAGTCAGGGCTGGATATTGCTGCAGTATTTGTCCTAGGTTTCTTGTCGGCATCCCAGAGGAAAGGATCTGCTGATCAGGTAATTGTTGTGCATTCTTGTCCCTGTATCTGATTCAACAATCACATCATTTAGGGAGCACAGCTCCCTGTTTTCTGTTGTAATCAGGGCCTAAATTAAGATGGCAGGGAAAAAAGAGAGAGGAAGAATATAGCTCAATCCAGCTCCCAGTCCCCAGAACAACAGCATATCTGATTTATCCCCATGTTCCTTCACCCCTCTGTTGTTTATCAGCAAACAAAAGCCCCTGAAAGAAAGATAAGGGAGATGGGACTTTGATGGAAAGTCCGGAACCTTAGAGTCTGTTAAAGAAACAGTCTCCATAATGCGGTGTGTTGTTCTGCTTGTGCTAACCTTCATGTACCGTAGCTGTGTCTTTCAGCACACAGAGGTGTCCCGTCCAGGGCATTAGTCCAATAATAAGTAGTTATTGTTGATAGTTTATACATAAAAGGTCATATCTGACAAATTAAAGGTTAGGGACGATTAACATTATGACTTATTATAGATTATAGAAGAACTGTATGTACAGAAATATTTTGGGGAAAAGATTTTGAGCACCTTCATCCACCTTCCAAAAAGGAAAAATATGCTTCTAAATATGCATAATATTTGTATTACAAAGCAGCGGTTAAACATACTGTAAATTGTATTTTTGCACTGCATTATGAAGTGCTTTGTGTTTTTTTTTTTTAGACAGGTGACATAAAGAAGTGAGCGCAGAGAGACTGAGCCCTCATAACACACACACAGCATAATGAATACATGACATCGTTTCGATGTCAAACTGGTAAAAGGCTGAACTGCCAGAAATCATATTGTGTTAGGAATCAAATATCTGCAGGAAGGAAGGAAATATTTCTGCCTCATAAATGCAGCAAAGTATTTGTATTACTGGTGGCAACACTATTGATATTGATATTGTACTGCAAGAAAATGGATCACTACATAGTATATCGCTCCATCATGCTGTATGAGTCTTCCCTAGTTCACCGTGCTTTTCTGAACAGTCAGATACATTATAATAAAAACATACCTGCTTTGTGTAGGTGCCATTCTTTTCTGCATGAAACTCCTTTTTTTCTGTTTGTTTTTCTAGCTTTGCATTTGTTTGCTGTAATAATTTTATTGCCAGAGGCATTCTGTTTTTGGATTGTCTATCCATCCGTCAGTATGTCTGTCCCATTCTTGTGAACGTGATATCTCAGGAACGCCTTGTGCAAATCTCTTCAAATTTGGCACAAACATCCACTTGGACTTGAGGATTAATTGGTTTTATTTTGGTGGTTGAAGGACAAAGGTCAAGGTCACTGGGGCTTAACTTCCGTTTCATTCCTGTAAACATGATATCTCAGGTACAGATATCTCAGGGTATTTATTCAAATTTGGCACAAACGTCCACTTGGAGTTTTGGACGATGTGTCAAAGCTCTTTATCAGACCTCTGTAAAAACAGTTTCTGAGTGAAGACAGCATGTGTCTCACTGGAAGTGATTCACTAGAATCATACATGTCAGTATAGTGATAGCTTCCATTTTGCCAGAGAATACTCTTATTATGTTTTATTAAAGTCTTTCAAAGTCTTCATTACATACAGTATATTACATGAGTCTGGACAGACACACGTGAACTGCAACTTGGTTGGCAGAGGCCATGCTGTAAGTCAAGTTGCTCTTGTTTTCCACTGTGAAGTGTCTGATTACATTAAATATGCATTCCATTACCTTTTAAGCAAATGTTTTCTTATCCCAGTGTGTTCAAACTTTGCAGTGTTTCCTTTTATAGTTCACTTTGTTTTTGTTGACCTGAAAATGACACCACTGGCACCAAATAATGACAACAACACTGGTCTTACAAACTCAGTTGTGCTATGAGTGACCCCTTCCTACTGTGTGTGCCAAACTCTAAGCTTCTCATTTAAATGGTGACAGGTCAGAGCAGTTCTTAAATAATTCTGTTTATCTGATTCAGTTGACAGAAATGAACAGTTCTGAATAGATCCCTGAGATATACCTTTGGGAATGCACCTTGAAATGACCCTAACTTTGGCTCTTTATAGTGGGGCTCTAGGGATTATTGAAATTTTGACATAGAATACTAATGACTTGTGACTACATAATCAAAATAAAACACAGTTTTCTGAGTTTTCTGTGCTGTAATACTGGAACAGTGACTTAATTCTTCACCAAGTGGGTCCACTGGCTGTCAGCGTGGATTATCATTAACTGAAACTGATGGCTGTTGTTTACTTGTGTATGTCACTGTGTGGTTCAGTCACTGACAACACTATGTAAGAGAATAAGTTCCAATGAGGCGTTTTAGACAGCTGGTGTACCCAGCTGCCAAATAAAGGATGTGGGTGTGTAGCTATAGAACAAAGGATCAACAAAAGCTTTACATAGCTGAAAGCAGTCAGTAAAAATTATCTTGATCATACTTGTTCTCACATATCAGATCGGGATATTCTGCATTTTGAGTCCTGTTTTATAGTGTGAGTACACAACTTAGAGTTAGTCGAACAGTTCTAGTCACTGCAGGGCCATTAGATAGCTAATGGAACAACATGGTGTGTCTTTCATTGTGTTTTATTGTATTAAGTGTATTTGCAATTTTGATGTTGGATTTAAAAGCATCCTTGGTTGGTTGGCAGACAACCCATTGCCGCCTGCTGCTCATCTCTGCTTGAGGCATGAGACTCACAGCTACGTTAGCCACTTTTAGCATAATACACCCGACTCTCAGACTAAACTGTCAGTGGTCAGATTGCATTAGGTTTTGACAAAGAGGAGGATTGTGTGGAATATAATATACAGTGACTATCCATCATGAGCCCCACATTGTGATAGCAGTGCTGAACTGGTGGGGTGATCTTTTAAACCACTTCCTGACCCAGAAGGTTGTCAGCATTGCCATATCCACGGTGCGTAATTAGAAGAGATCCACAGGCTCATGAGCTTTTATGCTTTGTCTAGATATGACCTGTCACTACATTTTATGATAAATAATTACTTACCCTCCTGTTTAGCATCATAAAAAATGTAAAAGGATCAGGAAGCACAGAAGTGATTAGAGTGGATCAAATGTACGCTGGAGTCCAAAACACAATTTCATCTATGGCTTCAAAAAGGCTGAGGCTGGCCCTGAAGCAGCTGATTCGTTATGATAGGAAGCAATGACTGAAAACTGTGCAAAGATAAAAAAAATAAGATGGTCTAAAGCTTCATGGTGACACAGTATGCAAATTTAGAGAGATGCACATTTATAAAGCAGTTTAAAATGCTGCACATGCTAAAAATAATATTGCTGTAGATGTTAATAGTGCAAGTCCAAGAAGGGCAGGTCAAACAGGATGGCAGTTTTAAGGGAGAAGAATCCACACTGTGGGTGGACTAATGGATAGGTAGTGTCTTTTTTAAAAAAAGACTTTGAAGCAGACGAGCAGGGTGGTGACAGTGCTGCCCTCACATTTTCAACTAAATACCAAGCAGCCTGAACATAGTTCCATGGGATCTATTCTGGTGCTGTACGTGGACACTCACACTCTCCATGATTGTTGAGAGCACAAGCACATTGTAAAGCAGCGCAACGGTACAAGTTGGAGTGGGAGAATAACTGGGGGCTGAGATGTTAATCATACTGGAGTGTTGAAGCTGTGTCTGGCCAAGCTAAACCAATAATTAGCATGAGAACAGGGTGCATGGGGTTGTGATGCCATTTTAATAGGGGATGCTTGGCATGGCTGGGCTAATTGGGGAAGGGTGAGCTAGCAAGGCATCTCAGTCCATTATCTCTATTGCCATGAGGAGTAGATAAGGATAATTAACTGGACAGCATGGCACATTGTAGTGGCAGCTATAGGGATTCATATAATGATGAAACCAACAGTAATGGATGTTTCGCAGATTGTGTAAAAGATTTAGTGGTGGCACCAGTACTCACTTCATTCATCCGAACCTCGCTTCCAGCTGGTGCTCTGTCTTGTAGTTATTTTCTGTCTCCTTTTTTGCCCAATTTTCAGTTTATCACTTTTTTTCTCACCCAAAGCCATAAAGGGGAATAATAAAAATCTTTGTCCTTCTGAGAAGTAATCTCTTTTCTTTCTTTCCTCATATTGTTCCCCGTCCTCCAAGCTCTCTACCCTTCCTGTACACTTACTCTTCATTTCATCTGTGTCCACTGCTGCCTGTGTCACCCCTCTCTCCCATTTCATTCCTCACATACTGACTGTATCAGGCGCAGGACTGAATAATCATGAACAAATGGAAGAATAGTTCATGGGGGAGATTTATTTCACTCAGTTCAACAGCAAATGTCTGATATAAACTGCCAATCAGCCAACGTCACACCAACATGTAGACCTTTAAAAGAAAGTCTCAAAAATTAGTAAGTGATGCACATTCTTAGTATAGCATTTAAGACCAGCTTTGTTTTGGTATTTCTTCTACCTTGGAGTATTTTATACTAAAACTGTGAGAATGTCTTAACTGTATGTCCTATTTTCCCATCACCCTCCCTGCACCCTCATCTGGGTGGTCTCCTTTTGTCTCTCTCCTCTGTTTCCCCTCTCTCTCCAGCTTTGTCTGTGCTCTGGGTGAGCAGATGGCCAAACAGGCAGATTTGTTTTTTCTGTACAGGATCTCACACAATAGCTCTCGGATTCTGAGTCCAGACTGTGTTCTGCCTGGCTGAGAGGCTAAACAAATAGAGGAAGGAGAAGAGGAAAAGAAAGGAAGAGAAGCTGTACTTCAAATAGTTTGTTTCAGTAGTTTGTGGCCGCTCTCATGCATTTCACTTTAGTGTAGGACTGAACTGGATGGATAGTGGGCGTTTATTCAGGTTGAACATTGTCAAAAAAGTTTTTAAAGTTGCTATGATTTAGGTTTGGGTGATATGGCAATACGCACAGTACTGTGCAAAGGTCTTAGGCCACCACTAGTTTAGCTGTTTTAGAAAGATTTATAATAACTATTATAATTATAATATATACTGTATAATATATACTTTTGCACACTACTGTAAATTTGGTCATCTGGTCAAATTTTATATTAGTAATACTTTATATTTCCCAAGATATTTATTAAGATATGCCCAGAAAACACAGAGGATATATACACTCTAATAAAAAACAACATTTCCAGAACAAAGTGACTTCTGCAGTCCAAAGTCAGTATCTAGTGTGACCTCCCTTTGCACTCAGCACAGCCTGAACTCTTTTGGGGAGACTTTGTTATAGTCTTGAAACCATGACAGACCCTCCACCATGTTTCACTGAAGGCTGCTACTCTCATTCTTCCACCTCTTCTTCTCACATACTGTCAACAACCAGACCCAAACATTTCAAATTTCCATTCATCGCTCCATAATCCTCTTTTCCACTGATCTTCACTCCAATTTTTGTGAGCATTCTCTCAAAGGAGAAAATCTGAGAACCTTCTCATCCAATTTGGACAGTTTTCTTGGTCTTTCACTCCTGTCTGTGTCCTTAACCTCTCCAGATTCTTCAGATTTCATTAGAACAGCTTAAATACTACATCTGGAGTATCCACTTGGTTTGCTGATATTTTTTTTCTGACATTTCTTTTTAATGCTATGTACATATTTCCTATATTCTAATAAATAATCAAATATGTAAAGTCCTCAACATTGCTAAAACAACAAAGCTAATGGTGGTCTAAGACTTTTGCACACTACTGTAAATTTGGTCATCTGGTCAAATTTTAAATTCTGACCTACTTTATGACAAAATACCAACATCCGCCTCAGCCGTACTCTGCACAGCTAACTAGCAAATGCATGCTAACAAACTGGTGAACATGTCAAATACACCTGCTAAACATCAGCGTATTAGCATTGTCATTTTGAGCTATTATCTGTTTGCATTAGCATTTAGCTCTAAAAACCAAAAACAGAATAGCCAATTCCATTTTTTCAAAAGTTTACTATATTACAGTAAATACTGGCAGGAAATTACACATGTATTTATATTGCTGACCCCAATTGTGATTCTCCTCTGCTGCCCCCCCTGCCCTTTTTTTTTCCTGTGGCTCCATCTGTCTTCATGTCTCCATGCCCCCTCCTCTTCCCCTCTAACCTCCCTGTGTTTCAGGTACTACATGTCTGGTGGCCCTGCTGTCTGACAAAGAGTTGACGGTAGCCAACGTCGGAGACTCCCGTGGAGTACTTTGCGATAAAAACGGCAATGCTGTTCCTCTGTCACATGACCACAAACCTTACCAGCTCAAAGAACGCAAGAGGATCAAGAAGGCTGGTGAGGAAACAGCTGCAGTCCAGACAAGCAGATGTTTCTCAGCTGCTCTTCTTCTTAGAACAAGGCTTTAGTCAAAACTCGAGGGAACGTCAAAACTCAGATTGTTGTCATAAAAGCATAAAATAAGTCTTTTAATGGTCAAAGCTCCATTATCCTTTTCTTTCTCCACATCTTGTCTCTGTGTACTCAGGCTGACATCAGAGCCTAGTGACTGATAACACATTCCATTTCTAAAGCAGCATGTTATCAAATGCAGCCAGACAGAGCACATTATTTAAGGTGTATTTGCCATCATAATTCTCCCTCCTACCCTATCTGTGAACTCTGTGCTGAGGAGAGTTTGGTGGCAGGTTGCCAGATCAGTCAGGAAGTGTGGTCGCTGTCAGGATAGCCCACCATCTCCACCTAATGGTCTAAGTGGGTACTGAAAAAAATCCTCAGATTTAGTTTGCATCATGTTTCTGTTTGCTTAATCATGTAACATGCTTGTGGTTGTGACCGTGCAGATGGTGAGATTTTCTACTGTTCTAGTGACCTTGAGTAAGTGAGAGGTGGGCACCTCATGATTTAATTCTCATGTACAGGAACAAAAACAGCTTTACAGGAGCCCTCTCTCATTAGGGAGCATCAGCTTGTTACAGTAGGGTTTGTCCTTCTCTCACTGTGACACATTCTTATAAACATAGATGCTCAAGAGCAATTGATAGAAATGTTTTACCTACACCACAGGTTCCTTGATGCATACATGCACATACTGTATTAACAAGGGAAACCTGAAACTTTTCTTTCCACTGTTGTTACTCCTCAATGCCAATGTAAGCATTGTCTATGCTCTCCTGATAGACAGGAACATGGGAAAATCATGCTGAAGAAAGTTTAAATTTGGATACACAAGCAATGATTCACTTCAGACCTTCATCTGACTTCAAACCCACAATGAAACATTCTAATATTAAAAGCACACTGCGACAACCAGTTAGCGAGGAGGCAAAACCCAGACACTTGACAGTTATTTCATCAGCAATTAATAAAAATAAAAAAAACACAACACCAACAACTTATCTTTTATTCCTTTATTTGTTTATAGAATACAACAGAAATGTTCATAATTCCTAGGGACTAGGAAGACACCCTGACCTAGAATGGAAGGCCTCATCCAGTCATTTCCAGCACAATTCCCTGCTTGAAAATCTGTTGAAGCCATAGAGGCCACACAGCTGTACTTGCCAGATGTGACATGAATTGAAATGTATCCAACATAAACTCTTTGTAGCATGAACAGTGAGCAGTGGGTGAGTGAAACCATGTGGCACTGATCCATATTAGTATTTGCACTTTGATATGACTGCAGCCTCTCAGAGTGGGTAGGAGGAGGAGACCTGCTGCCAGCTGGTTCAGAGGGACAGAAAGAACCTGTTATCTTCCTGTGATAATGGCAGAAACACAGTCCACATCGCTTACTCTTCTTCTCAACCACCATTGTTCTTCCTTTTGTCTTCATTGTTTTTCACAATCTTTCCAGCACCACCCTACACCCTTTCTCCTCCTTTTTTTCCGCACTTTCCATGTTATCATTGTCCAACCTTTTTCCCTCTGACTTCCTCCTCAGGTGGTTTCATTAGTTTCAACGGCTCGTGGCGCGTCCAGGGCATCTTGGCCATGTCTCGTTCCCTGGGCGATTACCCTCTAAAGAACCTCAACGTGGTCGTTCCTGATCCCGACATCATATCCTTTGACCTGAACAAACTGCAGCCTGAGTTCATGATCCTGGCGTCCGATGGTCTGTGGGACACCTTCAGCAACGAGGAGGCGGTTCGCTTCATCAGGGAACGACTGGACGAGCCTCACTTTGGTGCCAAGAGCATCGTCCTCCAGTCCTTCTATCGTGGTTGTCCTGACAACATCACCGTCATGGTTGTCAAGTTTAAAGGCAAGGCCACCGAGCAGTAGACCTTGTGCCATACACAGAGTATCTGTAGGTTTGAATATAAATAGCAGTAGGGTAAAGATGAAAGATTTAAAACTCAAGGCCCCAACTTTCTGAGTGAGAACTATTTGTATCACAGATTCATCAGTGCATCAAACCGCCCTGGCCCCTCCTTTCCTTTTACTGCTGTAGACGTGACACATGTAAGAAAATGTCTTTCATTATGATTTACAGCCATATCTTTGAGACACCTTAATGCAAACTGGGTCACTGTTATGCAAACAAACAGATTTAGCTCTGTGCAGCTCATAAGTCTGCATACATCTATGTGAGTGTGTATGTGTGTGTTTGAGAGAGTCGTTGAGAGGAGAAATAGTAATAGATGTCTGTCTTTGTGTACACTTGGACACAAGTGTCACATTTGAAACCAATTGATTGTCTAGCTAGTAGTGACAAATTAAGGCATACGTGATAGTTTCACTTCCACACAAGTGCATCCTTCGTGGAAGTCTGTTACAGATTGACACGCCCATTTATCAGAAATTACTTTGTGATTGGACGCTTCACATGAAGGCTCAAGGAAGGGAGATCTCAGGTAAGTTAAAACGCGTCTCCTCGCAGTGTGTCCTTGCATTTTACATGGGTGGGACTAAGATGCAAGGAAAAGATGCAAGTGAGGGAAACGTGGATGTAATTAGGGGAATTTATACAGAGATAATTTAATTTCATTTGGGGAAATGACATTTATACAGACATAAGATGTCTTTTTCCCCGATACGTCATCTGAAGCATCCAATCACCAACTGAATTGTGATAAAGGAGTCTTTCAAGCCCTAAAAGACTTCCGCTAAGGATGGTCTTGTGTATCCTTGTTCATGGTTCCTCCAGGCAGCCTCCTCCATCCTCAAAGCAGGAATAAGAGCTTTGAGATGTCCTTCAAGATGGCGGTCCAGAATGACTTCCTGGTTGAATGAGGCAAAATAAAATAAGGGAAATGGAATTTATCCAATGTCTTTCACTTAATGCCTGTGTGACCACTAATTTTTTACTTTTAGTTTGCTAACTCTGTGTTTCCACATGTACCAAGTGACTGCACTGAAAAATCTGTCATTCAATATGATCACATGTTATTTTTTTCTGGATCAAAAACATGACTGGACAGATTTTTAATATGAATTTATCCCCTTTATTCATGAACTGCACAAATGACAATATTCCTATGCTTGTTCAAATATTACCATTCATTGTCCCACAGTAGAACATACTACATTATTACATCACTCCTGAGCATGAGAATTTGTGATGAATGAAGTGTTTTGACTTGAGTTGCCCCTTTTGATAAGTTGTTGAATGTCTTAGTTTGGTTAAAATGACTGCTGTCCGTTTCTGTGCTGGTCAAGCCTCCTGCTTATTTTGATGGCTGATAACTTTTACCTTTATCTTTTTAAAGCTGACACTCTAGTTTGATTTCTTCTGCTACTCTGTTCAGTCCAAAATTATCAGGATTCATGTAACTGCTGATAATGTATTAACTTATGTATTATACTGTAGCTTGTCAAAGTGCAATGAAACGACACTTTTAATGTGTATAAACGGCAATACAGTATTTTAAAGCGATGTGTTTCAGCATTATGACACAGACATCTAATTATTGATTTTTAAATTCAGAAATTTATGGTTACAGTAAATATACAGTCATGGCCAAAAATATTGGTATCCCTGCGTTTGGTATTCTCATGTTTATTTCTTTGGTTTGTATTGGAACGACACAAAAGAAGCAGAAAAAAAGCCAAATCTGATCCATTCCACACAGAACTCCAAAAATGGAGCGGTGTGTTATCTGACAGAAATGCAGGGGTGCTGATATTTGTGGCCATGACTGTATATATAGTTATATAATAATTTAAGTAGAGTTAACTCTAATATTACATTATCTGGGACTGTACATTGACTTGTCAGATTTACACCCTTTTAAACAGACTTTAATTACTTTTTGGCATGCTATTGTGCTGTCTGACTTTTTTACATTATCATTTACTACAATCTACATGATATCAATGTACTAAAATGGACAGCTTACTGGTTAAGGGTCATGTATTGATGTCATGTCATCTTCACTGAGAGAAAACTCCTTCATCCAGATCCAGATCATTACTGTTCATGCTCTACAGTATTTCCCACAACCACAACTCAAAATCTAACAGGCCTTTGAATGAAATGCATTATTGTTGCCTTATTTTTTACCTTTTCATTTCCTGTTATGGAGTTTGCTGCCAAAACTGCTTCTTGGTGTTTATTGTAAATGCAGTCAGTCATACCATGCACACTGCATGACCTCCGTGTTGAACCTTCCTAACTCACATGTAGAAAGTGTCTCCAAGAGACATGAAACTATTACATGTACATACTGTCCCCATGTCAGACCCACCCCTCCCCTGTTTATACAGCCATGAAGAAAGCAACAAGCCTGTTCCTGGATTGTTTAACTTCACACAGATATATACCAGATAAAAATGTGTGTGCTTTTTCAGTTCACATTCTTCCTTGATAATGTACGTTACAGAATGTTTACATGGCATTTGTACTTGTTTTTGTTGACTTTAATAAACTGTAAAATAAATAAATAGAATTCAGAAATTTTAAAATATAAAACAAAGTGACATTAAAATGATAAAGGATCATATCAATTTATGTTTTTCTTTTTTAAAATATACAAATAAAATCAAACAGAGGAGGGAACATGCCACACACATTTATTGAAAACAAAACCGGTACAGAATGTACATCCTAGGGACTGTCTAGATTCAGGAAATGGGAATAAAGATTATATTATTAGGACTCCTGTGTTACCAGTGTTGGGGAGTAGTGAACTAAATGTTGGTAGTTTAACTACATTTTCGCGGACAATTTCAGAGCCAAACCAGCCACCTGTTGCATAAGGAGAGAGAGAGAGAGAGAGAGACTGCTCGTGTGTTGTATAAACAAGAGATTTTGTTCTGACTAGACAGACTGTGACAGGCTTGTTTTTAGAGCAATGTTTGAGCTGTTCATACTGTCTAACAAGGTGCAGATGTCAGATGTTACAAAACTGACAAGCAAGACAACATGACTGTCTTTTAGACCACTGCTCAAGCCAATCAGTCTAAAATGTGCAAGCTAAATATTTCTTTCTTTACTGTTTTGGTTGTAGTCAGTTAACACAAAATTGGTTTATAACAAAAATCCAGTCAAGACATCTGGAATAATAAATTATATTAAAAACAAATCAGACATCAGCCAGCATGAGAAAATAAATATGATGCGCTGATGTATTTAAAAAATACCTAGTTGTATTTTTGTTAGTGTACTAATTATCAACAAATTATCATTAGGATATTGTCCGGTAACACTGTAGTACAATATTAGTGCACTTTTACAGATGTAATAATTCAAGAGATATTATATCTACATGCATTAGAGATGGATAATATGTTCTCTGAAACTGTTTTTGCTGGGAGGTTTGTGGAAGCTGCATTAGCCTACATATTGTCAGTCTAAAGATAAAACTAGATTCACCCATCAGCCAGGGCCACCAAAACTTCCCACTGATGTCACTGCTATGGGACATCAAGCCAGGAAGAAACACAATCTCCCCGTTGTACCATGGACTTCCTGGCTGCTGGTGTGTATGATGATCTGAGGCAGGTGTGATGTGACGTCCCTAAATTCGCTGCAGTAATCAGAGAACGGCATGTTGCACTGTCACTTTAGATATAAATAGCTTTAGTGGAAGCTACGCAGAGACTGAAAGAATCCCATTACAGCAGAGGGGAGGGATAATTCATAAAGCATGCTGACTGCAGATGGTCTGCATAAAAGACTGGATGCACTGAGCATGCATATACATGGTAGTAAACTGTGTAAACAGTTTTGTTTATACACTTACACAAAAAGAAGAAAAAGAAGCCGTATCTTTGTGGTATAGACACAAGCTGCACTTTCAGGCCATGGGTATGCATGGATCCCGGCTTCAGAACCAAGCACAAGTTTTGATTCTGGGCCTGGATGGATCAGGAAAGACCACTCTGCTCTACAAACTGAAGTACAATGAAAGTGTCATGACCATGCCAACTGTGGGCTTCAACGTGGAGATACTGGAGACAGACAGAAGCACCCCAAACCTGACGGTGTGGGATGTGGGGGGCCAGAAGAAGATGAGGCCCCACTGGAGGCATTACTATACTGATACAGCCGGGCTGGTGTTTGTGGTGGACAGCTGGGATCAGAAGCGGCTAGCCGAGGCCCGTAAGGAACTGAATCAGGTAATTAAATCAAAGAATTATTTGTGAGTAACACTTTATTTTAACAGTTGAGTATTTATAATTAGAATACAAACACTGAACAACGCCTCCTCTCAAAAATGTGTAACTTTACTTGGATGTTTGACCATCACCATACAGAACCATGTAATTTGACATTAGAAGAGTATGTGATGAAGTGGGAAGGTTTCTCATTTTAAATCTGAGTTTAGGTCATGTATGAGTATGATTTCACAAGATAACTATTTTGAATAGTTTATATGCAACATACACAAGTTTGTTGTTGAAAACTGAAAACCTACAGTGCACATACACTGAGAATGAACTTTTCAGTAAAGGGGACATCTTGCACCAAGAAGATAACCTGTGATGTGAAAAGCAAACATATCTTTATGCAGTGAAGAGGCTCAGTGACAGCATAGTCATTAAGTGTCCTTTACTCTGTTTTTCTCCACCTGCAAGGTCTTGAGGTTTGAGACTCTCAGAGGAGTTCCTCTGGTGGTCCTCGCCAACAAACAGGACCTTCCAGGGGCTCTGAGCCCAGATACACTTAAACTGAAACTGGACTTGAGAAGAGTGTGTGATGGCAGAGCCTGGTTCATCCAGGCCTGTTCAGCCACCACTGGGATGGGACTGGAGGAAGGTTTCAGGAGGCTAGTCTATCTGATGAAGACTCCACTGAAACAGACTCAAGAGGACATTAAAGTTAAGATGAGGTCTAAGGGCTTCAGTATCCAAGCTGTGAAACAAGTCCTGCTCTGCAGCTGATGGATGGAAGAAGGTTAATTCATGCTACATCTACTGCCATGACTTATCAGTAAATGGCCTTGATGTAAGATCTACCAGATCAGATGAGAGGAATGTGACATTAACACAGTGATTAGTTAATCTCTGGGGAAGAAAGAACTTTTACTGATTCATTACAGTGTCTTTGGACAGTGATGATGAACCACAAGGATTCTGTGAGCAAGCTTAGGTAATCAGGGCAGTTTTCAGAAAAGGAGATATCAGTGTTTGAGACAATTCTGTCTAATGGTGCACACACACACACAAACTGCCTGATAACAGCATATAGTCTTGTTTCTGTGGCTCAAAGAATGTTTTCCAATTGAGCAGTTTTTCTTTATTTGTTATGGAATTTTTTAAATAATTAATATCACAATTTAAAAAAAATAAAGAGCCCTTGATATGTACTGATTATTTCACTGTCTGGTTATTTTTTTTAATGCCTTCTTCATTCATTTGGAAATATAGTGTTGCCTATCTATCTATCCATCCATCTGTCTATCTTTAGTCTACACACGCATACATACACACGCATACATAGACAATGATGTCGAGTTTGTGCTGCTGTCTAACTGTATTGTGTAGTACTGAGGAGTGTTTCTAATATTTCGTTAATTCCCTGAACTTTAACAATAAAGGTGGAAACACTTGGCATTAAGATACAATACAGTTGAGCAGCAGCAGCACAAACTACTGTCTCTGATATAAATGTATATAACGGACGATTATTGCCACTAAATGTGAGTATGTGGTGTCGTGTGTCGCGCCGTGTAGGTGCTTGTTAACAGTGCCACCAATGAGAGTGAAGGGGATTTCCCCACCCTTCCTCTACGCCAGAGCGAGGCTGTCCTCCACCACCGGCATTCCCAGTATGCACCGCGGGCCGAGCAGCAGAAAATAGTCCGCTAACGAAAGGCTGAGAAAAGGGAACTCGGAAGGGTCGCGTAGCAGCTAAATCCACGAGTTTATCTGTATTTAACGCAACCAGAACTGCTAATATGGCTGACAACGACAAACTGGACAACCAGCGCCTGAAGAATTTCAAGAATAAGGGCCGTGATTTGGAGGTAAAACTTGTGCAGGCTGTGTCGATGATCTGTTCCTTTCCTCGGCGCTGCCGCCGCTCTGTTCGCGGCCAGCTTCGCCTCCTGGCTTCCCCTGTGACGTCGTTTCTAATTTCCACCATCGTGAACTTTGTAAGCAAAACCCGGGCCTTTATAGTTAACTAGTTTTAAATCGCTGGCCTTGGGTGGTTAATCTCCCTTCTGCATTTTTCAGGTTTCTTTACGTAAGACCGCTGGTTATAAAACATATCAGAACAGCAAGTCAGAGTTCAAGCATCCGCTGGATGTGGTGGGTTTGCTAGCCTGCTGCTAGCCAGGCCCACGGGACGAGCTAGCTTAACTGAAGCATATCCACTCGATCGGTTTTGCTCGGTGTTCTAACGTTACCTAGTGAAACATTTTGATGTATATGCAGACACACATAACAAATGACTCCCAGGCAGTCTTTGGGAGATGGTCGCCTAATTGCCATGCTAATACGGCGGCAGATTAACGAAAGTTTTGATACTGTAGCTAGCTAGCCTGCGCGCTAGCTCACCCGCTAGTTAACATTACGTTAAGCTTAGTGGTGCTGGTGGCCGCAGTTCCACCCATCCCCCGTCTTTATCGCCAAAAACAATGGCGGAAACCACTTCGCCTCTTGGCTGGCCAGTTACCTGGGTCTTTTGTAATAGTGGCATAGTGTTACGTCTTTACTCAGTGGTTTGCTAACGTTACACCCGCTTAGAAAATCAAGGTTAACACGCCCCGGTGGTTAACACAATCAAATGGCTGATGTATCAAAGCTGCATACTCGCTAACTTGGAGTCACAAGTTATCAATTGCTTTACAGCCTGCTCAGCACGCCTATAAGTTAGCAGATAGTAAAGTTGTTTCCTGGCGACATGTCTTTAGATGCACATAAGCAGGATATACCCATACATCCTGTTTGACCAGTAGTTTCTGTAGCAAGGTATGGAACCAGACCCGAGTTGTCTCACCTAGCAGCCTGTTGGTAACATGGATATCATCACCATGGTGGGGGGCTGTCCACAAGGAGCACAGGCATGATCTCTAACTGCATCTTAAACAATACTCTTATGCTCATAAAGTAAGTTAAGCCTTATACTTAGTTGCTAGTTTAGTAGCTGGATCTAACAAAAAACGAATCCATTGTCCCTACAATAAACCCTTCTTCATGAAGGTTTTGTTGAAGCAGTTTAAGAGAGGCTTTGACTCAACTTCACTTTTTTTTTTTTTTTAAAGAGGATCCAGTCATGTCGTTAGAGATGTGCTTCTCATCCAGCTCAGATATAGAAACTCACATAGACTGAAAATAATAATACAAATGTGTCTAATAAACAGGCAACTGATTAATCCCTGTATCTTTTTTTTATGGATGAGAACATGAATACAAATTGTATCTATCAAAGAATGTAAGGGTTAGCTGCCATGGCAAGTCACATTAAAATGGTCTAGCAATAAACTAAGCTGAGTGATAATGGGTCAGTAAGTCACATAAAATGGTCTAGCAATAAACTAAACTAAGCTGAGTGATAATGGGTCAGACTTGTGTGTGTGTTGGATGCTCTGTGTGCAGTATGTTGGCTGCTGACTTGATTCTCCAGGTATGACTGAGTCAACTCCGGTCTCACACACACACACACACCGGCTGCCGAGCACAGACTATGCCTAAATTTGAGCTGGTGAAACTCTTGCACACAGATAGCTTGGATTAAAGCTCCTTGTGGCATAACGTTAATGTGCCATCTTTCCCACAGAGTATGAGAAGACAGAGGACGGAGGTAGTGGTGGAACTCAGAAAGGTAATCACTTTGTATCATACAGCGCTGTCATCTACAAACGCCCAGTGACTTCCAGTAATTATGATTTTCCAACCAGATAAAATGGCCAGTTTTAATGTTGTGCAAGATGTTTTTCTTCTTATTTTTGGTTTCTGTGGGAATACGCATGGCATGTTATTCCTGTTTCCACCGCTGCAGAACAAAAGAGACGAGCACCTTTTGAAGAGAAGAAATGTGCCCCATGAGGACATCTGTGAGGACTCTGATGTCGATGGAGATTTCAAATCGGTACGGTTATGTCTTCCTCTAGAAGTGTCTACTGCCACCAGAAAATCAAGTCCACATATTTTTAGGATTTGTTCTAAGAACAGAGTGATGTATAGGTTGTTATTAGTCAGAATGACAGTTTGGCGTTTAGAGTTGCGGACTGTTTGTCCAGGGGGTTTTTCATTTGAGGTTCCTCTCACTGGTTAAACTCTCCGGAGGTTTAGAGCATGCTGCTGGCATTTGGTCTGTGCAGTGCCGCCTCCTTAACTCTCCTTGCTCAGTACCATTTGGGTGGCACACATGTGTGAACAAACATGCATCTTCTTTCTGTGTACTGGTTGGTGTCTCTTTTTCTGAACTAATTTTATTTACAACTTCCTTGGTACAGAAAATACACTGCACCTAGTACAACTGGCCCTCCTTACTGTTGTTTTCTGAGCTTTATGAATACAATATTTCTGTTTGTGTTGGAGAGATTCCTGTTTTGCAGTATTTTGTCTGAGCATGATAACCTGGCTGCTTATGTCATCTTTATAGTAAACACACTTGAAGTTTTATTTTTTTAGTCAAAAGAAAGCAGGTACAAAGAGGGCAACGGGAGAAAATTACTAATTATTACTGTTGGTGTTAATAATTCTAGTTATGGTAGTAATGTTGTACATACTTCAAATGAACCAAAAATGCAGATATCCACCTGAAAATGGCCCCTCAAATCGGTCCTTTTGAGGCACACGTTATTTTTGGATAAATATTAGTCTTACTATTACAGATAAGTTAGAAACATGAGGTCTTTTACTCATTGTAGTGATTCATTATTGTGGAAATACAGACAGGTGACACAAAAAGCCAACATGAAGTGTCTCAGTAAAGTGTTGGGTCACCACCCGCCACCAGAACTGCTTCAGTGCACCTTGGCACTGACTCTCCAAGTCTCTGAACTCGACTGCAGGGATGAACACTGTTCTTCCCAGAGAGATTCCCCCCTTGCTTGTGATTTTTGATGGTGGTGGTGGAGACGCTGTCTTAACATGTCGCTCCAACATCTCCCATAGGTGTTCAACTGGGTTGACACCTGGTGACTGAAGGCCACAGCATATGATTCACATCATTTCATCAAACCATTCAGTGACCCCCCCCCCCCCTTTGCCGGGGCACCATCATCCTGGAAGAGACCACTCAGTTATTCAGGGTTTTGCTTTCATTAGTCACCCGTCTGTACATGCAGTATACTGTTTGGGCTCATAATTTTGAATTGAGGTCCTGGCACACCAGAAGTTTGAATCACAGCAGTAACTGTCTCGGGAGTCATCCCTCAGATCCTGTAGTGTTGGCACATATCAGACCATCCTGTTGAGGCGTCGCAACGTCTCAGGAAATAGATCAGTCAAGAATCCCACCATCACTTACTATCTACAGGTTTGGTGGAATTACCAGATGAAATAGTCACTCAGCAGTTCAGAATTTCAATCACAGTACCGGTAACTGCCTTGTGGTATTGAGAGGGCAGACTCCAAATGCTTAGCTATATATCAACAATGACATGCTGCCCTGATTCAATGCAAGACATTAGAAAGGCATGTGGGAACACAAGCTGGGCTGATTTGTCAGATGTTTGCCAAATTGTCACGGCCCCTCAGATTTTGTATATGTAGATGGATATCGATTCTGCTGTTGTCTGAGCTCTATTTTTAATTTCTCTAGATCACAGTTGTCTATTTAATCTTCCCCCACAGCTGTGGAATATTCATACACATAAATCTGCTGTGAGTGCCTATCTTTTTTTTTTTCTGCTTTTAGTTTTGTTGTCATTCTTAGTCCTCCTTTATTTGAGGGTGCAGCTGCTGGCTTATTAGAGGCATCAGCCGGTTTTATTTTATAGGGTCCACATTCATGATCTGTAGCTTATGATCAGAGGCAGCCTACACTGGGCTCTGAACTTTCTGTGGAGGGCATCAGGAGAGGATCATGTTGAGTGCTGGCCTGCACATCTAGCCTTGTGATGTTACACCCCAATGCCACATTGGTTCAAGTGAGAGTGCAAGTCCGTACTTTGTCCTGAAGCCATTTCTTAGTGCTGCTGTGTTTGCCAGTGGCTTATTTTCTTTTCTTACTGTAGCATTGCTTTGACATTGACCAGTTACTGATCATCTTTGAACTTTTCACATTATGGACTCTGTGTGTTACAAATGTATGTCAAAGCACAATTCTAGACTGATGATTTTCCCACTTTTTTATTTCAGCAAAACACCTCTCTCGAAGCAATAGTACAAGTAAGTAGTGTGTTTGGTTTTGTTTTCTTCTTTACTTAGCCTGTCTAATGAGCAGTGTATATTGTGCGTCAGAATTCAGCTCTTCCAAACTAAACTGTTATAACTGTATTGTAATTCATTATAAATGGCAGTCTAGCTAATCTGTAACCTCTTCAGATTGTTACTTACATTTGACACCAACGGGATTCTGGGGCCATAATACTTTAAATGTTGTGTATGACTCTGTTGGCGCGCGTGTGTGTGTGTGTTCTTGTAGAATGCAACCAGTGATAACCAGGGAATCCAGCTAAGTGCTGTTCAGGCTGCCAGGTAGGAACACACATGCTCACACACTCAGGCTCTGCTTGTTATGTCAGTTTACACCATTAGTGATTGATGTAAGTCTACTGTAATTCCTGATTTCCATTTATAATAATATCAAACAATTAGATAACAGACTGTTTGCTTGTTTATGTTCTTGCAATAAAATCTTTGAGTAAAAAGCCAGTGGGATTAATTCAATGAAACACCTGCTAAACACACAAACTTGGCAAAGAAGCTAAAATTTAAGCTTCGTGCACAGCTTGTTAAGCTAACAGCAAAGGGCTAACTGTGGTGATCTGTCCAGTGCAGCAGCTTCACGGCCCGCTGTGTGGCCATTACCCCCCTTGCGTTTCTTTTCTCTTCACCAACTAGGGACAGTTCAGACCCGTTCCAACACGTACACCAATCATGTGTTTCTACTTATGTCATTGTTTCATACTGAGGCAGCAGCATTAGTGTTATTTCTTTTAAACAACATAACCATAGCCATAAGGTTTCATCTGTGCTCAGTCTCGGAAGTGCCCCTCAAATCAAATGCAGGCATAGAGCTCTGTGTGCTCCAGGATTTATGACGTTACAGTGTCAGGGGCAAGGGTTATGTTGAGGATGGCTTGGACCATGCTTTCTGCCCTGCCCAAATAATAATGAACTCAAATGATGAAATGGTCTAATCCACAATTCAGCCCCACCTAGTTTCTAGACTTTTAACATGTATAATGTGTTTCGAAACAAATCACTGATTTAACTTTACACTAACTTTAAATAAAAGAAATGAAGTAGGGTCAAAATACTACCAGTTTTCCAGGATCTCTGTGTAAAAGGGACTATTCACGGACAGTGTAAATGCCACTACAGTTCAGCAATGGGGTGATGTGTAACATAAGGCAGCTGAACTTGGTCACAATCCAGGACTTTTCTATATTTTCATTTATTTGCCTTTTCCCTTGTCTTCATTGAAGCCCCTGCGGCTTTGTCTTTATATAGAACATAACGATCATACTGTTCCCAATGATGTGTGATGTCGGTTCATAAACATGGTGTCTCCTGTCATTAGTCACAGATTGTGGAGACACTTCATTCTTTTTCTGTGTGTAAATGTTTGTATGTAACAGCAATTTGCTTCCTTTTTTGTTTTTTGTAGGAAGTTGTTGTCCAGTGACCGTAACCCTCCCATAGATGACCTGATAAAATCTGGAATCCTTCCTATACTGGTCCACTGCCTGGACAGAGATGACAAGTAAGCAGCCTGTAACTCTGTTAGTCTGCATGAAGGAGTGAATGTGTGATAATTATACTACATGGTAACTTTTTTCCCCAAAGAGTTTATGTACACTTCAAAGTAAATGAGCCATCAGGGTTTATCCCAGCCTGCAATTGAGCAGTGTAGCAGTTAGCTAAATGTGTTCCAGTTCTTACCTTCCAGGAATGGCAGGACATAAGTGACTCATCAGCATGCTCATAACCCCCCCCCCCCCCTTTTGTCCAATCACACTCACTCTGCCTTCATCTATGCCTCCACTCTCACCTCGTTGCAGCCCATCCCTTCAGTTTGAGGCGGCCTGGGCTTTGACCAACATCGCGTCAGGAACTTCGGAGCAGACCCAAGCTGTGGTCCAGTCTAGTAAGTGCCACTGTACCACAACACTCTGCTTGTTCTTCTGTCTTTCTCTTGAGTTCATTTAAGCTTCTTTCCTTATTTTTGCCGTGTTGTAAAGAATTTTTCTTATGCATGCTCCACTGTTGATTTGATGTCTAATTCTATGATGGAATATGATAAATAAACCATCATTACTTATTTTCAGCAAAGTGAAAGAACCTCATAGATGACAAATTTCAGCACATAGGATTGACAAATAGTTGCACCCTGAATCAGTATTTACCTGAATTATTTGGATACTTACTAGCACTCATCTTAATTTTGCTGCTGAGTAAAAACTACGTGTTGTGTTGGCCAAAAATTACACACATGCACACAAAAAAGTGTCATCAAAAAAAAAAAAAGTTCCTCTGGTCTGAAAAGCACCTATTGCAGATACTTTAAGCAAAGAACTACAAGATTATTATAATAACATAATGTTTGATTATTTGTATAATTAAAGTTTAACTATCTTTGCTGTTCTGTGCTTGAATGAAGCATGTTTCATTATCATCATCTGGGTTCCCTTTATTTTTAACTGCAGATATTAAAGATCCAAGTTCATTTGCATTAAGTCT
>NW_018128047.1:129269-137354 GCF_001952655.1 Monopterus albus
GCTCAACCTTATTTTAAGTGCAAACTTGGTGTCGTGTCTCAGTGTGGGGTCTTGATCTGTCCAAGCAGTCATATAGTACGTGAGATTAGCTGGGAAATGTATTAAAAATGAGAACTGTTGCATCTCTATGGAGAACTGTGCAAAAGTGTGAAGAATTAAAGCATCACATCAACCCATGAGACGCCCCTGATATGCCTGACCCCTGTCTGTTTCCTTTGTGTAGATGCCGTGCCACTGTTCCTGAGGCTGCTTCACTCTCCTCACCAGAATGTGTGTGAACAGGCCGTCTGGGCCCTGGGCAACATCATAGGTGAGTTGGGTTGGTGCGAACATGAGTGCGTTGGAAAGAAATGAGTCTTCTCCAAGACAAGGTACATTCCGTGTGTGTGTGTGTGTGTGTGTGTGTGTGTCTCCTCTCCAGGTGATGGCCCTCAGTGCAGAGACTATGTGATTAGTCTGGGTGTGGTCAAGCCTCTGCTCTCTTTCATCAGTCCCTCCATCCCCATCACCTTCCTGCGCAACGTCACCTGGGTCATGGTCAATCTGTGCCGCCACAAGGACCCCCCACCACCCATGGAGACGATCCAGGAGGTGTGTAGGGGAATTGCGTGTACATGAACAGCTCGCTCATTTATTAAATACAGAAGGTGTCATTTGAAGGGCAGTGTTTATGGGTGGGAAGTCTGTGAGGGATTGCATCCTTTTCACTGCACTCGTCAGCTTATGTGGTCCCATTTCCCTTTATGTGTCTGTAGACTCTTATTACCTGTTTATCACCCCTGCTGTCCTCAGAGTAAAAGTCACAAGGTTGTGCTAGCTTAGCTTTAAGAAATAACTGATCTCTCAATGTGACAATCCAGCTCAAACAACGGGCACAGTCACGTTTCATTCTTCTGAGGGTCGTCATAGCTGATGATAGTAGTTTTGTAATACTGTGATTTTTTTTTTTTTTTTTTTTTGAGATGGTTATACTGTGAAAATCTCATCCTGTTGCAACCTTACTTCTTGGATTATTTGGAAATAAATTAGAATTTCTAGAGCTGTAAATAAGTCATTGATATAGTTTTGTAAGTTTGCTGTCATGCAAAATGAATGCAAGATAAAGATATTCTTTTCCATTCCTGTACGAAACTCACAAGGAGCAGGTGTGTTGGGAAAAGCCACCAACAGGACAAAGACTAATGCCTGGTTCACACTACACTATTGTTTTTTGTCTGCTATGACGGTCAGTGTCAGTGTGTTACAAAATTACAGGGTCGTACATTCATACATAGTACTTGGACGAGGGATATGACACGCTACACACTGGTATTTGACAGATCACAGCCTGACGTTGTTCATGACTTGGAGGTGCCTGCTTGTGTTCGTAAAAGCACAAGAAATGGTTTAAAAGAATGACTGTGGACCCTTCTGTGGGTCCCATGAAGAGGGCAGTAAGCTATGTGTTGTCTGTCCTTCACAGAGAACTTGAAGTAGCAGTTTAAAACATTTTTTTTAGGCGGTAGTAAAGCAACATGAACTAGCTTGCTGGCCCTGTAGGCTAGCTGCTTAACCATGCTGACTGAGAATCACTATGCTAACATTAGCTGGATCACTGTGATATTTAATGAACATGGTTCAGTTCAATATGCCAAAAGTGTTGTAAACAGAAGGGCGATCTGTGCTCTGTCGGTTAGTGTCAGCTCACCACGTCGTGAGGCGTCCCAGACGCGGCATCAGTTGTCGTTTACTGACACTGTATGAGATAACAATTGGTTCTTGTGTCCGACGCCGTTTGTCAGTTCTGATGCCCTATGACTGTCAGAACAGGCTGTTATCGGGCTTAAATGATATAGCGTGTATTGGATAGGAAAGAAGATTCAAACTCTGGTGTTGGCAACATTTTGATCAAACACAAATCCTTGTTATAATATAGAGGAAGGTGCACACCTGACTGAAGTGCCACTTCTTAACAAAGCTAGCTGTGAGCTGCGGGCTGTCGTTAGGACCTCTTGTTTTGCACCATGATAGTGAATGCATAAGAAAAGCATGTCAGAGTATTGTAGCCAGTATATACTGCTAAATGTTTTTGATTACAGGTGATTTACAGTGTTTGTCAGAAACAACAAAATTGATTCTGGTGTAAAATATCACTTTGATAATTTGTTTTTGGGCTGTGTGCTGCAGCAAATCCCTCATGACTCTCCTGAAATCCAGCAGAGTTGTGTTTGTGTGTATGTGTGTGCTGGTTGGTGTTTGATAGAGAGGCAGAGAGGACTAGAGCTCCGTCAGTTTTCTACCAAAGCTGGTAAAATGAGGGCAGATTTATTGCATGCCTGTTTGGTGCAGGAATAAATGAGCATAGAGCAGGTATTGCAAAATGACTGATTATGCACCAAATCTTTATGAGCAACACAGGAACCTTATGTTTTCATTGTCATTTTCTCCACCTAATAATTCATCTTCTTTCTGTACACTTTCCTCAGATCCTGCCAGCTCTGTGCGTTCTGATCCACCACACTGATGTCAGTGTGAGTACACAGAATTTAAGCAGGCTGTGGCATCGTGGCTGTATTCCCAGCTTCATTTATCACAAGTGTAATGAAGCTGGACAGGAAGCAGTATGTGCATTAATTGGAATGTTTTGGTGTTCTCCTGCCTCCAGATCTTGGTAGACACGGTGTGGGCTCTGTCCTACCTGACGGACGCTGGGAATGAGCAGATCCAAATGGTTATTGACTCGGGAATTGTCCCACACCTGGTCCCTCTGCTCAGTCACCAGGAGGTCAAAGTTCAGGTATGGAGAGGAGATTGATGCTATTTAGGATGAATTAAGACCTGATTTCTATTAAGTTACATGTTCTATAGTCATTGTGTTGACTGAAGAGGTTTTAGCACAGCCATTACGGAAAAATAAATCATGCAGCGATTTATAATTCATAAAATATTTCAAAGCACCACTCTGGATTCTAACAGTGCTGTCCAGGCCATGTTTTATCACAGCATTGAAAACCTTCTGACTTCTCTACACCAAACATCTTTGTGTACAGAGAAAGAAGTATAAATAAATGTGTATTGTTCCCAAAACAATGTCACACCTCCTCTCCACATCCAGACTGCTGCTCTGAGAGCTGTTGGAAACATAGTGACTGGCACGGATGAACAGACCCAGGTGGTGCTCAACTGTGACGCCCTCAGCCACTTCCCTGCCCTCCTCACTCACCCAAAGGAGAAAATCAACAAGGTGATACATGCGCTCTATCCTCTTCTATATATATATATACACACACACACACACACACACACACACACACACACACACACACACACACACACACACACGTTGTCTGGAAGTGATGAAATCCGAGACTTGGTGCTAGTGTGAATGCTGTGTGAAAGGTAATAGATGGGACAGCTAGCTATTAGTAGTTCACAACATGAAGAACGAAGAGGATGAAGTGACGAAGAGGACCTCAGCGGCTTGTTAGTTGTAGTTGGCGAGACAGTGGGGGTTATTAGTCTGTATGCATGTGATGCCATGGGTTGGTGGCCAAAGGGTACCAAGACCGTGTGTCTGTGCTGATATCGGAGTGCATCTGAGACTGGTCACTTAAAAAAAATGAGGCTCCTCTTTGTGACCAGTTGATGATTAGAGCCTCAAAGATGCCCTGGCCCCACCCACAGCACTTTGTCTCGGCCAGAGGTCAAACCCACAGATGAGACCTTTGTGATTCTGATCCAGTTTAGACACAAACACTCAACTGGCAAGTGCTTTTAGTTCCCTGGGATAGGAGTGGGTAGTCATGTGAAATTATTTAACAGTCTACACAGTGTGATTTTTACCCTCACTGGTTCCTTCTCTCTGGTTGAAGGTGTCACTTTAATTCACCTGGCTTCTTTGGACAGGATAGAAACTGTATACACCTGAAACCTATGTGGCTCCAGCACCTGTCGTCTCAGTTATAAGTTGTCACTACTCTTGTATTTGTGCTCTGTCCTGTAGGAGGCAGTGTGGTTCCTATCCAATATCACAGCAGGCAACCAGCAGCAGGTGCAGGCCGTCATTGATGCCAAGCTAGTGCCCATGATCATTCACCTGCTTGACAAGGTTTGTATCATGCCCTTTTTATAGCCCCTTTCAGACATGTGCTCCTTTCAGTTGATCTGACATCATCTGTGTCAGTTTCGTGTCTGAAGAAGCATCCTGGTTACTTTTCCATAAATGTCTCGTTGGCGGTCTTACTAGGTCAGACCTAGTAACATTTACAGATCACTTTCAGGTTTATCCCTACCATAGAAAAGCTAAGGTGACATATCTAAATTAATGTAAAAACAACGGTGAGTTATATGTGCTGGAAAAAAACGGAGTTGTGTTACTTACTTTGAATACATATATATTTTTAGGGGGACTTCGGTACACAGAAAGAGGCAGCCTGGGCCATCAGCAACCTGACGATAAGTGGCAGGAAAGATCAGGTAAGAACTGTCTTTTGTGTTTTAACCTCTAAGCTTTTCACCCAGACAGTATTTACCAACCTGACTCAAATCTCAAGAAAGTTGTCAGCAGCCACTGTAAATTTGAAACAGCAAATGTAGAACCTTTGCTGATGAAATTTTCTTTCCATGCTAACTTGTCATGCAACTGAAAAATAGTAATGATTGTTTCTTTGTTGTGTACAGGTGGCACACCTCATTGAGAAGCAGGTGATCCCTCCATTCTGCAACCTGCTGACAGTGAAGGACGCTCAAGTCGTGCAGGTTGTCCTCGATGGCCTCAGCAATATTCTCAAGATGGCTGACGACGAGGCTGAAACTATTGCTAACCTCATTGAGGAATGTGGTGGTGAGTTCCCCTTGTAACCATCAAGGATTTAGCATTTTGTACCTGTTGGTGTTGGCTGTTAACGTGCGATCAAATGGGGTTTGTCACACAGGTTTGGAAAAGGTGGAGCAACTGCAGAATCATGAAAATGAAGATATCTACAAACTGGCATATGAAATAATTGATCAGTTCTTCTCATCTGATGATGTAAGTTACTTAGTTATGTGTATTTACCTTTCAATTTTAGATTTAGTTCAGATTTTTATTGTGGTTTAACAGGAAAGTAGCTGTTAAGTTGTGCTATCTGGTTACTGTTTAGAAACTTGATGTTATGTCAGATACAGTTGTAATACTGGATGGAAGAGTTGAAAGAGCAGACTGGCACCACATTGTGGTGTATTCCTTTAAAACCTGCTCACACATTTAAGACAAAAGTGTCATTTATGATCATTTCGAGCAAGATAAACAGAACCTTTAGCATTTAGTTGCTCTTACAAGTGTGTTCTCTCACCAGCCCAATACTTTTTTCCCACCAATTTCAAAAGTCATGAGATGTACTGAACACCACTAGTTTTGGATCTACAATCATGTCGGCCATTGTTAATGTTGTGCTCACTGTCTGTTCAGATTGATGAAGACACCAGCCTGGTCCCAGAGGCCATCCAGGGCGGAACTTATGGCTTTAACTCAGCCAACGTGCCAGCCGAGGGATTCCAGTTCTAGATGGCATCTGGGGTATTCTGGAGTTTTGTTCGCGATGCAGCACTCTGTTCAACATTAAAAAATTAGGAGAGAAAGAGCGAGAGAGAGCGAGAGTGTGAGAAATTTGATCCATTGTGCTTGGCTCGTGGGATCCATGGCTGCATCTTACCTGAGAGAAAAATGTGTGGATTTCATTTGGCATTCCAGGGGAAACCAGCCCAAATGAAGTTTGAGATGGCGAGTGGGTGCGAGTGAGAGTGAGTGGCTACATGTTGCAAAAAGAAAAACATCTACATCGAATGCGTTACGAGACATGCTGACAACTTCTGTTATTGGAGCTGTTGTTTCTACTTCAGATGACAACAGAAAAACAAACACAAAAAAAAAAAGATGTCTGCCTGTGGGAAAAACCAAGGACATCCAAAAGTAAGGAAACGTGAAACAAAAATGCAGAAGTGAATACAACTATAATTGTGAACTGAGATGAACCACGAACATCACAATTCTGCAGTCCTCCGACCAGAAGAGGGCGCCACCCTCAATGTGCCCCTCCCCCAATCGGCCACGCTATCAGACATGTGTGTGAATGGACCCATTGTGTATGAATGTCTGGACTCAGTGCTGAGGAGCCAGGTTCATCTCCGATGAGACGCCCCGATGGGGCACCATCCTCTCCCCCCGGCGGGTGGGGCCAGGAGTCCGGCTGCGCGTGTCGCGTGTGCGAGAGAATGGACGGATGAGTTGTGTGTGCTTGGCTGCGTGCGTGAATGGGAGTATGCGAGGCTGGGTGAGAACGCATGCAGAGGCAGGAAAAAGATACAAATACAACATCTGAAGAGAAACAAAATTGAGAAAGGTAACAATGAGGTTAGTGAAAGTTTCAGGAAAGAAATTCTGCCTTTGAAAGAGAGGCTAATCCTCAAAACCCTGAAAGGAAGAACTTTGGATATGAAAAAAGTCATCACAAGGATTATTTTTATTTTGAATTATTAAGTTAGTATTAATTGACACTGGACAATGCTATTGGCATGTGTGGAGCAGCAGTGCATTGTATTAAGATGCATTTGGTGGCTTTTGGGCTTTTGTTTTTGCCTCCAGTGTGTTCCTTTTTATGATACTTTTTTATTTTTATTTCAGCTTTTAGTTTCATTGCTTCTGTAAAGGTGATTGATCACCATCGTATTCCACCCTCACACCAGAATCCTAACCTAGGCACCAGACATGGGCTAGATGCTGTGAAATTCTGACACCATCTCTATAATCAACCAAATAACCTGTTCCCCTTGTGACACTTATTTTTCCTTCAATTTACAGCAAAATCACTGCTTTGCAGTATTGTTGCCATAGCTTTGACGTATCACCAAGGGAGAAGAGAACAATGGCCATTTCACGTACGATTGTGAATCATAACCTTTGCATGTACTAAACTATAGCACAGTTATTTTTAGGATGTAAGTTTCCTTAGACTGTGGATACAGTGTAATTTTCTTTTTAAGTAAAACTGTGCTTAAATGTTACATGTTTTTCCTTACCCCTCACTAGTGTCCAATTTGCTACATAATCTGTATGGTTTTTCACATGTACTGCAAAGTGAGGCCTGAAGTCTTTCTGAAGGGTTTGGTTGGTTTCATAGGTTTTGACCTGCCAACAAGCTCAACAATATGCATCACTTGACCACAATCTTTGTCTTTCTAGAGTAATCCAATTATGCTTTTTAGTGATACTTGAAAGTAATGACTATTTCAGGAGCAGCAGTAATGAATCTGCTAATGTATCTCACCTAAGAGGGGGTTTAACCTCCCTTTTCTCAGTCAAATGGCCTAGATTCCAGACTGGATTTGTCCCAAGGGAGTTGTCCTGAATAATAACCCCATGAATAGGTTTGCTGTTCCTTTAGTACCCTGCAGAGACCTTAGCCCTTTGCCCCGCAACCCCCTTATTACCAGCTAGGTGTTCAAGCTTACCCTTTTCCTTTTTTGTGTTACCTTCAGACACTGTAGTAAATGATTACACATTGTGCTCATAAACCTTCTGTTGAACATAGGGGTATTTTTTTGCAGCATTCCTTGTTAGCAAACGTGGTTTCAAATCTAAAATTATGATCTGGGAAAACAGGTGGTTTGCCCAAAATCCTTTTGGGAGATAGGCTACAGGATAGGTTGTCTTCGAGAAAATAAATAGTGAAACCCAAATCGAGAGACTGCTTGTGTGTGTGGTTTGTTGTGAACAAGTAGTGTGATTAATTCTTCTATGCATTGCGTTTTTCTAGTAACACCCTTATTTCTGACATCGGTTGAGCTTTTATTCAAATCGAGAAAAGGATGAATCTGATTGGCGAAAGAGAACGTTTATCCGCATGCGTACTACGAGAAATCAAAATGATGCATTCCTAAACTGTCGGAATGTAGTGTTTGAAATGGGCGTGGTATATACGCGAACGGCTATATACATAAAAAAAATTACAATCGACATTGTTAGGGTAAACACAACAAAAGATGAATTTATTTATGCAAACATTTCACTTACCGAGCGAATAGGATTTATATTAAGTAATGAAGCCCGAAAACAAACTTCGTTTGCTT
>NW_018128047.1:137409-137745 GCF_001952655.1 Monopterus albus
CGGCTCTGAGGATTAGGAATTTACTAAGGGCACTTGAAGGGAGCATGAGAAGGAACAGGAAATGAGAGCTGTGTTTTGGACAAGCACTTTTTTTCCGAGCATACGGTGAGTGTTTAACTGAACATTTCTCACTCAAAACATTTTTTAGATGATGTGCAATGCGAAACTATGACTACAAACGAATAGATGATAAAACAGACGATGTCAAATGGTTGGCAGGTTGCTGAGACAGTAGCCGCTATAACGGGCTAGCATGGGGTGTCTATAACATGGGAATGTCAAGAAATAAAAAGACAACATTGGTTTACTACATTTAATGCTTGTTTGTGGCGTGCC
>NW_018128047.1:137768-143834 GCF_001952655.1 Monopterus albus
CGAATGGCCGTTAAGATGACCTGCATGTAACATGACCGGATAAAGTATTTGCGTGAGTATTTCACATTTTATAGCAACGTTAAAGTGCCAAAAATAAGTCGGGTCAGTTTTAATTGTAGTTATTTAACCATATTACGTATACGGATATGGCTAGATTTAACTTGACTGTTCGAACACTAGTTAACTATTTGAATCTGGGCGCCAAGTCGGCTGCAGTTTGACTCCATGTGTGGACCATGTTTTGGGGACGTTTGCACAGAGGAACAGCCTGACCCCGAGAACAGTGTGTGACTGTATGTGTGCTGGGACTGGGTGGATCCTGGCAAAAGGCCTCCTGTTGCCGCTGCTGTGCTGGGAGTAACTAGGGGAGAGAGTCCTAGCACTCACAAGTGATCCTGTAATAGGAGCGGAGTCGTTTGTTTGCCTGTTCCCTTGTTTTTCAGTTCACAATCTGCTCTACATGCTGGTTGAGGCCTCTCCTACTAGTTTAACATTTATAGGAAAGCACCCAATGTACACTCAGTAAAATACTTCAGCCAAGTCTGGTTGTATTACTGTATTATAATGAGATGTTTCTGATATTCTGCCCCTTTCATATTTGGAAATGGGAAGAAAAACAAACCAACTCAAGATGATCGGGCTATCTGTAGCTCTTGTAAAGCCTTAGTGTTGTTCTAAGCTTCCTGTATAAAGGCCCTCACAGATATTTTAAAATGTAGTCAAGGGTTTCACGTTTTGAGAAGATGGATCAGTTTCCCATTGAGTGACTGACCCTCAACTTTGTTCTAATCTTAATCAAATTGTCCTTTTTTTTTTAAGTAGCCATCATGTTATGTTGACTTTACATTTGTTTGCTGAAAAGGTGCAACACGTAGCTTTGCATCAATCCTGTTGTGCATTCCGATCTTCTCAGTCCTAAACCTGGGCCCCCCGTCTCCACCATGGACAACCTAGAGGAGGACCTGACATGCTCCGTGTGCTACTCTCTGTTTTCTGACCCACGAGTCCTGCCTTGCTCACACACATTCTGTAAGACCTGCCTGGACAACTTGGTCCAGGTGTCCACCAACTATTCCATCTGGCGTCCTCTCCGCATGCCGATAAAATGCCCCAACTGTCGCAGTGTGATGGAGCTGCCTCCGACGGGCATTGACGCTCTGCCTACCAATGTATCTCTACGGGCCATCATCGAGAAAGTAGGAGAATTACTTGTGTTCAGCTGCAACATTTACCCTTTGACTACCTACCAGTCAGAGGTCAGCTTACTGGCTGTCACTATTCTGCTGTTTCACTTTGTCATTTCACCAACTTTCACCTGTCTTCTGTCTGTTCACTGCCTCAGTACCAGAGGGACAGTGAGCCACGACCCCCCTCTTGTCAGGAGCACCACAGGCAGCCTCTGAACATGTACTGCATCCAGGACCGAGAGCTGATCTGTGGGCTGTGTCTGACTGTGGGGCAGCACCAGGGCCACCCCATAGATGACCTGCAGGCAGCTTTCATCAGAGAAAAACAGACCCCATCGCTGCTGCTGGCCAGGCTCTCTGAGCACAGATGGGCACAGGTGAGGGAGTCCTCCCAGTAAAGCCATAGGCAAAGTCACATGGAAAGATAATATGGTGTGTTCATTTTATTGCGACTGATATAGGGAAACAATGTACAGTATAAATGCAACGGTTCTCCCTCTGCTAGGTGTGTGAGCTGGGGGAGCAGCTGGAGCAGGAGAGGGCCCGCTGTGAGAGCCTGGTGAGGCAGGACCGACAGGAAGTTAATCAGTTCTTTCAGACGCTGGAGGCGGTGTTGGCCAGGAAGAGACAAGCCTGCCTGGAGGCTCTGGATAAAGCAGGTGCAGAGGTGCTGCAGGCCTATGACCCACTCATCCACAGAGTGAAGGAGCTGCAGGTGTGTTTCAGGGCTGATTTACATCAGCATTGTCAGTGTCACACATTTAATGACTGTCTTCCATCTTTTGAGTGTAAACTAGACATTTTAGCATGGAAAAGTTAATCACAGGAAATGATTGTTATGGGAGTTTTTGAACCAGATCCCACTTGTTTTATTTAAGATGCTGGTGGCATCTCACTGCCCCACAGTGTGTAGTACGAAGTGCAGGAGCCAAGTCAAGTATCAAAAGCAAACCAATCTACAATTCATGGATGGACACCAAAGAAGTTTGAGAAGTTTCTCTCACTAAAATTAAACTTAGGCCATATGTTAGAGGTGGGAAAGATTCAGAATAGCTGCATGTTTGCAGAGTTGCAAATTCTGTGCATTGACACTTTAGTAATATAGACAAAGAACTGGTAACTACATTCAGTGATTTGACTTTGGTAAATGTGAGGCATCCTTGTTTGGTTCTCAGGCAGCTCTAAATGTTATTACCATGTTAGTTATATCACAGCTTCTGAATGTGGGTTTCTCTGCTGTAATCACAACTCAGATGTTGGCATTAACACTTTACAGGCTGGAAACTAGCAAGGACAGCAACTCCCATCTGATGTGAACACTGCATTGATGTTCTTGAAAATTGGTCTGGGACATTTAATTGTGGTTATAATACTTTATGTTAAGTAATGATTACCTTTGTTACTGTTTAGCCTATAAACTGTCAAGCGAACATCATTTTTAAGTACTGTTAATGCACATCATGTTAAATCTAAAACCCTCAAATATTCATTTTGTAATAGTAAACAGAAAAGCAGCAAATCCTCACAATAAGCTGGAATAACTTGTTTTTTGCTAATTTTGTTGGAGAAATGACATTGATTGGATTGTCAGTTCACTGATTAATCAACTTGTAGTTTGAGCAGTATTGCCGTACCCTAGTTCTGATGACGGCTGTGTTTCCTATAGGAAGAACAGCTGGATCTGGTGTCCTTGGGTTCATCAGTAGAAGAGGAGGATTCACCGCTGATCTTTCTGGAGAAGTTGCATTTGTTCAGAGAGCGGATGGAGGAGTTTATTAAAACCCCTCTACCCTCGGTGACAAACCTCTCCATCACCCCACGGGCAGCAGAGTACCTTCAGCAGCAATGGGCCTCTGTGACCATTGGGAGCCTGGAGGAAGCACCTGTTCCCAAGGTGTGCTGCTGCGCCAGATGTGGCAGTGTGGAGACTAAGGCTGGAGGAGATCAGTCTGACAGCGGGGTGCAGGACCTGTGGTGTGAGCTGCAGCCCACTTCTTCTGTGGTGCTACTGGGGCTGCTGCTGCTGCTGCTGTTGGCACTGCTGTGGGTGAACCCAGTTGGTGGGGCATCGCTGGGCTTCTCTCTCCTGTCTCGGGTCAGCCAGTTAGTCCACGGCTTGAGCAGTGAACTCATCACATGTGTCTGGGACACGGCAGGCTTGGCATACACAGTGATGCAGGCTGCTGTAGATAGATGGAGCTCACAACTCTCCTCAGTAGGTGAAAAAGCATTCAAGCAACTGGCCGCCTGGTTTAAAACTCTGACATCTCACTGAAACAGCCTCAACAGGAACCTTGAACCCTCATCTTCTGTTTAGAAGCTGAGAAATTCTCACCTCCCCATTCCTGCATTAGCAGGAAGAAGTCCATCAAATATTCCTTCTCATTCTGGAGCTGGACCCTTCCACACCGAGAATATGTTGCCAGTTTCAAAATGAAACAAGGTTTTCTTTTTATCTTCGGGTCCACACTGAACCCACATGGTGACAGAGAAAACGGAGTGGAGCACCTCGCTCCTTTGTGCTTAGATTTAGTGCTGAAATGCATTAACAGTAACAAGCACTAGTACACTAACTATTCTGGGCTGATTTAGTTTAAAAAAAAAAACTGATCTATTAGCCAGCACACGTAGATGCTAATGTAAACTTAAGGCTGGATTTTACATTTTAGCATAATCTCAGAGCTCCCCAGGGGTCCTATTGCAAACCTGGGCAAAGCATGTGATGCGAGTCATTTCTGTGCTTGAAACCTGCACAGGAAATTCTAGTAGTTTTGTCAAATCCTGTAGAATCCTTCTGTAGTATATGTAGCTGTATATCTTTTTGTAGATTGAACTGCATTATTGTCAGGTGTTGTGTTGATCTTTAAGGTGTATTTTGCCAGGTCCTGATGGTTATATTGCTTAACAAGCATTTTTCATGTCACACACTAATTGAAAATCCTTATGCCTCTGTTATAAATGGTGCCTAGAGACTGTTATAACATTTCCCATCATCCAGTGGGACATCTCAATAGCTTTCCCATGAGACAGAGCTCAGCAATGTGTATCTTGCACACCACTGACTGGAGCAGCAGTGTCATGTAGATCCTGCAGCGTAGAATCAGACAGTGCGGCGGCCTTATAGCCTCCACAGATCATGTTGCAGTGATGCTCTTACTGTGCCTTTCACCCATCATGCCTTTACCTCACCCCCACTTTACAGCCTTATTGTAGTGGACTGGTGATTCTATCAGGACCAACATGTCTCGCTTAGAGCAGTGCACTGATATGTGTTAAAAAAAAAAAAGTACAGCCTTTGGAAAAAGCTTCACTAGAAATATTTAGCTTAAGCAGACATTGGCAGGGCAGACTGTTACTCAAACACCAGCTTTAGTATTTGTCAATCATGTCTAATAGCTATAATGTAAACTGGAGCCTTACAACTGTAGGCATCACTGAACATTTTAACAGAGGCTGGTACCCAGACCTGTTGTACTGCTTCTACTTTTATAAATTCCATCCTAATTCCTGTTTAAAAAATGTACAGTAAATTTGTTCAGAAACTTTGTGTAGTACTTGTAATGTCCAGAAAGACAAGTGTGAGATGCTACAGTTGTCTGTAGTGTAAAAAAAGGTCTGAGCACAACACTACCAGTGCAGCTGTGCACCGTCTGTTTGACTCATTTTTTCACTAGTCTAGTTTACAAAAGATAAAATGGAGAAAAGACTTCTAGCCACTTTTTTACTTTATGCTAAATCTTAGTTAATGCAGCTTTAAGTGTCGAAACTACTTGGTCAAAATGTATTAACTTTTAATTTTAGTTTTACATGTGAGTGACTACACTAGGGACAATGGATTTGAAACTTTATTGATTTAGTAAAAGAATAGCAGCATTTCATTGAAGGACCATTTAAAAAAATACAAAATATTTACATCATGAGTAAAAATGAAAACATTCTTCAGGTTTATGCACTAACAGCCTGGTGCTCTTTGAGCACAATGGTTTTGGGATTGATTCCCACACTTTTGGTGGTGTTGTGAGTCTTGTAGATGCCAATCAGACGATCAGCAATCTCAAACATGTTGTTCCTCAGGGAGATGATGATGAACTGAGCATTTTTTGTTTGCTCCTGTACAGCGATGACAGAAGAAAAAACCATTACTGATCTGAGGAGCAACTGCCATTTGATATTCATCTGTCAGATTTTATACAGTGAAAAGCTGCTAAACTAACAATGAAGCATGTCTTTATCCAAAAGCTTATATACACAGTGGAGGCTTAATACTTTGGTTTGATCCAGCCTTTTAAACAGGATCTGAAAAGCACTGGGCTCGCATGAGTCAGCGGTTAGTGCACAGATTAGCCTCACTTATGAATATTATCTGGTTAAAACAAATGAATCACTATCATTACAGCAGCACCTCAAAGACACTAAACTTAGGAAGATGTTTATCAGTGAGGATACTTTTCTTATTTGAACTTGAGAGAGAACTGAAACACATAGGGATACGATTAAAAAGTCAGTGTGTGTGTCTAGCTGTGAAATACTTGTTCTGCTAGGGCTTTTACACACGAGGATTTTCAAATCTTAAATGATTTTACAAATGTGGGAGACCACAGCCAAAGGCAGATCTTTAAAATTCTAATCTTAACACACACACACACACTAGAGGATGCAGTAAAGACTGACTACCACGGCCCATTTACAAGAGGTTTGGCTAACTGTATTGAACTCAGCTGACCTGCTGTAGCCTGCTACAGCGGTGACTGTCACTAGGTTTCTCATGGCCATTATTATTTTGATCTGAAAGCTGAACTCGCTCTCTGCCCGCTGTCTGGAGGAGCACATAGGACACAATCAGCCTATAGTGTGTTATCACATTTTACAAAACATGAAA
>NW_018128047.1:143853-146964 GCF_001952655.1 Monopterus albus
TATATATTGCTAGACAAAACAATACGTATTGACATTTTCGCATCACAATATATTGAATTTTGATATATTGTCCCATCCCTGTTTCAATACATAAGGTACATTAAAAGTCCATACTCACATAAATGTAACAGGCCACAATGGAGACATTCTTGAAATCAAGAGCAGCATCTATCTCGTCCATGAAGTAGAGCGGTGTGGGTTTATAATGGTGCAGAGCAAACACCAGAGCCAAGGAGCTCAGAGTCTTTTCTCCTCCTGACAGGTTAAAGATCTTTTTCCAGCTCTTCTTTGGAGGACGGACACTAGACAAAGTGAGAAACTAAAGTCAAGGCCCAAACAAAAAACAAAAGAACGAGTCAACACAATGTGCCAGTGGTTACGTCATTTTCCCTCGCCTCTTACCTGAACATGATGCCCTCAGAGAAGGGGTCTAAACTGTCCACGAGCTCCAGCTCTGCATCACCGCCTACTGTAAGCATCTGGTAGTTTTCCTTCAGCTTGTTGGTGATGGCGTTGAATCCACTCATGAACTCGTTGAGGCGCTGTTTGCGCAGGTCCTCGTAGCCTCGTTTGAATTTGTCCCTCTCTGTTGTGATCTCATCCAGCTGAGCCACACGCTGCAGGTACAGCTCCTCCTGAAAATGCACACATCATTACTCAAAGTACTTCTTATTTAAGAGCTTCCAATCACTTTAGTTTAATCACACTGAAAATCTGCCTCTTTCTTTAGTTTACAGGACATAAACATTGATACTTCCAGTGTAAGATGGCCAAAGCTGTGTACCTTCTTCTTGTACTCGGCGATGGCCCCAAGGTTAGGCTTCATTGCAGTGCACCTGGTCTCTAATGCGGTTATCTTGTTGATAATGACTTTGGGATCTGAGATTCCTTCAAGTTCAGCTGGAGAGAATACAAGAAATTCCTCTGCTGGCTTGTCCTCAATGACATGAAGGGACAGCTTGGAGGCCTGGACAATAAACAAGAGCAAATAACAGAAGTCAACGATAAAATGCATACCCCCACATCAATGTCATTACAACTACATTCAAACATCCACTTTAGAGTTCAGTTTGAGCACAGACACGACAGAAATTGATGCATCTGCAGTGTCTGTGTTGTCTGCTGACAGCTGCTAGCTAGTGTTAGCTCCCGAATAGAGAGATGAGATCAGGGTGCAGTCATTTTTTAGTCTGTCATTCTGGCCAACAGGATCTCTAGGTCTGCTATGAGTTAGCCGACTGTAGCTAAGGTTATCCATTTTGAATTACCAGTTGGTAAAGTGAAATCTAAAAAATTTAAGCAACTTTTTAGGCAAACAGAACAAGAATGTATAAAGGTAAATACATCAAGTAACTCCCAAAATGTTGCGCCCATCCCAACATTCAACACGGTGTGATGTACCTTCACATTCTTTATAGTAGCAAAAAAAAAAAACTAAACTAAAACGACAAAAAAAAAAAAAAAAAAAAAAAAAAAAAAAAAAAAAAAAAAAAAAAAAAAAAAAAGTCCACAAAATATGTTTGTTACCCCACTGGACCTCAGGTCTTGGCTGCTCTGAGTATAATGTAGTCATTATGAACAGAAGCTAAAACTCCAGCCTTAGGACACATGCACGTGCGCGCACACACACACACACACACACACACACACCTTATTCTGCCAGTGTTTGATCTTGTTGTTGAATTCGGTGATGGTGGTCTCTAACTGCTCAATGCAGAGCTGGACACTGAGGGACTCCTCCCGCAGTGCGTGCTCCTGCTGCTGCAGGACCTTTATCTCCTTCAACACTGCCTGATACTGCTCCTGCACCTCAGGAAGCGCAGCCTAGAGATGACAAAACAAAACTGGTCCTCAGCTTATTTCAGTCTGTATTTAAAATTCATTGAGGTGTGCAGATTCTACACAGCCATAACAAAAACAAACACCAAAATCCCATAGCGATCATTTCAATACCTAAGTTTTTCTTACAAAGTACAAACCACTACTCTGAAACACTTTGGCAAATACAAGTAGGATTTGTGGAATGTAGCAGTTTCTTTACAAAAGGCTATAAAAAAATAAAAAAAATAAAAAAATCAAACAGTTGTAGCAATTGTACTTTTCATTTCTTTGTGGGGGTTGTAATCAACAATATTTCCATTTTTGAATTACATAATCCCAGCTAGCTACAGGGCAAGAAGTCATGGTTTGAAAGAAGCAGCAGAAAACTGCTACTTTTACTTTTTTCCTTTACTTTTGGATGTAGTGGTTATAAAATATCTGTGCATCTATCTATGAAAGACAAAAAACAAAGAGCCTTAAATGTGAAGTGAACAAAGAGTGCCGACCTCAGCTTCCTGACAGGCCTTCATGACCTCCCCAGCCTCATCTTCCAGTTTCTTCAGTTGTTCTTTGAGTTCAGCCATCGACGTTTCGTTCTCCTCCAGCTCGCCCTGCACACGGTTCACACCCTCCTCGCACTTCTTCAGGTTGCTGGACACAAGACAGACAGAAGACCTCTCTATCAGCCTCTACCAGAGTGGGGAATGGAAAAGCTACTGACAATGTCAGGTTCACACTTGAAAATCAAAAGTGAAGTGCAGCCATCTCGTCTACATGGTTCCAAGGACCTCAGTGACTTTATCAATGATGTTTATCGCTGGAAACAGCTGCCATCTTCTTAACATTTACTATCACCCCTGAAACACCCCAACTATATGAAAAAATGTTCAACCTTCACATATTTCTACTTTCCAGGAAGAAAAAAAACTAAACTGTGTCCTACAGCCACCATCTTGTAAAGAAAGTTGACAGGACAAACTACTGTTAGAAACATGACAGACCTACTCTGCATGTAAGGTCTGCCCCCTACACCACATTTGAGTATAGAGCTAAATGCATATCCCAGGTGTTGTGACTTTTGTGTTTCTGTTGTCAGTCAACTGCATGACGGGTGAAAGAGCGCTTTGGAGGCGGCCCGTTAATCCCTCGTTAAAGAAGGCTAACAGTAATCCTTGACACTGCTGTACTGAGACCCTCGGTATGGCTGCCTGTCAAGTCACCCAGCATATACAGAACCACACAACAGTATTGACACGTGAAGTGAAGTATATCGATGTGTAAAAATGTGCT
>NW_018128047.1:146980-155286 GCF_001952655.1 Monopterus albus
ATAACATGCTTCATAACAGTCCTGCTACACACAGTAATACATGACCAGGGAAAGTGCTGGCTGCTGTGGAAGGAAGACCAAAGGGGTGAGAAAATGATGCCTTTTATAGAGTGAACTTCATTTTCTGCAGTGTTCACCACATTAAACATAATATGGTTTAAAACCTTTTAAACACCACACAGAATGCAATCCACACTCAATGACAGAAAATCAGTATGGCCTACAATCATTTATTACATCAACTTACTGACATTCGCAATTATTTTAGCAATTCCCATCTCTATAGAACAGTAATTCCAATGTAATATAATTAAATCATTTACTTGGTCTCAACCCATTTAAGTAATCACAAAATGATGGCTAAATGAGCCTATTACATTAAGACTTGACACTGAGCCTAGCTTCCTAGTACTAAGGCTAGCAATAGTGACTGTGCTGGTGATGGAGTTCACTGAAACTCCATAAAAAGGAGTGAACCACCTTCTACAGCACAATCCACTGTCCCACCAGCCTCACTTGTATTTTACAGGTGCATAATATCTCTCAATAGCTCACAGGCATGCACACAGACAAAAGAAACAAATGTCTACAACAGGCAAGAAGACATTTAAGACATTTGTAAATAAAATTTAAACTTAAAATACTTTGTGAACTGAATTAATGCATTTTAAGACTTCTCAGAACCTGAAACTACTACTATGATTTTATCATTATTAGAGGAAAAGTGGTCATATTCCTGTGCTTAGACAGCGTGCACTCCAACAGTCTCTTTAAACTGCTGCCACAATAGCAACTGAAAGAGAAAAACCTTTGCGACGTAGACTTTGTCAGCCTGGTGGTAGGTTCAACTGTTTAAGTTATGGCTTTTAGACATATTGATCTGTTATGGAAGAAACATGTTAACACTATTCAAACATGACAGGACGGTTATGGATTGAGCTAGTTTTCTAGAAAATAAAGAGAAGTGGTTTCATGGGAGACAGCTCGTCGAGCCAAACAAGCTGCGTGCAGCCACCAGTGTCGTCATGCTCCAGCACAGTGCCAGATTGTCCTGCCACACCATCGATCTAACTTGCAGTTGCAGTTCTTACGACTAAATTTCACTTGCAACACTGATTATGCTGAAATGCTTAAGTGATTGTTTCTGTCACCTAATACTACTTATATGTGACATATGTAATGTGGGGCTGCAGCAGTCAGGGAGGCAGCTTTCATCACAATGGATCCACTGTCTGTAGTTATGCATGTTCGTTAGCTTCTCCTCCTCCAAATGCCCCCTGGTAAGACCCTCCTTCTCACATGTGTGATCCCCAGAATAATTAAATAAATAAATAAAGGGATCTATAGGCGCTGGCTTTTCACGACAAAGTCACTAGTAAAAAATAAAAATAAAAATAAAAATAAAAAAAAGGAAAGGAAAAAGATTCTCAGACTAAAATATGGTTCGGTGGTTCAGCTTGACCATGAATCTGTTGTTGCTGCAATATGATTTATTTCTGGCATTTCTGCCTCAAGTGCTATTCGCACTGGGTGTATAGGGCAGGCAGTGCAACGTTTAAAAAAAATTGTTGTGGGAGGGCATTGGACATCTTTCACTGTCAAACATGCTGGATTTGTCTTCTCTTCCTGTGTACAGCTCATCATGTGATGCAACACAATCCTGTTATTGGTTAATGCAGCTTAGTGTGAAAAAGGGAGTACTTGTTGTGATTCAAGTGATCTCCCTGCTAATGCATACACGGCAGAATCACAGTCATGTTTAAATGAGATGGTAAAGGGGTCTGAATTGAGATGGAAAGACGATTAATCACGCAGACCTAATGTACTGTATATTTGTCAGTGATACACAGACCTCACACGAATATTACCATACTAAAGAATTAAGCTCAACAACAGGCTTCTTTCATTCTTTGTAAACTAACCTTAACTACACTCACAACTCTGGTAAGGGGTGTCATCCCCAAGGACAAACAGGAGAGATGCAACATCACTGCACTGTTAGTCTGGATTCCATGGTGATGCATCTTTGATGAATTTAGTATAGTACCACATAATTACTACTACACCAAAGAGTCTTAGCACAAATTCAGAGAAATCATGTAAAAAAAATTGTCAAGAAGTGTTTTCTCCAAACCTTTCAGTGCAGGGAATATGCCTTATTTTTTCATGATTCTGAAAGCTAATTTTCTACACTTGGTGATCTTTATCATCATTCAAATTTGTCTGGGTGGTTAATAACATCTTCCTGTGCTGTGGCAAACTCAGAACACTTATTTCTACTTTACCCCGAATTTAAACAATCTGTGTATACAATGCAAACATGTCCTTACAGAGCCTAAACATGCATTTCTTTCTCACCGGTCAGCTGTCTTAATGGCCACTTGGGCCTTTGTTATGGTGGAGGAGCAGTCATCTAGCTCCTTGTTGACCTTGTCAAGCTTGTCCTGCTGAGCCTTCAGCTTGTGGCTAGTGATGTCTACAATCAGGCTATGGAGCCTTTTCACCTCATTTTCCACCTTCCCAGCTTTACTTGATGCAGCCTCATAGTCTGAACAGAGCAAAACAACAGGTAGAAAGGAGTAAGACAGGATAATGTTCATACTGGACAATAAATGCCTGATCCTATATATTCACAGGAATTAAACTGAAAACCTTTGTACAAACCAATTTGAATATACAGACTAATTTAGAACTAAAATCAGTAATGAAAATGTTGACACCATTTTTGGAGATTAAACATTTAGTTTATATGTTTAGCAATTAACAGCAGCAACATTTCTCTTTACAGTGTACAGGAAGAACTATACCTTTCTTAAAGGTCTCCAGGCTCTTCTCCATCTGTTTCTGTTTGGTCTTGTCTGGGGCAGCTGCCAGCACGTTGGCCTCAAGTTCCTTGATCTGAAGTTTCAAGTGAGCCTCCTGATCAGTAAGACTCTGAGAGAAGAAAAGATGGAAAATACAGTCACACAGATATGCTAAGAGTGAAGCTTTTCAATCAGATAATACTGTCACATTTCATGGTTGGTTAAGAATATAGCAGCAGTTATACCATTCTGATGACAAATGAGTGAGACAGAAACATAATGAATGAACAGAAGAGGTATATGCTGTACATTCATGCTGTTGGCATATTTCTCCAGGGTGTTCCTCATGTCCCGGAGCTGTGGCCGCAGGCGCTGGACGTTCTCCTCTAACTGCAGCTTTCTCTCTTGGCAGCTCTGCAGCTTTGACACTTTCTCATTCAGCTTGCTCTCCATACGGTCAAGCTGCAGAAAACACATGAAAATCATCATGTGTGTAACATTAATGGCCCGCTGTGGTGATTATCTGATAGCATGGTCTGTATTCTTCCTGAATCTCAAAATTACTTCTAGGAAATATGTACAAAGTACAAGTTTGTATTTTGTTTGCTTTTTTTTTAACTGGTAAAGCATGACATGACAATTTTATGATGCTAAGAACTTGCTGATGTCTTAGTTTGTTTCAACACACTCGAAAGACCAAGTCTGCACTAGATTATAAGACATATTACATTATAAGACCAAATCCTGCACTTTGGGTACAAAAACTAACCAAAGTACTGCCAGATAGGCAAAGGGGTACTTTTAGCTGCCTCCAAAAAGAACACATGAATTAGGCTATAACTTTGTTGATGCAACTTATGGTAGAAGTAAAGAAATCACTAACACAGCTAAGTTAATTTCTTTGAATAATTGCAATAAAAATAAAATATAGTGCTTCTAGATCATGAAATATCAGACAGGATGACATTCCTCAAATTAGAACATATCAGGATTCCCACCCCTTTCAAGAAATTATTTTCCAGGACATTCTCACAAGGCTTTGATGTTAAATGGGGATCACATTCTAGACTAACAAGTTACTCCGTGTGGAAGTAACTTTTAAATCATGTGTGTTAATCTATAATGATACTTTATCTGTATAACTAGTCCTTAGGTGCTTGCCAACGGACAAGCACCTAAGCAGATAACCATATCCTCTGAAAGTGCCTACAGAAGAAAGGTTTCCTATTCATGAGTTTAGATTTGACTTACTATATCTTCAAAAGGCCTATTACTTTTGACTCAAATTCAACTCAAGAATACACTTGACCCTCAGATCTACCACAACCTGCCAGAAAAGCTTTTGGCTTAGTTTTGTTGAATGTCCATTTCTATTACTGATCGTATTATGTTAAAATGCTAGCCAACTAACAACCAACTGTTTTCACAATCTCCTCTGAGGGGAGGCCCATCTCCCTACAATTTGAAAAGCCCTGTCTTAGGATATTCAGTGTAAAACATTACTAAAACAGGCCATAAACTTCGACCCTTGCCATTCGAAGCTTATATCCCACACTGCCCTAATTTCAGCTGCCATCTCATACTGACATTTGACAGTTTGCTCTCAGCAAAAGGAAAATACAAAAAAAAAAGTGAAATTTATTTTCCAGAATAATGAAGTGTTTTTCCAGGACACTGTACAATTTATCTCGATTTCCATGATTTTTCCATGACTGGAAAACGTTTTAAAAACTTCCAGGTTTTTCAAGGTGTATGGGAACCCTGACATATGCACTGCACTGAATTTTGGGCCAATTAGCAGCAATTTTCTACTCCAAGATGTGTGATAAAATCCAGATAGGAGGGTGTGTGCTTTTACACTCACCTCCTCCTGGGACATCTCAGTGCCAATAGAGGAGCCCATCCTGCCCTTCAGAACTCTTCCTCCTCCAGTCATGGTCCCTGTGAAGCACACACCAGACCAGGGGGGATAACACACACACACACAAAGGAATGCATGTTTGTAATATCTTCACTGTGAGAGTCATACTGTAAATACACAAGTTAGAGAACAATGAGAGAGAGAAAAAAAAAGGAAACAGGTAACATATCAAGAAGTAGGCCACCCACCAGCCATCTCAATGATCTGGCCTTTCAGCGTGACCACTCTCCAACGCTTGTCTTTCTGGAAGGCTATCCTTGTAGCCTGCTCCATGTCCTGGGCCACCAGGGTGTCCCTTAGGGCAAAGTAAAAAGCTGGTCGCACACTCTCATCATTCACTCGCACCATGTCAAAGAGACGAGGGCTGTCCTCTGGAGTGCGAATGGGAGCCATGTTCTTCTCCCACACCTTCATCTGTGCAAAGTAGGTGAGGAGGATTGAGAGGGTAGAGGAGGTTAGAGAAAGCACCCTTTCAACAGACAAATCTATTTCTGTAAGTGGTTAGAGACACTGACGTTTTTCAGTGTAGTATGCATGATGCATCACAAAGAGCATAAGTCAATCACCCTAATTTTCTTTACCTTATCAAGACCAATGAATGTGGCAACTCCAATGTTTTGTTCTTTGAGGAACATGACACATTTCTGAGCTGTGTCAATGGTATCCACCACAATGTTGTCCAGAGCACCACAGCTAGAGGAAATGGCCACATCATACTTCTCATCTATGGCTCCAAGGTCTCCCTACAAGCACAAAATAAAATAAGAATGAGTAATAATCTATGGATACCATAAAATACTGCCTTTAATTCCAGACAATGACATGCCTAAAAGTCAAATACATTTGTAAACACAGAGTTGATGTTAATCTTAGCAATGATGAGACTAAGTTTTTGTGCAAACCACAGCTAGATGACCATAAATTATATAGCTGCTGATTAACCCTGTATATTAATGTTACACCAGCTTTTTTTTTTTTTTTTTACCAGTCTTCCAAAGATGCCAGGGATTCTGCCACTCTTCTTCTGCTGCATGAGGGCATCCAGGACCTTTCCTCGACTGCGGTTGGAGGATAGAGAACTCTTGGCTTCGTCCACCTTCTGCCTCATTTCCCTCACCACTTCCCTGGTCTCATTATCCATTCTGAGCAGCTGCTCCAGCTCTCCCTCTTCCTGCAGAGAAAAGGCAAAGAGAAACTCAGGAAGCAGCTAACAAATGACGCCACCTGCTGGGCAGATATACTCAAAGATCTAGTGTGTGCAGAGTGAGTAGTTATTCGGTTTAGATGTCAAATGTCTAGAAATGCAGTAATACCACTTTTTTCCCCCAGACTAAGTAACCAGTACCTTGCCATTACCAGTTACAAATACTTAATAATGCAGTGTTTCTATTAAAAAAATTACATCTACCACAAAAACAAATTTTATTTTCATGACATTTACCTTCTGATTGTGATTAAATGTAACAGGGGGCTGTGCAAATTTGAAAACTATGTCAAAAACACAGCACTGCCACCATTCATACTGAATATAATGTTAAACTGACTGAAGGTCTGTAACCTGCTACATAACAGTGTAATAGTGATTTTAACATTTGTAGGAGTGGAGCTCTCTGTTTGGATCAAATTATTTCATAACCCCCACCCAGAAAGGCAAGTTTGGGAGGGGATCACAGAGGGCAATTTAAATATTTAATTTAATGGAGATGCACTGATGGCAATTTTCTTGGCCAATTCCAATTTCAGATTTTTTAAGCCCTGGAATGTCTATTCTGATTTTCTAAGAACTGTAGTTGACAGCATACACAGACATTTTTGTCAGTATCAGTGCTGTCCTACAAATGTCCCATGTAAATGCTGCCTCAACAAACCGCCATCTAAACAGCATTGATGTTTAGTTGTACCTTCTTGAGCTCCTGTTCTTTCTCAGGTATTTTGACTTCCAGGTCTTTGATGGCAGTGTGGCGTTCCCGCAACCTGTCAGAGGTTGTCTGAAGTGTTTGTTTGGCTGTGTTGAGCTGTGTCAAAGCTGTGTTGTGGCGGCTAAGGTAGATGTCAAGCTCTGACTGAGCCAGGTCCATACGAGAACGGGTCTCATTTACAGCCTTACTGAGCTCCATCAGCTCTTTCTCTTTGGCCTGCAGAACACAAGAGAGACAAGTTTGGAAAATAAGACAGGATTTTACAGCAGCAATACAAAAGTTAAACAAAACATGCAAAAAGCACCAAGATATACACACACACCTCTTTGTCCTGTTGCAAGCCGCTGGTCTCTTCCTTCAAACTCTCCATCACCTCCTTAAGTTTTTCCTCTTCTTTTACCTTCTGCTGCTCCAACTGCTCCTTGCGAGCCGTTGCCTCAGAGATGGCCTTTTCACTGTTGGCTGGTACACCACGCACTTCCTCCAGCTGAAAGATAAGCCAGACAGGAGAATGTACAAAAACAGATGAGACGAGTCTGACTCTGGATTCTAAGCAACAGTGGCTACACCTGTCTAGGTTCAACCTGAGGACAATTAATTAATACAGACTCCTACCAACCCCAAAGTAATAGCCCTTTACCTCCTAAAATAGCCCATAAGATAAAAAGATGAGTTTTCTGCCAGTGCCAGCAACAAGCAACTGTGTTACACATTCAGAAGCAGGCCAAAACACACAACTGTAATCAACTCTAAAGACACACTCAGGACTGTGCAAGCCCTGGTTAAGACTGGCACAACAGTCTGCTGCTTGGCAGGGCTGAAACAAGGCAAGGAGTGGTGTGTGTGTGTGTGTATATAGCCTATGTTATGTAGGGTTAACTGCGGGTGAAATGTGAATGTGGCTGCTCGGAGCGTTACACAAGCCAGGCCATAGTTGACTACCACACAGCAGAACACTGCTCCCCAGAGGTCTGCCTGCCTGTTTTCAGAGCACAGCCATTATTCATGGAGCAGATAGGGTTTTAGAGAGGGAGGTGAGAAGATATATCCACAGTTATGAGGGAACACTTTACTCTAGGTTTGTGTGAAAAGATTTTTCAGAAAGTGCCCAATTTAGAGAAATGCTAGTCTAAGTGACAAGGAATATGATAAAAAGAGAAACCGAGCACACATTAACAATCACCTTGTGTTATTTCACAGCCCCCTAGTGGCTTGGTTTAGACAGGAGCCCTCTGCCTGCCATGACATTTGATTTAGTCTTAAAGGTTTTATTTGCTCTATTGATAATGTTAATTTAGAATTAAAAAAATACACAAATTTCTCTTTGCACAAGGTAAGAAAAGACATACTTTTGCAAATGATGTTTTTAAGTCACACAGAGCATCATGTCCAAGACCAATATCAACAAAAACATTCAGTGTTTGTACAAAAGAAAAATTTCATTGTGCACAGTCTTGCTTTATGCAGCTGCAGCTGTCACACAGATTAATGTCAAGTTGTATTTATTTGGAAACAATAACCATCTGTAGCCAGTGTTTTGTTTAAAACACTAGATTACATGTAATATTTTACACAAAACTATATTACCTTTAAAACTTAAAGAATGCTTACTTTTCACAACAAATCCCAGGATAGAAACATTTTTAAGTTTTATAATGCTAT